>NC_136067.1:2122544908-2122699908 GCF_964261635.1 Lissotriton helveticus | reverse complement strand
GGCACGTGTTACTACAACTAGGCCTAGATGAAAGCATGGTACATTTTTTAGCAGTTCTACACCAAGACCGTACAGCCATGGTGAGACTTAATCAAAAAGGTAATCTTACACGTAGCATCTGCATTATTAGAGTGAGACAGGGTTGCATTCTAGCCCCACTTTTATTTACTTTATATATTAATAATCTTGATACAGTTTTAACGGATGCTAGCTTAGACATTTCTCGTGTAGGTGACCGGTTAATTCAGTGTGGTATATATGAGGAACGGTCAGTATTGATGTCTTGTAAGTATAAGAGTAAATCATTGGCATAGAGGGACACCACATGTGTCCTATCAGCTAAAGGGATACCTCAGGCAAAAGCGGCGATAATGGGCTTGATAATATGCTGTAGAGAATTCCAATAGAAGCCCATGTTCACACCAGAACATGGGCTTCTATGGGAAAATAACAAGGGCATATTATCAAGCCCATTATCGCCGCTTTAGTGGCAGTTTCCGACGCTAAAGCGGCGACAATTTTAACGCCGTTTCTTGATATTATGCCCCAAGGTATTTTAAAGGACATTCTTGGAATGCTTTGCGTTCGCAATGCTGCTGTATCTGTACACTCTAGAATATATACGTATCCAAGCATATAAGGGTACAGCATTAAGAAGCTGCAGATATTACAAAAGCAGGACATTTCAACATGATTGTGATTGGCCTTCATGTTGTATAACAAGGGAACCTATTTTATTAATAGTACATTTCTAATGTATTTTTGATAACGCAGCTAATATTGAAGTCATTCATGCTGTTACTCCAGTCCGTTTCCAGGGGCACACGGATTATGAACTCTGTGGGGCCGATGGCTTAGCTGCATTAATAGTGATTTAGGGCCTATTCCCAGCATTTCTTCACACCACTGTTTCTTAACATATGAAGTTCAAAGTCTTCCCATTTCACCTTGTAAAGAAAGGCTGTCCCCTAGAAAGCATCCCTATCATACCTTATAGACAGTGCGCAGCTACATGCAGTGTGGGCCTCTTCAGGCGCTTTCAAATGCAGCAACCAGAGAAGAGAACTAGGGGCCCTTTACTGTTAATTTAATGAACCAAATCAGAATTATGGCAGTTGCACTGCCACTTCATATCAATCATTAATACAATTACTACATCTGGCAAATTGTGGAATGCTCTTCTGTCCTGTGTTGAAGATACACATGCCTCTACATCAGCTGCAATCCAAACTACTGCTCCTCAAAGATGGTAAACATTTAATAAGCTGTATAGTGAATTCCCTGTACATAATGTTGGTGCATTAGTACCACTTATCTCAATATACAGTGTTGGCCCAGTCCACCTATATAGAAAGTGGCAGGCAAGATTACTCAACATTGTGATAATATCACAAAAATGTGGCCAGGTATCACAAAGTGCATATAAATTACACAGCTCTTGTCCAGTATATCGCAATGTCATCCAGCATATCGCAATGGCATACATTCACATACTGTTCAATCAATCTATCACAGTGGTCGGATCACATTACACTGGCCTACAACCCTGTCCAGGTCTAATATCACACACAGCGATGGCAGTGTGTACCTTGCAAAATCCATCAAATTCATTCTAAGCATCCTTTGGCAGGGCTGGTGTGGCCAGTCCATGTAACTACAAAGGGCCTCAGGAATATGCCCCTTTTGTGCCAGGGGAAATCAAAACATGCCCTTAAAATGAGGACAACTTGAAAACTGTGGGGCTGAAGGGAGGGGTGCCCAGCACTTCACAGCTATGAATTGGTCATGACGTCATACTAGCGGTTAATTACTATATATGTCTTGTGCCACATGTGGAGAGGGAATCTGCACATACGGGGAATTAAAGACTACTATCAAGGGCAATATGAATACTCCGTAGTCAAGTCAAGTCAAAAAGATTTATATAGTGCGCTACATACCCATAGGGTCTCAAGGCGCTTGAGGAGGGGTGGGGAATTACTTGTCGAATATCCAGGTTTTAAGTTGCTTTCTGAATGCTAGGTGGTTCTGAGTAAGGCGAAGGTGAGTAGGAAGGGAGTTCCAAGTTTTAGCTGCCAGGTAGGAGAAGGATCTGCCTCCCATTTGTTGATGCGAGGTACAATGGCAAGAGCTTGGTTGGAGGATCGTAGCTGACGGGGGGGGGGGGTGTAGAAGGACAGTCGTGTGTTGAGGCATTCAGGTCCAAGTTCGTAAAGTGCTTTGTGTGCGTGGGTTAGGAGGCGGAAAGTAATCCTCTTATTTACGGGGAGCCAGTGGAGGGTTTTCAGATGACCAGAGATGTGTTCTTTACGTGGGATGTCTAGTATGAGCCTGGCTGAAGCGTTCTGGATGCGTTGGAGTTTTTTCTGGAGTTTTGCGGTGGTACCGGCGTAGAGGGTGTTTCCGTAGTCCAGGCGGCTAGTGACCAGTGCGTGGGTGACCGTTTTACGAGTTTCGGTGGGGATCCAGCGAAATGTTTTTTTGAGCATGCGAAGAATGTTGAAACAAGATGATGAAACGGCGTTGACTTGTCTGGTCATCGAGAGTGAGGAGTCCAGGATGATGCCCAGGTTCCGTGCGTGGTCTGTCGGGATGGGTGCCTTTCCAAGGGCCTCTGGCCACCAAGAGTCATCCCAGGCGGAGGGAGAGGTGCCTAAGATGAGGACTTCTGTTTTGTCGGAGTTCAGTTTCAGACGGCTGTGCTTCATCCACTCGGCTACTTCTTTCATTCCTTCGTGTAAGTTGGTTTTGGCGGTGTTAGGGTCTTTGGTGAGTGAGAGGATCAGTTGAGTGTCGTCAGCGTAGGAGATGATGTTGAGGTTGTGTTGGCGAGCGATGGTCGCAAGGGGGCTCATGTATACGTTGAAGAGGGTGGGGCTGAGAGAGGATCCTTGTGGTACGCCACAAATGACTTCAGTGGCATCTGACTTGAATGGTGGGAGGCGGACTCTCTGGGTTCTTCCGGTGAGGAACGAAGTGATCCATTCCAGTGCTTTTCCTTGGATTCCGATGTTTCTGAGGCGTTGTAGGAAGGTGCTATGACAGACTGTGTCGAAGGCTGCGGAGAGGTCGAGGAGGATGAGGGCGACTGTGTCTCCGTTGTCCAGTAGAGATCGAATGTCGTCAGTTGCAGCGATGAGCGCGGTCTCAGTGCTGTGTTTGGCTCGGAAGCCGGACTGGGAGGAGTCGAGGGATTTGTTGGTTTTGAGGAAGGCGGCGAGTTGATTGTTGACAGCTTTCTCGATGACTTTGGCAGGGAATGGAAGAAGTGAGATAGGGCGGTAGTTTTTGAGTTCGGTGGGGTCAGCTGTGGGTTTCTTCAGGAGGGCGCTGAGTTCGGCATGTTTCCAGCTTTCCGGGAAGGTTGCAGAGTTGAAGGAGCAGTTGATGACGTCTCGGAGGTGCGGTGCTATAATGGAGTCTGCTTTGTTAAAGATGTGGTGAGGGCATGGGTCTGTGGGGGATCCTGAGTGGATAGAGTTCATCAGACGGATGGTGTCCTCAGTGGAGATTGGCTTCCAGTCGTTGAGGATGTTCCGAGGGGGTGGGGGTCCTGCAGGGGGTTGAGTGGGTTGGTCTTCGGGTCGGTTGTCGAAGCTGTTGTGAATGTCTGCAATTTTGTTGTGGAAGAATGAGGCTAGGGAGTCGCAGAGGGCTTGAGAGGGGGTGATGTCATTGGAGTTGGCCGAGGGGTTGGTAAATTCCTTGACGATGTTGAATAATTCCTTGCTGTTTTGGGCGTTGTTATCTAGTCGGTCCTTGAAAGCGGCTTTTTTGGCGGTCCGGATCAGTTGGTGGTGTATGCGGGTGGCGTTTTTGAAGGCGTCCTTGGTGCTGGTGGTTGGGTCTTATTTCCAGGCCTTCTCAAGGGAGCGGCAGAGTTTCTTGGATTTCTTAAGATCATCGTTGAACCAGGAGGCCTTCTTGCTGCCTAGTTTGATTTGTCGTTTTTTCAGTGGTGCTAAGATGTCGGCGCTGTTGGATAACCATTGGGTGAGGTTGGTGGCTGCTTGGTCTGGGTTTGAGGAGTGGGCTGGGGGGTTTAGAAGAAGCGATGAGGAGATCTGGTCGATGGTGATTTTGTTCCAGTTTCTTTGCAGAGTGGGTTGGGGGTGGTTGTTGGAAGTGGGCTTGTTGTAGGTGAAGTGAACGCAACTGTGGTCAGTCCAAAGGAGAGCTGTGGTGTGGCTGAAGGAGACATGTTTGCTGGAGGTGAAGATAGGGTCGAGTGTGTGACCTGCGATGTGGGTGGAGGTGGTGACAAGTTGTTTAAGTCCGAGGTTGGCGAGGTTGTCCAAAAGGGTGGTGGTGTTGCGGTCGTTGTTCTTTTCAAGGTGAAAGTTGAGGTCTCCAAAAAAGGATGTAATCCTCGGAGGGGAGCGCGTGTGGAGTGATGAAGTCCGTGATGTCTTCACTAAACTGTGTGCGTGGTCCTGGTGGCCTGTAAAGGAGGGTGCCTCTGAGTGTGGTTTTGGGGTCGATGTGGATCTGGAAGTGAAGGTGTTCAGAGTTGGCGAGCTTGACGTCTGAGCTGGTTGAGATGCGGATGGATTTCTTATGGACGATAGCGATACCTCCTCCTGTGTGGCCGGTGCGGGCCTTGCGTATGATCTTATAGTCTTCCGGGATGGCAATGGTGATGTCTGGGGCAGAGGAGGTGTTCATCCATGTTTCTGTTAGGAAGGCGACGTCCGGAGAGATGGTGTCTAGTAGATTCCAGAGGTCGATGGCGTGCCTGTGGACCGAGCGGGTGTTGAGCAGGATGCATTGTAGGTGGTTGAGGTCGGATATCTGTTGTGCGATCGTAGATGAGGAGTTGTTCTTGGTGCCGTTGAATTTGCAGGAGTTGCATGAGAAGGGTCCGTGGGTGTGTCCAGGAGCGGCTTGGACGCAGTTGGGGGAACGGCCGGGGTTAAGGGCTAGGAGGGTGGTGGCATCGTAAGTAATGCGGGGAGGGTGGGCAATACGAGGACCAGGGGGTCTTGCGCTGGGCGCGGTCCAGGCGCGGACGGGCGTAGACGGGCTTACCTTTGGCGCACCTTCGGCGCGGCCGTAGCGCGTGGACGCTGCGCGTGGGACCATCTGACATTAATGGACAGTGGAGGGGGCGGAGCGTGGGAGGGGCAGCAGGGAGGCGGTAGTGTGGCTGAGGGGCGGGTCAGGGGAGATCAACAACAACAAAATGGAGGGTCCGAGGGAAAGGCAGGCAGGGGTATCACATACAAAAAATACAGCGAGTTAACAATAAGCACAATCTGCACACAAGCGCTGATGAAATAAACACAATTACAGACTATCAAGTGAGCAGTAGTCTGGATATCACATGCGCAGACAAGCCAATAGTGAACCCAATAGCCTGAGCGAGGTCGCGCTGAGAGAGGCAGGAAATTAACAGAGGCGCTATGCGAGTTAGTGATTCTCTCATTCTTGTGTGCTTGGTGTTACACATGTAATAAAAACATGCAAAGGAAACACTGAAATACAGTGTTGTGCGTCTTGATGCGGAAGCTGAAATGTAAACAATGAGAAAAATACATTTTCAAGAGTTATGAAAGCAGCACAAATACATAGGTCAGCGCTTTTGTGCTGCCAATGATTGACGGCTCGTGTTCGCCGCCGCCAAACGGGCTTGTAAAGGCCACATTTGAGTACCCGACACGAGAGTTGAAACCCGCACAAATAAGCTGGGGCACTGATGGGAGGCAGTCAATGGAGATCTGCGCATGCGCGGAGATCGGGTTAGGGTGTCGAGTGGGAGTTAAAGTCTGCGCATGCGCTAAGCCCATGTTGTGGGTGTAACGAGACTAAAAATTAATAACTGCGCGAGCCGAGACCGAAAGATTCAAGCTGCGCATGCGCCGACCCTCAGCTCCTAGTTGATCTCGAGACTTACGTTCAGAAGTGTGCGCATGCGCAGTGTGACCAGTCGTTGCACCCCCCCCTCCTGACCCCAGGCTTTGCTGAAGACATCAAAGAGCAGGATCCCTGCAGGAGTAAGTGCAGCCGTTATATCACCGTGTGTGGGATCCTCAGAGGGGAGAGGTGCAGGGGGTGATAGGAGGAGCAGACAGGGGTGGTGCAGAGGTGAAGCTGTGTATGGGATCCTCAGAGGGGAGAGGTGCAGGGGGTGATAGGAGGAGCAGGAGGGGTGGTGCAGAGGTGAAGCTGTGTATGGGATCCTCAGAGGGGAGAGGTGCAGGGGGTGATAGGAGGAGCAGGAGGGGTGGTGCAGAGGTGAAGCTGTGTATGGGATCCTCAGAGGGGAGAGGTGCAGGGGGTGATAGGAGGAGCAGACAGGGGTGGTGCAGAGGTGAAGCTGTGTATGGGATCCTCAGAGGGGAGAGGTACAGGGGGTGATAGGAGGAGCAGGAGGGGTGGTGCAGAGGTAAAGCTGTGTATGGGATCCTCAGAGGGGAGAGGTGCAGGGGGTGATAGGAGGAGCAGACAGGGGTGGTGCTGAAGTGAAGCTGTGTATGGGATCCTCAGAGGGGAGAGGTGCAGGGGGTGATAGGAGGAGCAGGAGGGGTGGTGCAGAGGTGAAGCTGTGTATGGGATCCTCAGAGGGGAGAGGTGCAGGGGGTGATAGGAGGAGCAGGAGGGGCGGTGCAGAGGTGAAGCTGTGTATGGGATCCTCAGAGGGGAGAGGTGCAGGGGGTGATAGGAGGAGCAGGAGGGGCGGTGCAGAGGTGAAGCTGTGTATGGGATCCTCAGAGGGGAGAGGTGCAGGGGGTGATAGGAGGAGCAGGAGGGGTGGTGCAGAGGTGAAGCTGTGTATGGGATCCTCAGAGGGGAGAGGTGCAGGGGGTGATAGGAGGAGCAGGAGGGGTGGTGCAGAGGTGAAGCTGTGTATGGGATCCTCAGAGGGGAGAGGTGCAGGGGGTGATAGGAGGAGCAGGAGGGGTGGTGCAGAGGTGAAGCTGTGTATGGGATCCTCAGAGGGGAGAGGTGCAGGGGGTGATAGGAGGAGCAGGAGGGGCGGTGCAGAGGTGAAGCTGTGTATGGGATCCTCAGAGGGGAGAGGTGCAGGGGGTGATAGGAGGAGCAGGAGGGGTGGTGCAGAGGTGAAGCTGTGTATGGGATCCTCAGAGGGGAGAGGTGCAGGGGGTGATAGGAGGAGCAGGAGGGGTGGTGCAGAGGTGAAGCTGTGTGTGGGGTCCTCAGGGTGAGAAGGGGCAGGGGGTGATAGGAGGAGCAGGAGGGGTGGTGCAGAGGTGAAGCTGTGTATGGGATCCTCAGAGGGGAGAGGTGCAGGGGGTGATAGGAGGAGCAGGAGGGGTGGTGCAGAGGTGAAGCTGTGTATGGGATCCTCAGAGGGGAGAGGTGCAGGGGGTGATAGGAGGAGCAGACAGGGGTGGTGCAGAGGTGAAGTTGTGTATGGGGTCCTCAGGGTGAGAAGGGGCAGGGGGTGATAGGAGGAGCAGGAGGGGTGGTGCAGAGGTGAAGCTGTGTATGGGATCCTCAGAGGGGAGAGGTGCAGGGGGTGATAGGAGGAGCAGACAGGGGTGGTGCAGAGGTGAAGCTGTGTGTGGGGTCCTCAGGGTGAGAAGGGGCAGGGGGTGATAGGAGGAGCAGGAGGGGTGGTGCAGAGGTGAAGCTGTGTATGGGATCCTCAGAGGGGAGAGGTGCAGGGGGTGATAGGAGGAGCAGGAGGGGTGGTGCAGAGGTGAAGCTGTGTATGGGATCCTCAGAGGGGAGAGGTGCAGGGGGTGATAGGAGGAGCAGGAGGGGCGGTGCAGAGGTGAAGCTGTGTATGGGATCCTCAGAGGGGAGAGGTGCAGGGGGTGATAGGAGGAGCAGGAGGGGTGGTGCAGAGGTGAAGCTGTGTATGGGATCCTCAGAGGGGAGAGGTGCAGGGGGTGATAGGAGGAGCAGGAGGGGCGGTGCAGAGGTGAAGCTGTGTATGGGATCCTCAGAGGGGAGAGGTGCAGGGGGTGATAGGAGGAGCAGGAGGGGCGGTGCAGAGGTGAAGCTGTGTATGGGATCCTCAGAGGGGAGAGGTGCAGGGGGTGATAGGAGGAGCAGGAGGGGTGGTGCAGAGGTGAAGCTGTGTATGGGATCCTCAGAGGGGAGAGGTGCAGGGGGTGATAGGAGGAGCAGGAGGGGTGGTGCAGAGGTGAAGCTGTGTATGGGATCCTCAGAGGGGAGAGGTGCAGGGGGTGATAGGAGGAGCAGGAGGGGCGGTGCAGAGGTGAAGCTGTGTGTGGGGTCCTCAGGGTGAGAAGGGGCAGGGGGTGATAGGAGGAGCAGGAGGGGTGGTGCAGAGGTGAAGCTGTGTGTGGGGTCCTCAGGGTGAGAAGGGGCAGGGGGTGATAGGAGGAGCAGGAGGGGTGGTGCAGAGGTGAAGCTGTGTATGGGATCCTCAGAGGGGAGAGGTGCAGGGGGTGATAGGAGGAGCAGGAGGGGTGGTGCAGAGGTGAAGCTGTGTATGGGATCCTCAGAGGGGAGAGGTGCAGGGGGTGATAGGAGGAGCAGACAGGGGTGGTGCAGAGGTGAAGCTGTGTGTGGGGTCCTCAGGGTGAGAAGGGGCAGGGGGTGATAGGAGGAGCAGGAGGGGTGGTGCAGAGGTGAAGCTGTGTATGGGATCCTCAGAGGGGAGAGGTGCAGGGGGTGATAGGAGGAGCAGACAGGGGTGGTGCAGAGGTGAAGCTGTGTGTGGGGTCCTCAGGGTGAGAAGGGGCAGGGGGTGATAGGAGGAGCAGACAGGGGTGGTGCAGAGGTGAAGCTGTGTGTGGGGTCCTTAGGGTGAGAAGGGGCAGGGGGTGATAGGAGGAGCAGGAGGGGTGGTGCAGAGGTGAAGCTGTGTGTGGGGTCCTCAGGGTGAGAAGGGGCAGGGGGTGATAGGAGGAGCAGGAGGGGTGGTGCAGAGGTGAAGCTGTGTATGGGATCCTCAGAGGGGAGAGGTGCAGGGGGTGATAGGAGGAGCAGACAGGGGTGGTGCAGAAGTGAAGCTGTGTGTGGGGTCCTTAGGGTGAGAAGGGGCAGGGGGTGATAGGAGGAGCAGGAGGGGTGGTGCAGAGGTGAAGCTGTGTATGGGATCCTCAGAGGGGAGAGGTGCAGGGGGTGATAGGAGGAGCAGGAGGGGCGGTGCAAAGGTGAAGCTGTGTATGGGATCCTCAGAGGGGAGAGGTGCAGGGGGTGATAGGAGGAGCAGGAGGGGTGGTGCAGAGGTGAAGCTGTGTATGGGATCTCAGAGGGGAGAGGTGCAGGGGGTGATAGGAGGAGCAGGAGGGGCGGTGCAGAGGTGAAGCTGTGTATGAGATCCTCAGAGGGGAGAGGTGCAGGGGGTGATAGGAGGAGCAGGAGGGGTGGTGCAGAGGTGAAGCTGTGTATGGGATCCTCAGAGGGGAGAGGTGCAGGGGGTGATAGGAGGAGCAGGAGGGGTGGTGCAGAGGTGAAGCTGTGTATGGGATCCTCAGAGGGGAGAGGTGCAGGGGGTGATAGGAGGAGCAGGAGGGGCGGTGCAGAGGTGAAGCTGTGTGTGGGGTCCTCAGGGTGAGAAGGGGCAGGGGATGATAGGAGGAGCAGGAGGGGTGGTGCAGAGGTGAAGCTGTGTGTGGGGTCCTCAGGGTGAGAAGGGGCAGGGGGTGATAGGAGGAGCAGGAGGGGTGGTGCAGAGGTGAAGCTGTGTATGGGATCCTCAGAGGGGAGAGGTGCAGGGGGTGATAGGAGGAGCAGGAGGGGTGGTGCAGAGGTGAAGCTGTGTATGGGATCCTCAGAGGGGAGAGGTGCAGGGGGTGATAGGAGGAGCAGACAGGGGTGGTGCAGAGGTGAAGCTGTGTGTGGGGTCCTCAGGGTGAGAAGGGGCAGGGGGTGATAGGAGGAGCAGGAGGGGTGGTGCAGAGGTGAAGCTGTGTATGGGATCCTCAGAGGGGAGAGGTGCAGGGGGTGATAGGAGGAGCAGACAGGGGTGGTGCAGAGGTGAAGCTGTGTGTGGGGTCCTCAGGGTGAGAAGGGGCAGGGGGTGATAGGAGGAGCAGACAGGGGTGGTGCAGAGGTGAAGCTGTGTGTGGGGTCCTTAGGGTGAGAAGGGGCAGGGGGTGATAGGAGGAGCAGGAGGGGTGGTGCAGAGGTGAAGCTGTGTGTGGGGTCCTCAGGGTGAGAAGGGGCAGGGGGTGATAGGAGGAGCAGGAGGGGTGGTGCAGAGGTGAAGCTGTGTATGGGATCCTCAGAGGGGAGAGGTGCAGGGGGTGATAGGAGGAGCAGACAGGGGTGGTGCAGAGGTGAAGCTGTGTGTGGGGTCCTTAGGGTGAGAAGGGGCAGGGGGTGATAGGAGGAGCAGGAGGGGTGGTGCAGAGGTGAAGCTGTGTGTGGGGTCCTCAGGGTGAGAAGGGGCAGGGGGTGATAGGAGGAGCAGGAGGGGTGGTGCAGAGGTGAAGCTGTGTATGGGATCCTCAGAGGGGAGAGGTGCAGGGGGTGATAGGAGGAGCAGACAGGGGTGGTGCAGAGGTGAAGCTGTGTGTGGGATCCTCAGAGGGGAGAGGTGCAGGGGGTGATAGGAGGAGCAGGAGGGGTGGTGCAGAGGTGAAGCTGTGTGTGGGGTCCTCAGGGTGAGAAGGGGCAGGGGGTGATAGGAGGAGCAGGAGGGGTGGTGCAGAGGTGAAGCTGTGTGTGGGGTCCTCAGGGTGAGAAGGGGCAGGGGGTGATAGGAGGAGCAGGAGGGGTGGTGCAGAGGTGAAGCTGTGTGTGGGGTCCTTAGGGTGAGAAGGGGCAGGGGGTGATGGGAGGAGCAGACGGGTGGTGCAGAGGTGAAGCTGTGTGTGGGGTCCTCAGGGTGAGAAGGGGCAGGGGGTGATAGGAGGAGCAGGAGGGGCGGTGCAGAGGTGAAGCTGTGTGTGGGGTCCTCAGGGTGAGAAGGGGCAGGGGGTGATAGGAGGAGCAGGAGGGGTGGTGCAGAGGTGAAGCTGTGTGTGGGGTCCTCAGGGTGAGAAGGGGCAGGGGGTGATAGGAGGAGCAGACAGGGGTGGTGCAGAGGTGAAGCTGTGTGTGGGGTCCTTAGGGTGAGAAGGGGCAGGGGGTGATGGGAGGAGCAGACGGGTGGTGCAGAGGTGAAGCTGTGTGTGGGGTCCTCAGGGTGAGAAGGGGCAGGGGGTGATAGGAGGAGCAGGAGGGTCGGTGCAGAGGTGAAGCTGTGTATGGGATCCTCAGAGGGGAGAGGTGCAGGGGGTGATAGGAGGAGCAGGAGGGGTGGTGCAGAGGTGAAGCTGTGTATGGGATCCTCAGAGGGGAGAGGTGCAGGGGGTGATAGGAGGAGCAGACAGGGGTGGTGCAGAGGTGAAGCTGTGTGTGGGGTCCTTAGGGTGAGAAGGGGCAGGGGGTGATAGGAGGAGCAGACAGGGGTGGTGCAGAGGTGAAGCTGTGGTGTGTGGGGTCCTTAGGGTGAGAAGGGGCATGTGGTAAATAAATAAATAATACCTCTCTTTTTGACTAGACATATATCATAACAGATAGCTCAATAAATAAGAGTCAAGATTCGAGGTAGTAGGAGTTTTGCAGGTTTAATACAGCATAAGGACAGGAACAGGACAACCTGCATAGGAATAGGATGACAGGGCCCAGCAGCTGCTGGGGCTGGGTCTGGGATGAGCGCGCTGGCTTTTAATAACAATACATGAGTATATATACATAACGCAAACACATAGCATTACATTGCAGTAGGCGTAGCAGTGGGTGGAGCAGAAGGCGTGACGCGCAGCAGTCGCGAAAGATAAGGGCGAAAGTAGGTGTAACTGGGCGTATACATAGACATGTGATGCAAACGTAACAGAATATGTCATGAATGGGGCGGAAACCATGGAGGGGGCTACCTAAGGAGCCGGGACCTCTAACCTGATGGTGCGCGCAAACTAGCAATGACGTATCACTAGGAGAAGCTGGGGGCTATGAACTCTGTGCTAGGAGCAGAGACTGAAGTCTGGAGAGTCAGGGCGACATGTACCTAAACAGTATCTAGTATCTGATGTTTAGAGAACATGTTGATATAAACTAGAAGTTAGGAGGGGAAAGGCTAACTTGATTCTAAGACTGGACCATGCATTATTCTACATGTAGTGCGTGATGAAGAATATTAAATGACCATTAAATGCAGTATTTCTCTAACGTGGAGACATGAAGGCTAGACAATGACGGAAACTATTGATGCAGTTCAGTAGCTTAGGAATGCAGAGAAGGAGGACTGAACTGATAACTGGAATCATAACATAGTCTTGGCAGACTCAGAGACTGAGCCAGGCTGGGCCGGGCAGGAAGTAGGTGAAGGGTCGAGGATACAGGTGGGGGCTGTATCGCTCCTCAGCGAGGCTTCAGGAGACAGGAGCTGAATCTGGTGTCCAGGCCCTTTTGAGGCCTAGAAACGGGGACTTTACAATGGAATAACGTGCACACTGAGAAACGTGGCAACGTAGCTTTACATAGGCCTGATATTCGTAGTATTCACGAGGACTGGAAACTGGCATACTAGAGGTGGACACAACTGTAATTGCGTCATTAATCGAACATGGGGAATGCATATGCATATTTAATCATGCACACATAACATATGATGGATGACACGTAGGGACACAGAACATGGCAAAATTTACTTTTCCACATTCCCTCCTTGTCACTACGTTTCCATCAGGAAACATCAATTTTCATGATACCGTCTATCATTTCATACAGTATCATTTGCTCGTCTCGAATTATCCTGGAACGGGATTTAGAACGGGGCTTGGGACTAGGAATACAAGAGGTAGCACAAATGCCGCAAATCGCAGGGCCACATTGTATACAGAGGCAGCAGCTGAATATGATCGCTACTGCAATACCTAGAAAGGACAATATTTTCCATCCCCATGCGGAAATTATATTCCAGAACCAACCGGACCATGTCCAGGTGCCTGGATCTTGGTGTAACAGATGGGCAATTTTATGGAGTCTGGTTATAGCTGAATAAACAGACGGCGCGTTATTTGGAATGAAAATTCAGCAACTAGATCCGATGACTCTACAGGCCCCGCCCCTATCGGCCAGTATGACGTCAAGGACGAGACGATTCTGTAAAACGACAAATCTCATAGCAGATTGCTCTTCGGTTAAGTTACCTAGAGCAGAGGCAGTCTCATTTACTACAGCTTCGAGGGTTCTGGTTAACCTACGGATCAGTTTACTATTCTGGATAGGTCCTATAAAGAAGAAGAACCCTCTGTTGAAATCTGTATACTGTTCTAGAGCAGTTTCAGTATAATCGACAATTGGGGACTCCCTTCTATGTCTAATGTGTACTAGATGTGTGTTTCTATGATAATCAGGTGGGGCTAGGAAAACTGGTGGCAGTAGGAAGGCAATGTAACAGGTTCCCTCCCAATCGAGGGGCAGACGAACATATGCGGTTTGACCACAAATAAAATAAGAATGACGTGAAGCTTTAAAGATAGATTTCCCACTGTCACTATACTTGACAATAGTAGTACAATCACTATGTCCTACGTGTATGGAACCCTTATTTCGGACACATAATTCGCCTTTGACTGGTAGTACTGAAATAGCAGGTAAGTCTGGAGTAGTATCAGACTGAACATTCAGGACCATGAAATTCGACGAATAATTACCTAAATTATACACTTCGTTTTCTAGATCTAAACCTGTTCTGTGGGGGAGACCTTGCTTGTCTGGAAAACATGTACTGTTAAGAAAAGACATATCTGTTGAGGATGACGTTAACGTGGACCATGCTCCACACGAACCATTATGTGAGAATGGATAAGGAAAAAGTGGCAGAACTCCCTTCGGTGTCTGGAAAGGGGGGAGTCGACCACACACCCAACAATTAGTGGCATTGCTGGTCTGGTGTGAGTAATGTAACATGCGGATAAATGAGTTATTTCGCATAGCGAGGCGGTAAGAGAGTTCATGCGGGGGCAGGTCA
Source organism: Lissotriton helveticus (assembly GCF_964261635.1). NCBI lineage: Eukaryota > Metazoa > Chordata > Amphibia > Caudata > Salamandridae > Lissotriton > Lissotriton helveticus. The sequence continues at coordinate 2,122,686,005 of NC_136067.1, read as the reverse complement.
CTAAACGTGTGCTCTACTGTAGCATTAGCAGACTTATTTACATGAAGAACTGGGAAGTATAAGAAAAATGCATAACTGGTGCAGGAAATCATAAGGCTGAGAAACAATATGAAACATAGAAAAACGATACATCGGATTGAGTTTTGACTAACTCTCTCACTATGGGGGTCTATTTTATACATGTCAGAAACAGTCTAACCGTTTCACCTAGGGGAGGACTTAGACAATCAAACTGGCTGACTTAATTTACTAGACCTTAATTTCTGTTTATACTCCTGCTGCGGAGTTTTCTCTAACAGGGGAGGGGTTGTAGCAATGTCCTTTGCGGGACAGTCCTTGAGAACAATGCTTTGGCAATCCTTCAAATCCTGGGAAATGTTCTTTAAGACGGGTTTCAGTCCATTAAAAAGTTTGACATGAGAAAGGTGTACCCAGCCTTTGCGTCCTTCCAACTTCACGGCTGTACGGGTAGTGAGGAGGACCTGTCGGGGCTCTTTCCATCGAGGCTCCAGCGGACTTGATCTGTCAAAGTTGCGGACCATCACCATGGATCCTGGAACGATTTCATGCGGTGCCACCTCGGTATTGTCTGGAAATGCGGCGGCAACCTGTGAACGACATGAGTTGAGGGCAGACATCAAGGAAGCTAGGTAATCTGTCAGCATATTACTTGAAACATCGGTAATACTTCGGGGTCTAGGAGTACCCCACATGTTAGGGGGGCGGCCGAAAACGACTTCATACGGGGACAGACCTGATCTGGAATGTGCGACCATGCGCATATAAAACAAAGCGACTGGCAGAGCTACTAGCCAGTCCACACCTTTTTCTTTACACACTTTTGCAATACGGATTTTCAGAGTCTGGTTATGTCTCTCTACGAGACCGGCTGCTTCAGGATGGCGTACACAATGAAACTTCCACTGGTATCCTAGCAAAAGGGAAACATGCTTCATGAGTTCAGATGAGAATGGCTGGCCGTTGTCAGAATATACGACTCTAGGGAGTCCATAACGGGGGAAGAACTCACGAACCAACTGCTTGGCAGTGGTCGCGGCTGTGTAATCTGGGACTGGATATGCTTCTGTCCACCTGGACAAAGCGCATACAACTACAAGGACATACTTGAAACCTCGACATCGCTCCATCTGAATATAATCCATCTGGAGGACTTCAAAAGGGTGGTCAGGGGGCTGGAATCCACCTTGTTCCACCGGGACACTTTTACCTGGATTAAACTGACAACATATCATACAGGTACGGACTTTCTGCTTGGCTGCAGCTCGTAAATGCTTGTTGAACCAAATGTTCTGGATACTGTCTAACATAGCTTTTTCTCCTAAATGTGCTGGACTATGTGCGGTATTAATAATGACTTGAACCATAGAGTCGGGGAGAAACCATGTGGCTCTACCCTTTGTTAACCATCCTTGATCTGTCTGGACCCCCCCTTGTTCGGACCATTTCTTGATTTCTTCAGGAGTAGCATGTAACTGGATATCTATGACATCTTGTGTAGGGTCCTTAACTGTCATACATGTAGTCGGATCTGGAGTATGTGTCTGTGTCGGATTAACTTGAATGTCTGGAGTCTGTGCTGTAAACTTGGCTGTGCGATCTGCTAGATCATTACCTTGGGAAATAATGTCAGTAACTTTCGTATGTGCTTTGCACTTCATGATAGCAATAGATGTCGGCAAGTGTATGGCATCTAACAGAGCTTGAATAAGGAGACCATGCTGAATCTTGGTTCCATGAGAAGTCATGAAACCTCTCTCCTGCCAGAGCACTCCGAAGTCGTGTACAACTCCGAATGCGTAACGTGAATCTGTGTAAACATTAACTTTCAAGTTTTTGGCGTGTATACAGGCTTGTGTCAGAGCAACTAGCTCTGCTGCTTGAGCGGACAGAGTATCAATACGGTGTGTTTCAATAACTTCAGTGTCAGTAGTCACTGCATACGCGGCGACTAGTTCTCCTGTACTTGTTCTCATACATGAACCATCCACATAAAGTGTCAGGTCGGGATCTGGTAACGGAATATCTGTCAGATCTTGTCTTGGCTTTGTCGTAATGTTAACTACTTCCACACAGTCATGTGTGGCAGAATTTGAATTAACTGATGGTAACAGTGTAGCAGGATTTAAAAGGTTGCAGCGTCTGATTTCTATGTGTGGCTGGAACAGTGTCAATTCATAACCTGTTAAACGCGCAATTGTCAAGTGCTGAGTTTGTGTTCGGTTTAAAAGAACTTCCACAGAGTGTGGAACTTGTACTGTCAAGGTATGTCCTAAGACTATGGAATCACTTTGTCTGATAGCTAGTGCTGTGGCTGCAACTGACTTGAGGCACGCAGGCAGAGCCTGGGCTACAGGATCTAATGTGCTCGAAAAATAAGCACAGGGCTTGTATTGTCCTGCTTGATCTTGTGTGAGAACAGATAATGCTGTACCTTCACGTTCAGTAACGAAAAGTGTAAAAGGCTTACTGTAGTTCGGTGTCGCTAGAACTGGAGCTTGGCATAGGGCTTTCTTTAACTCGTTGAAACTAAGTATATGTTCAGATGTCCAAGGGAGAACAGTCGATGCGGCTGCCTCCTGTGTCGTTAACTGTATCAGTGGCTTGGCTAGAAATGCATACTGGGGAATCCATTGTCTACAGTAAGAAGTGAGGCCGATAAAAGCACGTACCTCCTTCTGGGTCTTGGGCTGAGGAAGACTCGCTATTAACTGGATACGGTCTGGTGTCAACTGCCTACCCCTCTTGGACAGTAAGTGTCCTAAGTAGACCACTTGCTGGACACAGAATTGAAGCTTAGAAGGGGACACCTTGTGCCCCATCTCGGCTAGGAAATACAAGACTGTAAGGGATGCCCGCTCGCAAGCACGTTCAGAACGGGCTGTGATCAGTAGATCATCGACATACTGGAGCAGGGCAGTGTCAGTTGGCATGTGAATGTTGTCTAGTTGTCTCTTAAGTGCTTGACTGTAAATACTAGGACTTTCTGTGAAACCTTGAGGAGCTCGTGTAAACATATAGCTCCTTCCATTTAAACAAAATCCGAAAAGGAACTGGCTGTCTGGATGAATAGGGACACTGAAAAATGCGTTCTTGAGGTCTATGACAGTGAAGAACGTGGCTTCGGAATCAATGGCTGTCAATAGGGAAGAGATGTCTGGGACAACTGGGTACTGCGGAATAATACATTTATTAAGCTCTCGTAGGTCAATCACTAATCGATATACTGGGGGTGCATTTGGATCAGTACGTTTCATGACTGGAATGATCGGAGAATTACATACGTTGGAGTCAGTTTCTACAACTACTCCTTGAGCAATAAGCTCGTCAATAATTTTGGATAAGGCTGCTACAGCCTCAGGTGGCAATCTGTACTGTCTGATTCGTGGTAACACTACACCTGGCTTGAGAGTCACACGATAGGGTGTGATTTGCATGTAACCTACATCAGTTGGACCTTGCGCCCATAGATGCTGCGGAACATTAGACAGTCTTGAATCAAAATCTCGTAATACATAGTGACCCTTGAAGTCACGTAGGAACAATCGTATTCCCTCTGGGGAACAGCATATAACTGCACCCAACTCTTTCAGTGTCTTAATGCCTAATAGGTTTTCTGGACATGACTTAGTAAGTAACAGATCAGTAGTGCGGGACAATGGACCTACTTCTAGAGTAACTGGCTTTGAAATCTCATTTACGATAGGTTTTCCTGAAAATCCAAGGGAAACATTTCTTGAGCCTGAGAGCGGAGCCCCTGGAACTTCGGCATGACTAATTGTGGTCCTACTTGCCCCTGTATCAATCAAAAACTTTCTGTCTTTCCCTAATACTTGACTGTGAACATAGGGACCTTCTTGATCTACAGGTATCTCGATGAGAGGCAAGCCTACCTCCCTCTCTAGGCTGTTTCATGAATACTGCTGGTACTCTGGATACTCAGACTGTGCATACTGGTACATCTGCGATGTAACGTGCTGTGTTGCAGCGATAGGCTGCGGCGCGGTAACTGTCTGTGGTGCATTCTGTGGCTGAGGAATCTGTGAAACTTGTTCTTGTCTAGGCGGACGTGGTCTTTCTTTAGTCTTACCAGTAGCTATGTTGTGTTTCAGAACTGTACACTCATTTATGAAATGACCTGGCTGTTTACAATAATTGCAGTTCCCTTTAACGGGAGCTGCAGGATGACTGGCTTGATTCGGACCCCTCTTCTGACTGTCTTGAGGAACAGATTGTGCAACTAGTACTTTCATTTTCGTGTCTTTCATACGTTTTCTTTCGTGTTCTTGCTCTTCTCTGATTCTATTCTGGTGATACTGAAGCATCTGCAACATCTGGGACGGGGTATTAGCTTGCCAGGTACTTTCGACTTTCAGAACTCGATTTTTAATTTGTGGACTTGAATTCTCGACTAATTTAGTAACAAAAAGGTGAGGGTATGACTCACTACTTGTCTTGAGGCCACTGTTGATGCTGAAACATTTTTCAAATCTAGAATAAAAATCACTAATATCCTCGTCTTGCTTCTGTTTACAGGCTGAGATTGCATCCCAGTCTTCTTTTCTCGTTGTCAATAATCTGGGTAAAACTTGTATTAATAATTCTGGTAATTCTTTACATTTATCTCCAAGACCGGTACCTGGTACTTGTGCCTTGTCTTCGGCTTCTAGAACTGCCCAATCGATCTTTTTCTCTCCCACCTCCCATTCTTTTTCCTTGAGCTTTTCATACACCCCTGCGGGCAGCAGAACCTTTAACATTTTAATTATATCTGGGTATGTGTATTCTCCCATACGGAGCATGTCTTTTAGTTCTCTATGGAACCCTGCTGGATCTTTGTCATGACAGGGAATTAATTTCTTCATCTCGAGGAGTTCCATCTTTGTAATCGGAGTGTATACAAACACTCGCTGCATTTCGCCACCCGTTCCTTTAACTGGGTGGACTTCTCGTAACGGATTCTGTCTCTCCATGTAAAATGGTTTACTTTCTGGAGGTGAGGCATGAACAAAATGCGGGTTCAGAAACGTTCTATATTTGTGACGCTGTTCTAGAATGACACTAATTAAATCGGTACCTAGACCTTTCCATCTATACTGGAGTAACTCGTTCAGGACATCATGTAACGGACCTGGATCAGAGTGCTGACCCTCATACAATGTAATGAGGTGCTGAATCATATACATACCCGCCAGTCGTTGTTCGGCTGGGGGCATTTTCAGAAACATTTGTGCCACTATTTCGTCTGGAAAAGTGGTAGAATCAGTAATCCATCGGACTGCTGATCGGGCTAGTTCTTGTTCATGCATGGTACTTAACTCACTATAACCGATTCGTGATTTCAGAATGTGATCGGTAGCTTGGAATACTTGTTCTAGAGAACCTTGTTCTGGTGCTGGAGAATGAGAAATAGACTTGTGTTCTAGGCGTAAATGGCGATCTGGAAATCTAGATTTTCCTACATACGCTATTCTGGCGGGATTCTCGTCCTCTACCTCTTCAGTATCAGAGTTACTTTCTTTCTCGCTTACTTGTGCTGCTTTACGTTGTTCGTGTATCTTTATTATTTCTCTACGGATTTTCTTGTACATACTCTCCATAGCACCGACGGTCTTGTGTTTACCCTCGGCTATATTATCACTCCACCTTGTCAGGGTTTTCATTTCGGCTTGATCTTTAGACGGATAATCTTGTTCTCTTATTAGACAATTGATCAGAAACTTTAATATCATGAGCTGGATCTCGGCTTTCCTTTGAGACATGGCCTCGCTAATACTTTCTGGATCATCTCCTGTACGGATGAAATGATATATTCTGTCTAGATCTTCTTTCATATTCGGTAAGGTGACTAGATACTCGGCCACCTTTCTTACGCGGAATGAATATAAAACCATATTATCCTCGCCTGGGACTGGATCATAGCCGCATTCGGCAAGGGATTTTCTTATTTCTGCTACAGTCTGATGTCTGGGCGTACGCTGTGACACTTGTGCATGTAATTCGGCTAACGTTAAACGCTTGTGTGGCGGCGGGGTTTGAGGAGTACCTCCCCCTGCGGCCCCTAAACTGGAGTCTAGGTCTACTGAGGCTCTTCGTCCTGGCAGAGTGGGAAATGGAAATGTAGGCTGGACTTGTATGACGGACTGGACCGGGGGTACCGTAACAGGTACTCCGGTGTCTGGAGGAGCGGGAAGTGCCTGATTTACAGGGACTGGTGGAGCGCGAACAGGATTTGCATATTCTGGGACTGTGTCGTCCAAATAGGACGAAATAAAAATATCAGCTGCGGTCTGTTTGTGACGTAGCTTGGTCGGAACTAATGGTGGCGGGAAATTACTGGATGCCTCTGGGGTCGCTTTTGGCAAGCCCTCGGCAAGGAGACGATACATACCCCTAATAAGGGCATGCCTCTGTCTGTCTGACTGTTCGGCTTTGACTTGTTCACCTATCTCGATTAGTTCTTTTTCTTGTGCTCGTTCTAAGGATTCTCTACTTAATTCTGACTTTCTGATTTCTTTTTCAGTTCTTCTATGAGCTTCTTTGCGCCATAACTCGATGGCATCTTTCTGTGATTGTCTGGCTTTCTTTTTCCATAATGCTTCTTCTACTCGTATGATGCACTCGGCATCCCATGTACCCGATACGGGCCATCTATACTTTTCTTCTAACTGTTTGGTATACTCTACCCATAAATCTAGATACAATATGGCGCTTATGCCATGCTTCTGATACATAAAATGACCTGGACTGTCCCTCGGCGGAACAGGAACTGCTTCTTCTAACAAACCCTTTCTAGTTTTTAGCTGACGTAATCTCGAAAAGAGAGACATTGTAAACTTGAATCGGAACACAATACAATACACGAGAGACAATAACAATTTGGAGAACAATTCAGGCATACCACGACATTGGAAATACATTGAACAACATCATAACATAACAGTTCGGACAGAATATTACCTGGAATACTGAGAACAGAAACACAAGAATTTCTCGAGAACGGAACAGACTAGAGTTACTGGATGCACTGCTGAAACAGTACGGAACATACCGGTCCCGTAAAGGGACGCATCAAGACCCGTATCCACCTAGGTGAACACTTCGTTTGTGAGTCTGTGTACCACCAACCCACGGACCAGAGTCAATTTAGATTGACCCTGTCTAGATACTACCCCAGTAATGGTACTCACCGGGCAGCAAGAACGGAAAGCCTCGGACTGGACTGGACTGCTACGACGACGGACGATGAACTTCGGACTTCAGTTACGGGTGGGCCTCCGGATACCTCGGACCTTGGACTCTTGGCTTGGGCTCTGGTCGGGACTCGCCGCGTTCCTCCACCGTCTCGTTTGGATGCTGGACCGCCTCCTCCGTCTCCTCCGTGGGCCTGAGGGATACTTGAAGCAGAAATATCTGCCGGTGCACAGAAGAGTTCCGTCACGACTCCAGAGGGTCAGGGGGTCGCGTGGCTTCACCGACGCGTGGGGAAAGGGCAAGTCCCGACCAGAGCCCAAGCCAAGAGTCCAAGGTCCGAGGTATCCGGAGGTATTCTTATTCGGGCGCCATTATGTGGTAAATAAATAAATAATACCTCTCTTTTTGACTAGACATATATCATAACAGATAGCTCAATAAATAAGAGTCAAGATTCGAGGTAGTAGGAGTTTTGCAGGTTTAATACAGCATAAGGACAGGAACAGGACAACCTGCAAAGGAATAGGATGACAGGGCCCAGCAGCTGCTGGGGCTGGGTCTGGGATGAGCGCGCTGGCTTTTAATAACAATACATGAGTATATATACATAACGCAAACACATAGCATTACATTGCAGTAGGCGTAGCAGTGGGTGGAGCAGAAGGCGTGACGCGCAGCAGTCGCGAAAGATAAGGGCGAAAGTAGGTGTAACTGGGCGTATACATAGACATGTGATGCAAACGTAACAGAATATGTCATGAATGGGGCGGAAACCATGGAGGGGGCTACCTAAGGAGCCGGGACCTCTAACCTGATGGTGCGCGCAAACTAGCAATGACGTATCACTAGGAGAAGCTGGGGGCTATGAACTCTGTGCTAGGAGCAGAGACTGAAGTCTGGAGAGTCAGGGCGACATGTACCTAAACAGTATCTAGTATCTGATGTTTAGAGAACATGTTGATATAAACTAGAAGTTAGGAGGGGAAAGGCTAACTTGATTCTAAGACTGGACCATGCATTATTCTACATGTAGTGCGTGATGAAGAATATTAAATGACCATTAAATGCAGTATTTCTCTAACGTGGAGACATGAAGGCTAGACAATGACGGAAACTATTGATGCAGTTCAGTAGCTTAGGAATGCAGAGAAGGAGGACTGAACTGATAACTGGAATCATAACATAGTCTTGGCAGACTCAGAGACTGAGCCAGGCTGGGCCGGGCAGGAAGTAGGTGAAGGGTCGAGGATACAGGTGGGGGCTGTATCGCTCCTCAGCGAGGCTTCAGGAGACAGGAGCTGAATCTGGTGTCCAGGCCCTTTTGAGGCCTAGAAACGGGGACTTTACAATGGAATAACGTGCACACTGAGAAACGTGGCAACGTAGCTTTACATAGGCCTGATATTCGTAGTATTCACGAGGACTGGAAACTGGCATACTAGAGGTGGACACAACTGTAATTGCGTCATTAATCGAACATGGGGAATGCATATGCATATTTAATCATGCACACATAACATATGATGGATGACACGTAGGGGCACAGAACATGGCAAAATTTACTTTTCCACAGGCAGGGGGTGATAGGAGGAGCAGACAGGGGTGGTGCAGAGGTGAAGCTGTGTGTGGGGTCCTCAGGGTGAGAAGGGGCAGGGGGTGATAGGAGGAGCAGACAGGGGTGGTGCAGAGGTGAAGCTGTGTGTGGGGTCCTTAGGGTGAGAAGGGGCAGGGGGTGATGGGAGGAGCAGACGGGTGGTGCAGAGGTGAAGCTGTGTGTGGGGTCCTCAGGGTGAGAAGGGGCAGGGGGTGATAGGAGGAGCAGGAGGGGCGGTGCAGAGGTGAAGCTGTGTATGGGATCCTCAGAGGGGAGAGGTGCAGGGGGTGATAGGAGGAGCAGGAGGGGTGGTGCAGAGGTGAAGCTGTGTATGGGATCCTCAGAGGGGAGAGGTGCAGGGGGTGATAGGAGGAGCAGACAAAGGTGGTGCAGAGGTGAAGCTGTGTATGGGATCCTCAGAGGGGAGAGGTGCAGGGGGTGATAGGAGGAGCAGACAGGGGAGGTGCAGAGGTGAAGCTGTGTATGGGATCCTCAGGGTGAGAAGGGGCAGGGGGTGATAGGAGGAGCAGACAGGGGTGGTGCAGAGGTGAAGCTGTGTATGGGGTCCTCAGGGTGAGAAGGGGCAGGGGGTGATAGGAGGAGCAGACAGGGGTGGTGCAGAGGTGAAGCTGTGTATGGGATCCTCAGAGGGGAGAGGTGCAGGGGGTGATAGGAGGAGCAGACAGGGGTGGTGCAGAGGTGAAGCTGTGTATGGGATCCTCAGAGGGGAGAGGTGCAGGGGGTGATAGGAGGAGCAGACAGGGGTGGTGCAGAGGTGAAGTTGTGTATGGGGTCCTCAGGGTGAGAAGGGGCAGGGGGTGATAGGAGGAGCAGGAGGGGTGGTGCAGAGGTGAAGCTGTGTATGGGATCCTCAGAGGGGAGAGGTGCAGGGGGTAATAGGAGGAGCAGACAGGGGTGGTGCAGAGGTGAAGCTGTGTATGGGATCCTCAGAGGGGAGAGGTGCAGGGGGTGATAGGAGGAGCAGACAGGGGTGGTGCAGAGGTGAAGTTGTGTATGGGGTCCTCAGGGTGAGAAGGGGCAGGGGGTGATAGGAGGAGCAGGAGGGGTGGTGCAGAGGTGAAGCTGTGTATGGGATCCTCAGAGGGGAGAGGTGCAGGGGGTGATAGTGGAGTGGAGAAGTGTGGCTCAATGGTTAGAGCGGCAGACCCTGATGCAGAGGTCTGGCCCGGGACCAGGGTTCGATTCCCGCCTCGGCGGGTCTTGGGCTCAATTTCCCCGGACCTGATAATTCTCGCCTCGGTGCCTAGTCTAATCATGGGTCCCACTCTGTGACTCTGGGCAATAGCTTGCTTAATCTCCACAACGGCCCCAGCAGCGCTGTGGATGCCTGGCTTCACCTTGGGGGTGCCCAGGAGTGGACATTTCACAGGAAAGCCAGGATGGGTTCCGCAGCGGTATGAATACAGCGCTACGAGGCCTCCGGGTAGAAGTGCGCTATATAAAATACAAACATTTACATACATACATAGGAGGAGCAGACAGGGGTGGTGCAGAGGTGAAGCTGTGTATGGGATCCTCAGAGGGGAGAGGTGCAGGGGGTGATAGGAGGAGCAGACAGGGGTGGTGCAGAGGTAAAGCTGTGTGTGGGGTCCTCGGGGTGAGAAGGGGCAAGGGGTGATGGGAGGAGCAGACGGGTGGTGCAGAGGTAAAGCTGTGTATGGGGTCCTCAGGGTGAGAAGGGGCAGGGGGTGATAGAAGGAGCAGACAGGGGTGGTGCAGAGGTGAAGCTGTGTGTGGGGTCCTTAGGGTGAGAAGGGGCAGGGGGTGATGGGAGGAGCAGACAGGGGTGGTGCAGAGGTAAAGCTGTGTATGGGGTCCTCAGGGTGAGAAGGGGCAGGAGGTGATAGGAGGAGCAGATCGGGGTGGTGCAGAGGTAAAGCTGTGTATGGGGTCCTCAGGGTGAGAAGGGGCAGGGGGTGATAGGTGGAGCAGGCAGGGGTGGTGCAGAGGTGAAGCTGTGTATGAGGGTCTGGGGGTGGGGAGGGGCAGGGGGTGATAGGAGTAGCAGACAGGGGTGGTGCAGAGGTGAACCTGTGTATGGGGTCCTCATGGAGGGGCAGGGGGTGATAGGAGGAGCAGACAGGGGTGGTGCAGAGGTAAAGCTGTGCATGGGGTACTCACAGTTGGGGAGGGGATGACCGGGGAGTAGGTGGGGGGGTGCAGAGTAAACCGGTGTATGATGTGGGGAGGGGCAGGAGGTGATGGGAAAGCGGGCAGCAGTGGTGCAGGGGTAAAGCTTCCTATGGTGTCCTTTGGCAGCCCTGCCAAGTACCACGCATCAGGCATTAGTAACGCATCACTGAACTGAAATGGAAACATGCATTAGAGCGCCTCCTCAGCTGTAAAGCGAGCACTGCTATAACGGCACATAGACTGAGCTGCTGTGACTGAGCGTGGTGTGGGCTGCTCCCGACAGGCTAAGGGGGACTGCTCAAGATCTGCTGAGTGCTCATAGTTCTGCGAGTATTGCTACAATGTATGTAAATTGTAATAACAGAGACACACCCCCATGCCGGTACACATGCAAAACTTAAAGTGTTGTCACGTTCAGTGCGGCCAGATGGCTTAACTATTACGAAAACAGTGAGTGAGTTTAGAGAGACGGTTTTAGGCTAGTGCCGTCAGTGAGTCACTGGTCCGTCCTGCTGTTGACATTTCATGAAGTTAGTTTGTGTGGCTTCGCTTCCTTTTGGTAAGTCAAAAAAAAAAAAAAAAAAAAAAGAACTGAGCGCACCCCTTCTCCTAAAGACTCAGTTAAAAATCTCGGGGTAATCTGGGATACCAACCTCTCTTTCCAAAAACAAATCCAGACGGTATCCGCGGCCTGCTTCTCTAAGATGAGGATGATGAAAAAGTTTATCAATTTCCTTCCCAGTCATACTAGGAAAACAATCGTGCAGGCTTTGATCACCTCCCATCTGGATTACGCCAACGGACTGTACCTGGGACTTTCCTTGGGCCTCCAACGGCGTCTCCAGACAGTCCAGAATGCTGCTGTGCGCCTGGTCTGCGGCCTCCCCCTTCGTGAACGTATCACTCCCCACCGGCATAAGCTGCACTGGCTTCCTGTTCACAAAAGGGCGGAATTGAAGGCACTTACCCTAGCCCACCGGGCAGTCAAGGGAAAGGGCTCTGCATACCTATATTCCTGCCTCCATCCATACAGCAACACCAGACTTCTCCGTTCTAGCTCTAAACATCTCCTTTCCACCCCCAGATTCAAAAAAGTTCGTTCTGGGGGAAAAACATTCCAAGTCTGCGCCTCTACCCACTGGAACAAGCTACCCATGTCCATCCGGACCATCCAGGAGGAACTTCCCTTCCGGAGAGCTCTAAAAACATTTCTCTTCTGTTAGATCCATCTGAGTCAGATACTGCATCAGTTCTCACAGGAGCTCCGGGACACCCCGTTGGGGTATCTGTGCGCTATACAAAATTCTCTAAATAAAAAAAATAAAAAAACGCATACACAAAGGGTGATCCAACTTCAACAATGGTGCTAGAAATTTTGTCGATTTTTTCCCTACCAGAAGGAGTAACATGGGCCCCTTCCAGTCATTTACGAGAGCTCTGGCAGCATGGTACATCTCTAATTGCTCAACCCACAGCTTCCATTTTAGGGTCTGTGGTGGATGGAGGCCTGGTTATGAGAAAGGGCTCAGTTGCTGGGAGCGATGCCAAGGTGACTGGAGAGCTCAGCACTGGGCGTGGGGGTGTGCTTAGTCACTGCCTCAAAGACAGTCAGTATTGGACCGGAGTATTAGGTACTGTCCCCTATTCTGGAGCTGCACCAGCCTAGTGGAGATGAGAAAAGGAACGGACAGATGGCCGCCTGTGGTGGCAGGGAAAATGTGACACAGCAGAGTGCACATTGTGAGAGTATCTCCCCCTCACATCAACAAAGCAGCGCTGGTGAGAGTGAGCTGCCCACCTCATCAGTATTCTCAGGTGTCGTGGCTCAGGCATACCGAGGGACATAAATAGCGCTGTAAAAATATTGTGAGGAAGAAATATCGACAACAGAAATATCGTGGACAAGAATATCGACTGACAGGTAAGTAATATTGATTTAAAAAACATCGACGTATTAAATATCGTTTACAAAAAAATAGTTGACAAAAATATTGAATTATTGATAATGTTATGTATTTTTGTGTTTTAATGAGAATTGTTTGTCAATGTATTATATGTTTTAAAATTTTACTAGTTCATTTATTTTTATTTTTCAATTTAGCGTTTTTAGTTCTATAGCGGTTGTGGGTTTATAGGGGAATAGGCTGGGAAGACATTTAGTTATATGCAATTTATTTAATAATTAATTGATTAATTAATAATAGTCTAATAATTAGTTGTTAATTAATGTCAATTAATCAATTACTAATTAATTTTTTTAATTGTTTAATTAATTCTAGGTGTGTGTTGTGGTGTTTATATGTGTAAATGGCGTGAAGGGTGGTAAGTAATATAATGTTTTTATTAATTATTAAATATTTTTAAATTAATTTCCATTAATTAATTAGTAATTATTAATTGTAATTGTGTAATTAATTTTAGGTGTGTCTTGTGGATATTATAATGTTAATTAATGGGTAATTAATGATTTTTTATTATCTTTGTTAATAATAATATATTTAAATGTATATATTAATTATGTTAATATTGGAAATTAAATGTAATAAAAATGTTGATTTTTTTGTTTTTTATTGTTGTGGGATGCAGCACTTTCCCTACTGTTGCACTCACTGGTGTAGGAATAGTAATTTTCATCCCTCCGCTATCCAGCGCTTTACCTACTGTTGCACTCACTGGAGTTGGAAAAGTAAGTTTTACCGCTCCGCTATCCAGAGCTTTCCCTACTGTTGCACTCACTGGAGTGGGAATAGTAATTTTTACCCCTTCGCTATCCAGCGCTTTCCTTACTGTTGCACTCACTGGAGTGGGAATAGTCATTTTAAACCCTCCGCTATCCAGCGCTATCACTACTGTTGCACTCACTAGAGTGGGAATAGTAATCTTTATCTCTATGCTATCCAACGCTTTCCCTACTGTTGCACTCACTGGGGAGGGAATAGTAATTTTTACCCCTACGCTATCCAACGCTTTCCCTACTGTTGCACTCTCTGGAGTGGGAATAGTAATCTTTATCTCTATGCTATCCAACGCTTTCCCTACTGTTGCACTCTCGGGAGTGGGAATAGTAATTTTTACCCCTACGCTCTCCAGCGCTTTCCCTACTTTTGCACTCACTGGAGATGGAATAGTAATTTGTACCCCTCCGCTATCCAGTGCTTTCCCTACTGTTGCACTCACTGGGGAGGGAATAGTAATTTTTACCCCTATGCTCTCCAGTGCTTTCCCTACTTTTGAACTCATTGGAGAGGGAATAGTAATTTGTACCCCTCCGCTATCCAGTGCTTTCCCTACTGTTGCACTCACTGGAGTGGTAATAGTAATTGTCCCCCCTACGCTATCCAACGCTTCCCTACTGTTGCACTCACTGGAGTGAGAATAGTAATTTTTACACCTACACTATCCAGCGCTTTAGTTACTGTTGCACTCACTGGAGTGGGAATAGTAATATTTACCCCCTCTCTAGCCAATGTTTCCACTACTGTTGTGTTTATTCTGTTATTAAATGTATGTTTTAATCTTTTTTTAATATTCTAATTAAATATAGAATATTTTATTTTATTTAAAATTATTTATATGTGAATATTTTATTTTTATATAATTTAAAAAGTTTATAAATTAAATAAAGATAATAGTTAATAAAATGTATTTAAGTAAATATATGTATATGTACACATTTTTTGTATTTATATTTAGTTTATTAAATAGAATTAGTTAACATATATATTAAATGTAATTAATTTTGTTAATAATATTAATATTATTTAATGAATTTTATTTAAGTTATGTAATTTGTTTAAGTTGATATTTTTACTTCTATATTTTTTAAATCGATATTTTTGTGTCGATATTATTGTACTCACCTGTTTATGTATAGGAAGTCGATACTTTTGTTATCGATATTTTTCCATCGATATTTTTTTCATCGATATTTTTAATATCGATTTTTTAACATGGAACCATTCTCAAGCGTCCAAAGCGATCTCTTCTTCTGAGGTAGCGGTCTGCGCACGACAGGAAAAAAAATCTGCTAGATTCTGAGATTACATATTGTACTTGAAAGTGAATTGGTACTCTTGGAGTTGCAGAATCTATTTCTATATCCAAGGTCAACTGTTGGGGTCTAGTGGTGTCCTGACTTGATGTCTAGTTCAGAATACGCCTGTCCTTGCATATCCTTATGGCACCTGGCTGCTTCGGCTTCCTGGTTACTACAATTGGGAATACCTCAAGAGGTAGGACCTTCCATTTATTCAATGATGTCTCCTGCCTCCAACATCTTCACCTGATTGTCCACTTTAGTCTGGAGATGAAAAGTCGTTGACTGTGGTGCCGAGCCACTGGCAGGATGGATTGGTTGATGTGGATCTGCACCATTTTCTGCTTCATGGGAATAGGGTCAGGAATTTTACCAGCAACTAATCCAAATTTAGTGTCTAAGCTGACCATAAACTGTTTTTTTTAAAGTCTTTCAGCAGTCTGACAAGTGAGAACCATGCCAAGGGGTTCTCTAATGATGTATATCTTGATGTGAGTGGAATGCCCTTCACAGCTCATATGGGTTAGAAATATGCTGGCCAGCAGGAGGTGTTTGGTACTGCCAGATGCGTTCCATTTTACGCAGGTACCTGTAGCTTGAGCTTCTTGTCTTCAGTGTCAGAAACTCATGATGTTTATAGACACCCCAGTGTCATTGACGGCCCTCTGGGTCTGTCCCTCTTCTTACGCTGTGCAATGTGGATTGGTCCCCACCTGAGCTTAGAGTGGCTTTAACACTGGAGCGTCATTTAGAGCAGCTTCGTCTCATCATCGTCCATGTCTTCATCTTCCAGCACGCTTGGCGGGGGCTCTACGGTGATCACCGCTTTCTTCTGGTTGATTTGTGGCACTGGGGTTGACCAGCACACCTTGACGTAGTCATTCAATTTGTCACATGTTGAGCGCTTCGCGCCCATGGTGGGGCATTCTCCTGTGGGCGGGAATGGGCCACCACACCATTGGCTTCCCAGGGTCTTACAGGATTTGCTCTTTCAATTTCAATTCAATTTTCAATCTTTATTTCGTTGCGTTGCAACATAAAAGATAACAATAAAATGTACAGTTCATGGTAAAATATACAATGATATAGCATTCATTATATTGGGCACCCTAATACTACATTACTTCTACATTTCATCTAATTTAACACATTAGTTAGTATTTCATCAAATAAAAGCACGTAATTTACAGTTTCAGTTTGGCGCAGTATCAGATAAATATTAAAATGTTTAAAACAATAGAAAAGTTAAAAAGACATTAAATTGAATTTGAGCAACCAGAATTAAAAATGCAATGCCTTGGCTTTGTTCATGATTTCGGAGAGTCTAAATAGCAGCTTTCTTTAGATTAAAATGAAAGGGATAATTTCCTTCTAACAAAATAAGTGGACAATAAAAATTTGCTAATACCGAACACGATTACTTGACTGGTGTCCGTGCTTAGGATTCTGCCAGCTTCCCTATGGGAAGTAGAGCCAATGTTACGACACAAGGGAACTATCCACTTTTTCCTAGCTTTGTCGTAACTAGGGCAAAAAAACAGTATGTGGAAAATGTCCTCCCTTTGATTATTAGTGCACAGGGTACAATGGTCTTTATCAGTCTTCCCCCATCTTTTCTCGGTTACTTTTATCCTCAACGTACCGTACCTAAATTTTAAATATAAGGATTTGGCCAGTGGAGGTTGTATTTCATCAAGAAATTGTTCGAATAGAGCCTCATTTTTTGCCAAAAGAAATTTTTCAGTGAGAGGGCCGTGAGTTCTTGTATACACAGAATCATAACTCACGTATGACCAAAAGCTTATTTTGACAATTTTCTTGGAAGTTGAGTTTAGAGATCCAGGCTCGTTCCAAAAATGTGATAATCCGAGCTTGGTAAGCCAATTTTTTACATGCTTAAACCAGAAGATCTTATTGTCTCTATCGAGCTCTAATACTTCCTTCAGCCCATTTTTATAGTCAGATAATTCCAGGGTTGTCCATAATCTGACCCACAACAGCAATGGTCTCAATATGGCGTGCTGATCTGTGTGTTTGATGTTAAGGTCTAGGAATAGGGGTATCAGGGGGGTATTGATTGGAACTTTTAGTAGTCCCCTAACAAATTTATTCTCCAGTACTTCAAAAGTTTTTTTGCATACTGGCCCCCAGATTTCTGCCCCGTACAAGGAGGCAGATTGTACCTTGTATCTAAAAAGCTCTATTGCTGGAGTAGCTGCTTTGTTCACACTTTTGTTGAACCTCTGTGTTATTGGGAAACAGTTTTGTTTGAACACCAATTTAGATTTTTCCAATTGGGGGCCCCGTCCCATTACAGAGTCCATCAAGACCCCCAGGTAAGTGAAACTGTGCTCGTAATCTAGTCTTTGCCCATTTAACATTAAGTTCTTTTTAAAAGTTTTATGCGGGTTCAGTGCCATATATTTTGTTTTTTTTATATTAATTTCTAATCCTTTATGGATACAGTACTGTTGAAACCTGTCTAATAGGATATGTAGGCCGCGTGGCGTTTGCGATATTAGAATTGTGTCATCCGCGAAAAGGAGGGACGCAACGCGTTCCCCTCCCAGTCGAGGAGAATCGTTGTCACAGTTTTCCATGTAGGTTGCAATGTCGTTTACATAAAGGGAGAATAGAGTAGGGGCCAGGACACAGCCCTGTCTCACTCCCCTTTTTATCGGGATCGGGTCTGTGAGTTCCCCATTTGGGCCCCATCTAACCTTAGCATAATTTTCCCGATGCAATCCTATTACAAGGTTTAATAATTCGCCAGGCAGCCCTTGCCTATTCAGGGTTTCCCAAAGTAGATCTCGTGGAATGAGATCAAATGCCGCTCGTAGGTCTACAAAGGTCACATACAAGTGACCTTTGCGAATGATGACATACTTCCAATACAAGCAGCATAACCTAAATACTTGATCGATAGTACTTGTCTTGCTTCTGAATCCCGCCTGGTATTTAGATAAAATTGACTCCTCCTCCAACCATGAATTTATTCTATTTAGAATATGCCTAGCATATATTTTCTGCGTGATATCTAAAAGGCTAATGGGGCGGTAATTTGCTGGATCACCACGATCCCCTTTTTTTAAAATGGTGATGATTTCTGCGCCATTCCAAGTGTCCGGGATGTGCTCACTAGCAGCAACTATGTTAAATAAATGATTTAAATAGGGTGCCCACACATCAATATTATACAAATACAGGTCACCAGGGATTTTATCAAGCCCTGGCGCCTTCCCTTTCTTGATTGTAGTAATTGCTGCCACTGTTTCTTTTAAGGTAAAAACTACCGGGTGAGTAATGGCTGGTATTGTAAGCGGGGGTACATCATTTGCTGCCTCAGTTGGAGTTTTGGCTGCATACAACAACGAAAAGTGCTTGACCCAGGTGTCTTCATCTAAGTAGACCTCCCTGGAACCTTTCTCCCGTTTATTTTCCTTAGCTGCCAATTCCCAGAATTGTTTCTGGTCCTTGTTTTTAGCGGCTGTTAACATATTGAGCCACAATTCCTCATCCCAAGAGGATTTCGCTCTTAGTATTATTTTGTTATAAGCCTTTCTTTTCTCTCTGATTACTAACGGACTTTCCCCTTTAACAGCGTTAATCAGTGCAGTTTTGGCAAGGC
Organism: Lissotriton helveticus; assembly: GCF_964261635.1. Taxonomy (NCBI): domain Eukaryota; kingdom Metazoa; phylum Chordata; class Amphibia; order Caudata; family Salamandridae; genus Lissotriton; species Lissotriton helveticus. Next base: position 2,122,667,381 of record NC_136067.1, on the reverse strand, counting down.
GGCATTCCTTGTTATACCTGATTTGCTCTTTCAGTTTTACCAATGCACAGCCTTGTACCAACTGGGTTCTGATTTCGTCCATCTCCACTGAGAGAGTAGAAGTGCTGGTCAACTCCAGGAGTTTTGCGCAAAAAGCATCTACCGACTCATTCAGTTCTTGCTTGGCACAGTAAGAATCATTCATAATGAGGATTGCCCATTGCAGGAAAGTAGCTGCTCAGTGCAGTCTTTAGCAACGCATACGCGAAGGGTGGTCCGACTTCAACAACGTTGCTAGAAATGTTGTGGAGTAACATGGGCCCCTTCCCGTCATTCTCGAGAGCCCTGGCAGCATGGTACATCTCTAATCGCTCGACCCACAGCTTCCACTTCAGGGTCTGTGGTGGATGGAGGCCTGGTTATGACAAAGGGCTCAGTTGCTGAGAGCGATGCCAGGAGTGACTGGAGAGCTCAGCCCTGGGCGTGGGGGGTGCTTAGTCCCTGCACAAAGACAGTCAGTATTGGACCGGAGTATTCAGTACCATCCCCTACTCTGGAGCTGCACCAGCAGAGTGGAGATGAGAACAGGAACGGATGTCGGTATTCTGCGACACGCAGACTTGGTGTCGGATGCAACCGGCTCCACTCCCGCCCAGCGCACCATCCCTCTTCGCTCCGCGGGTGTGCTCCCATCAAACACCCCTCACTCCACGTCCAGCACCTCAAGCAGAAGAAGCGCCATCCGAGGGCAGTCCTTGCAGGCACCCTCCTGTATCACAGTCAAGGATGCTGGTTGCAAACTGATGTAATGCATGCTTGTAATTCACTGGCCCCCAAAGCAAAAGCTTGGTCCTCTCTCACAAGAGGCAGGAGTCCGTCAGTTTGGGAGCATCACACCTGGGTCGTGAGGTTTGGCGAGTATGCAGCTGCAGTCTAAGGGGGAGATTCACTATCATTTTGCGCTGGATTAGAGTCACAAAAGTGACGTTAACCAGCGCAAAATGTTTTTTTTGCTATTTACTTTCACTGGAAAGCACCCTCTAAGTAGCGCAAAACACTTTTTACATTACTTAGCGCCAAGGGGGCGTTACAGGGGCTTTCCCGTGCAACCGCCCCTGCCTTTTGATGCAAAACCATATTTGCAAAGATTTGTAGACATGGTTTTGTGCCAAAAGTTAACGCCCCTTCTAAGGAGGCGCTAACAGGAGAAATGCTTTAATTTCTCCGTGCTTTTCCAACTCTGCACTCTGTAGCATGCATACAAAGTGGGAAAAGCGTTGCATCGTGCCTAGGCATAGTATTTTGTTTAGAAAGGCTACCCTTCTTATACAAAACCTATTCTACACTCATGCACACACCCTAGCATTTTAGTGCTCAGGTGTGGGTGAGGGGCACAGCAGCTGTAATCAGCACTGGCGCAAAGGAAAGGGGAGGAGAAAGTCATATCTCTGAAGATATGGCGCTCCCCTGCTCCCTTCCTGTCGCACAACGCAACGCAGCTTTGTGGAGGGCTGCGCTAGATTGCATGGATAGGAAATAAAATATAGGGGCATATTTGCAGGAACCTCGTTAAAATTATCGCTGTTTTAGCGGCAGGAAACTGCTGTTAAAATGGCGATAATGGGCTTGCTAATATGCGTTATAGAATTCCAATAGAAGCCCAGGTTAGATGTCCTGCTCATCTAACTTTTTCCCAGGGTAGAGAAAGGAGCATTATATGCTGATGATCTTGTGGTTTTCTCCTCTGACCTTGGTGCAGCTTAACCGGCCACCATACAGATGGCGTTAGAATTCAGTAAAGTATCTGGTTATCTGGTGAGCGAGGGGAAAATAGAGGTTAAGGTATGGAACCAGAGAGAGGATAACTCATTGATTAAGAAGGAAATGGGATAGCTGGGTCTAAAAATTGTGGAAGACATAAACAAAGTCCCTGAAATAAATCTAGATAAGATATCAAGAGAAATTGTGCAGTTAATGAAGGGTTGAATACATCTCCAACCTAACGATTTTTTGGTGGGCTTATCTGACGAAAATGGTGATACTGCCAAAAATGACTCTTCTATTTAACACAATCCATATGTACTTTGAGAAAGGTGCAACATATTAAATCCAGCAGGCGAAAAATGCCTGTATATGGGCTTATCCAGGGATTTGGATTTCATGAAAAAAGTTGCGGAGAAGAAGAGAGAAATGGGGATTATCCTTACCAGATATACAATATTATGCCTGGGCCTTACAGCTCACAAACTCCAGAATGCTTTTCAATACACCGAATGAATCAGAAGTAGGAACGATGTTTTCGGCAATGAGAAAAGAAAGCAAGACGTGTGTAGACAGATTTCTCCTTAACCCGTTCCGTGCTGCCGTCGGCCAACGGCCAACGGGAGCACTACCTCCCTAGTGCTGCCGTCGGCCAACGGCTGACGCTGCCCCGCCCACTCTTTAGAACGCCCACACCGCAGCGGAAAAACCGCTGCGGTTAAGGCATTAAATTTGGTGACCCAAAATATTTAAAAGAATCAAATTAAATGTCTTGCAAGCATTAGCTAGAATGTGATACACTATTAGACGATGATGAAAACTAGATTATTACTCCTTCTTATCCCCTACCTGGGAATCTCCAAGGATTCCCGGATGTCTTAAAGATAAACTGGGGCTACCAACAAGAAATGCTGGGGTATGTGTTTTCAAGATTCAAATATATACAATTGAAGAGTTGGGAACAGAGTTGGAAGCTGACTTTGTGTATTGGAAATGGCTTGGAAGAGCAACTTGTTGGAAACCCCCCAAGGAACAAAGAAGTATCTTTCTGATACTCTGAACTTCAAGACACCATTTTATTTATTTATTTATTATAAAATTTCTAAAGCGCGCAAATACCTTTCGGTGTCTGGAGTTGTAGGAGGTTGTCATGGATGGAGCTTTCAGCCAGGCAGAAGAACTTTGGGTAAGATGCTTGCTGAGGGTCAAATTACAATATACGAGGCAAGTATCTCCCGCTCGCACTTATGGGCTAAGGTACTAGACATTAGAACCTGAGGTGATTGAGACAAAAGAAAAATACAAAAAAAAAAAATGAAAACCGTCAATTTTTGGGCCATGCCTTCTTTCCAATCCATCACATGATCAACTTCTGCAGTACTGCCAATGGCAGTCCACCTTAAAGCAGAAAGAAAGGACAGGACACAGACAAAAAGAGTGGTGAGGTGGTAGTAAAAGAGGAAGAGAAACAGGAGAGTAGACGGAAAAGGAGCGGTATAGCTAAGAGGCAAAGACAGAAACAGAGAAGGGGACTAGGCAAGAGGGAAGATGAAAAGGAAAGGGAATGAGAGGAGAGGGAAAACAAGAAATAGAGAGCATGGAAAGTGAAAGAGAACAAAGATAGAAAGAGGAGAATAATTGGCAAACAGTAAAGAGCGGAAGGAGAGAAGTTGTGAGGAGTTTTCAATAACATGAGTTGTATTAGGAGAATTGTGGCTAGTTCGTGGAGGCACTATCTCAGTCCCCTCCCAGTCTTGACTTCAGCAGCATTAATAATTGAGGTGAGTACAGGTACCCAGATGTCCTTCAAAATATAGAGGTCTGGGGGATACAATCAGGGCCAGGGGCCTTGTTTTTAGACAACCCCATAATACCTGCTCTTACTTCCTGTTCTGTAAATATGACCTCAGATTTAACCAAAATGGTTTCATGGGCTGCCTCGAGATGGGATCAGGCTGACACATGCCATCAAAGTGGCTTACCCAATCATTCTCTGTAATATGGGCGTCTGGTAAATTGGGCTACTTCTGTCAAAAAGAAGTTAATGATAATGCTCCAGAACTTGGAGCTGTTACCCAGGGTACGCGCCTCTAACAACTCTGACCAGACCTCCTTCAAAGCGGACGTGCTCTTTGCCAGAGGGGCCTTATATTGTCTGCGATATCTCTTGACAGCCAGGGGGTCTCTTGGTGTAACGCTCAAAGCCTCCTTCAGCCTCCTGGAGGTGCAGCAGCACTCAGAGTCAAACCATGTATAAGGTGAGCACCTGCCCGGGGCCTGTAATAGGTTAGCTACAACTCCAGACATGGTTCCAAAAGCCTCCAAGAAGCCTGTCGGTTTTGCCACACTGTCTAAGCAAGTGGCAAACTCCGTGTGACACTGAGTAAACAGGGACTCATAGACCTGGTCCAGAATAATCTGTCCCCACTTGAGTCTCCTCCCTCCTTCCACAGCTATCATAAGAAGCTAAACCTTGGAGAAGCGTGGCTCAATGGTTAGAGCGGCAGACCCTGATGCAGAGGTCTGGCTTGGGACCAGGGTTCAATTCCCGCCTCTGCGGCTCTTGGACTCAATCACCCCGGACCTGGTAATTATCGCCTCGGGGCCTAGTCTAATCATGGGTCCCACTCTGTGACTCTGGGCAATAGCTTGCTTAATCTCCACATCGGCCCCAGCAGCACTTGGATGCCTGGCTTCATCTTGGGGGTGCCCAGGAGTGGACGCCTCACAGGGAAAGCCAGGATGGGTTCCACAGCGGTATGAATACAGCGCTACGAGTCCTCTGGGTAGAAGGCGCTATATAAATACAAGCACAATTACATTTACTTTTACCTGCATGCCCGCTGCATGGTACAGGGTGGTGGTGCTCACATGTCCAGTGATTGGGACAGAGAGTATTCTCAAAGCATAAGAAATGCAGTAACCAATCAGAGGTAGACATTTCACCTCTTCTATATATGGTCTGTAGCTGGGCTAGAAGCTAATGCATGTTGAAAATAGTGTTGATATTAGCGTCTTTGAGCAAATCTTGCATTACAAGCTTCCTAGTTTAGCAGGGTCCATTAGCTTAGGCAAGAATATTCTATTTCTGCACATATTAATCAGGCCTTATCATCATTGAATATCACGAAACGTGACTAAGACAAGATTGATTCCACATCAAATAAAACACGGTTTCAAATCCAGTCCTCTGATCATCAGCGATTAACATATTGTTCCTAATCCTCCAGACATGGTCAGTCTTTAGGTCTAGACATTGTCTGGCTTGCGCACTGCTGCTCCCTCTGGGAGTCTTTGCTATTGCTGTGTGGGGTCATCATGAGTGGATGGATCCCGTATGCATTTAGCATGCATGCCTTCACAATGCCGAGGGAACAAACAATGCTGAACAATGCAAAGATTCACCCCCAGTAACAAAGCTCTGGGTTTAATCCATTATTCTTTTGCTCAGCACGCCACCCCAGTTTGGACCCAGCCATATGTCAAGTCAAGTCAAGTCAATAGATTTGTATAGCGCGCTACATACCCATAGGGTCTCAAGGCGCTTGAGGAAGGGTGGGGAATTACTTGTCGAATATCCAAGTTTTGAGTTGCTTTCTGAATGCTAGGTGGTTCTGAGTAAGGCGAAGGTGAGTGGGAAGTGAGTTCCAGGTTTTAGCTGCCAGGTAGGAGAAGGATCTACCTCCCATGGTGGTTTTGTTGATGCGAGGTACAGTGGCCAGGGCTTGGTTGGAGGATCGTAGCTGACGGATGGGGGTGTAGAAGGACAGTCGTGTGTTGAGGCATTCGGGTCCAAGTTCGTAGAGTGCTTTGTGTGCGTGGGTGAGGAGGCGGAACGTTATCCTCTTATTTACGGGGAGCCAGTGGAGGTTTTTCAGGTGACCAGAGATGTGTTCTTTACGCGGGATGTCTAGTATGAGCCTGGCTGAGGCGTTCTGGATGCGTTGGAGTTTTTTCTGGAGTTTAGCGGTGGTACCGGCGTATAGGGTGTTTCCGTAGTCCAGGCGGCTCGTGACCAGTGCGTGGGTGACCGTTTTTCTAGTTTCGGTGGGGATCCAGCGAAATGTTTTTTTGAGAATGCGAAGAATGTTGAAGCAAGAAGATGAAACGGCGTTGACTTGTTTGGTCATCGAGAGTGAGAAGTCCAGGATGACGCCCAGGTTCCGTGCGTGGTCCGTCGGGATGGGTGCTTTTCCGAGGGCCTCTGGCCACCAAGAGTCGTCCCAGGCGGAGGGGGAGGTGCCTCAGATGAGGACTTCTGTTTTGTCTGAATTCAGTTTCAGACGGCTGTGCTTCATCCACTCGGCTACTTCTTTCATTCCTTCGTGTAAGTTGGTTTTGGCGGTGTTAGGGTCTTTGGTGAGTGAGAGGATCAGTTGAGTGTCGTCAGCGTAGGAGATGATGTTGAGATTGTGTTGGCGAGCGATGGTCGCAAGGGGGCTCATGTATACGTTGAAGAGGGTGGGGCTGAGTGAGGATCCTTGTGGTACGCCGCAGATGACTTCAGAGGCCTCTGACTTGAATGGTGGGAGGCGGACTCTCTGGGTTCTTCCGGTGAGGAACGAGGTGATCCATTCCAGTGCTTTTCCTTGGATTCTGACGTTTCTGAGGCGCTGTAGAAGGGTGCTATGACAGACTGTGTCGAAGGCAGCGGAGAGGTCGAGGAGGATGAGGGCGACTGTGTCTCCATTGTCCAGTAGAGTTTGAATGTCGTCTGTGGCTGCGATGAGGGCGGTCTCAGTGCTGTGTTTGGCTCGGAAGCCAGACTGTGAGGAGTCGAGTGATTTATTGGTTTCGAGGAAGGCGGCGAGCTGGTTGTTGACAGCTTTCTCGATGACTTTGGCCGGGAATGGAAGGAGCGAGATGGGGCGGTAGTTTTTGAGTTCGGTGGGGTCAGCTGTGGGTTTTTTCAGAAGGGCGCTGAGTTCTGCGTGTTTCCAGCTTTCCGGGAAGGTGGCGGAGTTGAGGGAGCAGTTGATGACATCTCGGAGGTGAGGTGCTATGATGGAGTCTGCTTTGTTGAAGATATGGTGAGGGCATGGGTCAGTTGGGGATCCTGAGTGGATGGAGTTCATCAGGCGGATGGTGTCCTCGGTGGAGATTGGGTTCCAGTCGTTAAGGATGTTCAAGGGGGGTGAAGGTCCTGCGGAAGGTTGGGTGGGTTGGTCTCCGGGTCGGTTGTCGAAGCTGTTGTGGATGTCTGCGATTTTGTTGTGGAAGAAGGAAGCTAGGGAGTCGCAGAGGGCTTGGGAGGGGGTGATGTCGTTGGAGTTGGCTGAAGGGTTGGTAAATTCTTTGACGATGTTGAATAATTCCTTGCTGTTGTGGGCGTTGTTATCTAGACGATCTTTGAATGCGGCTTTCTTGGCAGATCGGGTTGGGTAGAACATAAGACACATTCTAATCCGTAAGTATGTCTTTGGGTTGCCAGGCATGGGGGAGCTCCTCAGCCTAACATTCCAACTGGTCACAGCAGTATGCCATGTCTAGCAGCCGCATTCATGTTCAGGGTACCTTTTGGGGCTGCTGTGAATTGCTACCCACCGCTTGGCTAATAGTAGGGCAATGGCCATCAGTTTACGATTAGTGGGTCGGGCTTCTTTAGTTAGGCCACGTAGGCACACCCTGGGAGTCCACTCCACCATATCATCCACTATTTCAGAGAGTGTGTGTGTCACCCGCACCAATATTGGTATACCCTCAAGCAGCCCCACGCCAAGTATATAGGCCCTGCATCTCACACAATTTGCATTTTCCCGGAATCCAAAGCCATATAGTCGGAATGGGGTGTGATACATTTGATGTAAGAATTTAAAATGTGTAATGGTCAGATTGCAACTTGGTGTCCATTGGCCAGTTAATGCGCGGCATGCATTCCAATCATCCATTGTGATTGGAGCAGGGTGACCCTCATTCCATTTTCATAACGAATCGCCTGGCTCCGGAGGGTAATGTATCTGGGACGCATTGTAAAAACGTGTAACCAGATGTCAGTCGTGCGGAACAACTGGAGTGCTTCTTCCGGGAACTGTGGGGACAGGTCGCAGAGCGCGGCTCTAAGCCGACAATATAGGAAGATAAGCATGGGGGGCCTACCGCCTTCGCAGTGCGGATCAGCTGAACCTATAACTGTCCCGGCACTATAGGCATTCCCTAGAGGGGGCAGCCCTGCCGCACCCTGAGAGTCAGTGAGCTGCCGCACCCTGAGAGTCAGTGAGCCTGTTCCCCGCCCTGCCGCACCCTGAGAGTCAGTGAGCCTGTTCCCCGCCCTGCCGCACCCTGAGAGTCAGTGAGCTGCCGCACCCTGAGAGTCAGTGAGCCTGTTCCCCGCCCTGCCGCACCCTGAGAGTCAGTGAGCCTGTTTCCCGCCCTGCCGCACCCTGAGAGTCAGTGAGCCTGTTTCTCGCCATGCCGCACCCTGAGAGTCAGTGAGCCTGTTTCTCGCCCTGCCGCACCCTATGAGTCAGTGAGCCTGTTTCTCACCCTGCCGCACCCTGAGATTCAGTGAGCTGCCGCACCCTGAGAGTCAGTGAGCCTGTTTCCCGCCCTGCCGCACCCTGAGAGTCAGTGAGCCTGTTTCTCGCCCTGCCGCACCCTGAGAGTCAGTGAGCCTGTTTCTCGCCCTGCCGCACCCTGAGAGTCAGTGAGCCTGTTTCTCGCCCTGCCGCACCCTGAGAGTCAGTGAGCCTGTTTTTCGCCCTGCCGCACCCTGAGAGTCAGTGAGCCTGTTTCTCGCCCTGCCGCACCCTGGGAGTCAGTGAGCCTGTTTCTCGCCCTGCCGCACCCTGAGAGTCAGTAAGCCTGTTTCTCGCCCTGCCGCACCCTGAGAGTCAGTGAGCCTGTTTCTCGCCCTGCCGCACCCTGGGAGTCAGTGAGCCTGTTTCTCGCCCTGCCGCACCCTGAGAGTCAGTGAGCCTGTTTCTCGCCCTGCCGCACCCTGAGAGTCAGTGAGCCTGTTTCTCTTGAGACACCGAGATCCCCGGTTGATGCGTCCGTGGCAGTGCCGGTGCGTACAATGGTGCTATCTGTCTTCCTTTCCCCACTGTCTTCCAGTCTTGTGTGGTGCAGTGTATAGGGTTTAGCTCTTCCTTTGTGACCTCATTGCATTCATTTGGGATCATGGCCTCTAGGGGTATGGGATACGCAGCATCCCCTTTAACTGCTCCATGTGGGAGGTATCTTGGAGCGTTTGGCCAATAATGGGCAAAATGCGTCCGTGGGCATGGATAGTAAAGTTTTAGATGCGGTGCTGCGGAGCCTCCTCGAGCCTAGGGTACTGTCAGGATGTCCAGTTTTTGTCTGGGCTGCTTCCCTGCCCACGCTAGCCTAATCAATTGTGAGGATAATTGTGTAAAGAATGTATGTGACAGGAATATATAGATATTTGTGAACTGATATAGAAATTTCGGTAGTATTACCATTTTCATTAATGCCATCTTGTCAGCTAGCAATATATGGTGTCTTATCCATCTCAATACCTGCTCCTCAAGACAGCAGACAGCCCTACCATAGTTGAACTGTAAGACCAAGTTTAGGTCCCTGTGTATCCATATACCCAGGGACTTGACAGGCTCCTCACTCCACTCAAGAATAAAGTCTATCGTCTGTCGTGTCGTGCACTGAGTTGTGACTCCCATACGACAAATTATCGCAAACATAAAGCGCCATTGAATGGAATCAAACACTTAGCAGCATCCAGCATGACCGCTCTAGCCGGTAGCACCGGGCCTAGCTGGTGCAGTACTGCAAATAAGGTGTTAGCGTCTTGACGGAGCGCTCCATTACGCATAACCTATGTACCTTATCTGTAACCCTGGAAAAGCACTACGCTACGCTTGCCTAGTTTGCGAAGTTTCCGCTACTTCGCACTACGCAAATTGCACATAGCACAGTGCAACCACACGTAGTGTAGCATAGTGCAGCAGTACGTTTTTGCTTGCTCGCGGTCCTCAACGTCAAGTTGGCGACCGCAAGCAAGCAAAATGACATCCCGGCGAGACTTTTTCCTCGTTCGCGATCAGCAACATCAAGTTGCCGATCGCGAGCGTGGAAAATAAACCTCCCGGCGAGATTCTCAACGCGGGAAGGTCAGGTTTCTCATTGCGAGTGGCCGTGTAAGCTTGCGACCGCTCGCGGTGAGAAACTACCAGTCCGCGTTGAGAAAGCTACCGCTCGAGAAAAATCTACTCAAGCGGCAGAAAACTACAGCTCGCACTGTGCAAGATGCCGCTTTCAATGATTGCACAGTGCTGGATGCTTGTCTGAACTGTGCAATCATTGAAAACGGCATCTTGCACAGTGCAAACAGGGTACTATGCAGTTCGTGTAATGCTACGCGTAGTTTGTAAAGTGCACTTTGCGTAGCTACGCGTAGTGCTACTTCACAAACTACGCCCAGGGTTACTTATCTGCAGTGCTGCAGGTTTTTGGTATGCTTCCTCGTACATTGCATGAAGGTGCGAGGCTATCAGGGTTGCACACTCTTTGTAAAATTCACGCGGTAACCCATCACTTCCAGAACTTGCCATTTGGGAGTTTGCTTATTTCGTCTATAGTGAGCGGTTGGGCCAGGAACTCCCTTTGCCCTTGGAAGAGCCACAGCAATGCCATATCCTCTAGTAAGCATTGGTGTTGATATCCATGGCTGAGAGTCAATCGGTGTACATATTTTCGTAAAAATTGGCAATGGTTTTCAAGATGCTCAGTGTATCATGGTAGGAAGTGACCTCATCTGTTGTCACTTCCACTATAGGCGTTTGTGCCCAGGGTTCTGCTATTTTTTTGGCAAGCTCATGGCCTGGTCTGCCCCCTTTGCCATAAATCCTAGCTGTTCATCTACGTGACATGTGTTTGATCTCCTGCTCTGCTGTCACATTATATTATTAAGTGATCCCTTTGCATATCGACGCCAGCGTGCCTAGGTCAGGGATCTGTTTGTACGATCGCTCCTGATTTGAGAGTGTAGATTCAATTGTTCTCAGACCATTGCATATAGATTTCAGAACCGCAGCTTAGAGCCCTATACATGCCCCTGATTGTTACTTTAAATGCCTCCCATAAAGCGGCCATAATGTCTCCTGAGCCCACATTAGTGTGGAAGTAGTTGACAATTGCTTCCCAAAGGCCTTCCCAGAAGACCTGGTCCAATAAGGCTGATGCTTGCAGTCTCCACTGGAACTGGGGAAGCGCCTGCCCTGGAATGTCCATTGTGAGCTGGACCGGTGCGTGATCTGATAGTGATTTGGGAAGGTGTTTGGTGCTGTGTACCCATGCATTAACGTCTTTAGTGACCAACCAATAGTCCAATAGTCCAGTCCGGACCAGGAGTTATGAGAAATATGTCCCCTCCCTGCCTTTGGGTTCCTTACCCTCCGATTCTCCTGCACAATTAAAGGAGTATTGAAGTCTTCCGCCAGATGATGCTGAATGTCTGCAGTGCATGTAAGCAAATCCCTATTCTTCTGAAGAACTCTGGGTCATCCATGTTACGGCCGTACACATTAACTATCGTTAGTAATTTACCGTGGAGTTTTCCTTGCAGAACCAACCCTGATCATCCACGATCACATGGTCCAAACATCCTATATCGGTGTAGGGAGTCCCCCACAGTTCAGTGTATGGTCCAACCATCCCGTATCGGTGTAGGGAGTTCCCCACAGCCCAGTGTATGGTCCAACCATCCCGTATCGGTGTAGGGAGTCCCCCACAGCCCAGTGTATGCTCCAAACATCCCGTATCGGTGTAGGGAGTCCCCCACAGTTCAGTGTATGGTCCAACCATCCCGTATCGGTGTAGGGAGTTCCCCACAGCCCAGTGTATGGTCCAAACATCCCGTATCGGTGTAGGGAGTCCCCCACAGTTCAGTGTATGGTCCAACCATCCCGTATCGGTGTAGGGAGTTCCCCACAGCCCAGTGTATGGTCCAACCATCCCGTATCGGTGTAGGGAGTCCCCCACAGCCCAGTGTATGGTCCAACCACCCCGTATCGGTGTAGGGAGTCCCCCACAGCCCAGTGTATGGTCCAAACATCCCGTATCGGTGTAGGGAGTCCCACAACCCAGTGTATGGTCCAAACATCCCGTATTGCTGTAGGGATCCAACCACAGCCCAGTGTATGGTCCAAACATCCCGTATCGGTGTAGGGAGTCCCACAACCCAGTGTATGGTCCAAACATCCCGTATTGCTGTAGGGATCCAACCACAGCCCAGTGTATGGTCCAAACATCCTGTATCGGTGTAGGGAGTCCCCCACAGCCCAGTGTATGGCCCAACCATCCCGTATCGGTGTAGAGAGTCCCCCACAGCCCAGTGTATGGTCCAACCATCCCGTATCGGTGTAGGGAGTCCCCCACAGCCTAGTGTATGGTCCAAACATCCTGTATCGGTGTAGGGAGTCCCCCACAGCCCAGTGTATGGTCCAAACATCCGTATCGGAGTACGCAGTACCCAACAGCCCAGTATATGGTGCAAACATCCCATATCAGTGGAGGGAGTCCCTCACAACCAGGTGTATGGTCCAAACATTCCGTATCGGTGTAGGGAGTCACCCACAGCCCAGCATATGGTCCAACCATCCCGTATCGGTGTAGTGAGCCCCCCACAACCCAGTGTATGGTGCAAACATCCCGTATCGGTGTAGGGAGTACCCCACCGCCCAGTGTATGGTGCAAACATCCCGTATTGGTATAGAGAGCCCCCCACAGCCCAGTGTAGGGTCCAAACATCCCAAATCAGTGTAGGGTGTCCCCCACAGCGCAGTGTATGGTGCAAACATCCAATATCAGTGTAGGGAGTCCCCACAGTCCAGTGTATGGTGCAAACATCCTGTATTGGTGTAGGGAGCCCCTCACAGCCCAGAGTATGGTCCAAACATCCCGTATCGGTGTAGGGAGCCCCTCACAGCCCAGTGTATGATCCAAACATCCCGTATCGGTGTAGGGAGTCCCCCACAACCCAGTGTATGGTCCAACCATCCCGTATCGGTGTAGGGAGTCCCCCACAGCCCAGTGTATGGTCCAAACATCCCGTATCGGTGTAGGGAGTCCCACAGCCCAGTGTATGGTCCAAACATCCCGTATTGGTGTAGGGAGTCCCCACAGCCCAGTGTATGGTCCAACCATCCCGTATTGGTGTAGGGAGTCCCCACAGCCCAGTGTATGGTCCAAACATCCCGTATCGGTGTAGGGAGTCCCACAACCCAGTGTATGGTCCAAACATCCCGTATTGCTGTAGGGATCCAACCACAGCCCAGTGTATGGTCCAAACATCCCGTATCGGTGTAGGGAGTCCCCAGCCCAGTGTATGGTCCAAACATCCCGTATCGGTGTAGGGAGTCCCCACAGCCCAGTGTATGGTCCAAACATCCCGTATCGGTGTAGGGAGTCCCACAACCCAGTGTATGGTCCAAACATCCCGTATTGCTGTAGTGATCCAACCACAGCCCAGTGTATGGTCCAAACATCCCATATCGGTGTAGGGAGTCCCACAGCCCAGTGTATGGTCCAAACATCCCGTATCGGTGTAGGGAGTCCCACAGCCCAGTGTATGGTCCAACCATCCCGTATTGCTGTAGTGATCCAACCACAGCCCAGTGTATGGTCCAAACATCCCATATCGGTGTAGGGAGTCCCACAGCCCAGTGTATGGTCTATAGATCCATCGTCAAATGTCTGCTGCCACACTGGGTTCCTTCATTTAGCAGCACCGCGTTCTTCCCTTCGAATGCTATCACCAGGCGTTCGTCCCTGATGACTGCGAGGAAAAGGAAGTCTTAAATATTATCAAGACTGTTTGTTGTTGGTTACCCATTTACGAGTCGTCGTGCCAGAGCGCAGCTCTCCGCCCCTTCTGCTGCAGTTAGCTGTGTAGTGATAGCCAAGAGGGGGCTGTTGGGCACCTCATCTGCCCTGTTATTATGTCCTCTAGCACTGGGTCTGCTTCTTTCTCTATATCCCACACTATAATCACTTGCCACAGGAACACAATGGTGACCCAAGTTACATCCAATGGTTTTTGCCTCCATGTTTCCCTACTCATGTCATCTCCCACCCGTGTCCACTCCCTTGCATTTATTTTCTTCCCTTTCAACATTCACATCTTCCTCGACTAGTACAATCCGCCCATTTCAGAGGTGCCAGGGACTGGGAACTGCCAGTGTATGCCATGTTTACAATTACAGGCCCGCGCTGAGGCTGTGGTGTGTAGCCACTTAATAGGCGGGGAGTCTTTAGGTGGGGCAGTTTTACTGCTATGTAGCATCTGTACTCATTGAATTACCCATTTAATGGAAGGGGCAGCAGTAGACAACAAGAACAACATAACACAGAACATAGATTGACACGTACAAAAAAAACACATCTTCGCTCCCACGTTGTGAGACCCAGGAAAAACATGGGAGGAAACAAAACATGTTTGAACCAAACGTATCAGTTTATATTTATACATCCCTGCGTCCAGGGGTTATGAACATCATACAAACTATACATTTAAAATCTAAGAAGGTCCAAATGCTTTTATGCATATTCCTTTAGTTTGTGCATTCCTCTCCATTCTCCGCCAGGAAGAATACACGCTAAACCCACTGCACTATCCTGCGTCTTTCAGCTCTGCCTGCAGTCACAGGATGTTCCCACACGGCCCAGAGGTCTGTGGTGAGCTAGAGGCCCCAGAGCAGGAGCTGCTAAAAGGGGAGTTGAATCGACTGACATGTCCTGCTGTGAAATCATTTGCAGCGGGCTTGGCAGGAGCTGCTCAGCAGATTCGCCCCTGTTCTTCTGTCACTGCTCCTTTATACCAAATCCTAAAATACTTCATCTAACAACCCATCCTTTTCCTCTATCGTCTTTCTTCCTTCGTCTCTGTCTAGTTCGTCTCCCATGTACAGCAACTGTTGTAAATTCAGCCCCTCACTTGTCCTATGTAATACTGTATCAAGAGTGCTAGTGTGTGGAGAACACGCCAAGGCAGTCTGTTCACTCTCTGTTTTCCCCACCCCAGTGCTTTAAATGGGCCGGTTCTGTCCGGTACTGCCTACTGGCACTTCTTTATTTTGAGAGGGAGAGTACTGGCATTTCTCAACAGAAATGTAATACTTTTAATTGGAGAGTACTGGCCCTTCCCAGACACAAGAAGGTACTCTTGTACAGATGACCTGCACTTCTGTTTCCCCAGTTCAAGCACTGCCCCCCCCCCCCCATGTACCAGCAGATATTAATTCTTGTATTTGCAAATTAAGTACTTGGCCATAGGGTCTCTAGTACATTTCTAAACATGTGTATTTGGGCAATAACCTGTTGGAGGTGAGACAGTATTCTATCCGAACCCCAAGGGCTTCATTCTTCCTGGAATGCCACCGAGAGGCCGGCGGTACGCACGGCAGAGGAGTCACCACACAGGATGGCCCACTGATGTGATGCTGTGCTATTCTAACACTTTAACACAACCACATGCTACCCTGACACTCCAACAAGCTGTAATGTGTCTCGTGACAGGAGCCCTGAGAACACATAGAACTATTTTCCCAAACTTCTTTCAAGCTATCCTCTCTGCCAATAGGATCCACGGACTTAGAAAGTGTCTCTGCATTCTCTGTCATGCAAGACAGAGGTTTCATTTCAGCTGCGTGAAGTACAGAATCCAGGACATGGGACGTTATCCCCCAACAGGTGGTCCTGAAGAAGGTGGACGAACAATCTTATTATTCCTCCGAAACGGGCGTTGACGTGTGAGAAATCCTTGCCCGCAACACAACTAGGTTTGAAGTTGGGATCTTTGGTTCCGGTTGTTATTCGTGTGTATGTGATGGGCGGCTTGGAGGGTTTTGAATGGTATGTGCGAGAGAATGAATGCTTCAGTGTGAATGATGGAGGGAGGGGGAGTGGGAGTGTCATATTGGGGGCTGGAAAAAGGTAGCTTTGTCGATTGAAATCAAAGATGTATCGTTTTCCAAAAGTGTTTTTTTAAGAAAGGGAATATGATGTAAAAATCAAGGAACTGTAGAAGAAGATGTACAGTATTGTATAATAAACAGTGTATGAAATGTTTACATATAAAATGACAAAAAAATGAAGGAAAAAGTTCATGCACTAAGTGTCTTTTTTGGCTTACATTGTATTGCCTTTGGTCAGCACATTGAGCTGTTTTGAGCCAGTAATGAAGAAATACAGGACAAGTGGGATTTTGTATTTATGCTTTGTTGGTTGTTTCCCCCTTATACCAGACCTAACATTGTTTCTGCAGGAGTACCTCTATTTGTTCTGTGAAGTGAAATGAAACATATCATAAGGTGCATTATATTTATCTTGCATATCCCGGTCTCTTATGCTATCAGCACAATTGATCTTCTATTGCATTCCCCATAGAGACACGAGTCCTCCTCTGCCCACTCACATGCAATTCTATCATCTTGCATCAGGAACCCACGTATGGGGGTATTCCAGAATTTCAAATTATACATACATTAATTCATCTAAATAATCTGTACATTCATTCACTTCTGTGGCGCTAGTTTTTTTTTATCTCATTCTGTTCTTGAGCTGGAGTAGTCAGGTGCCTGGGAAGGATTAAGGTCTGTATTTGGAAACATTGGGAAAGGATTCAGTAAGATAGGGGAATTGCTCAGGAGTGTAGCTGGGGGAATACTGAAATTGCATCTACCCCACTTCTGCTTCTATTGCTCGGCATTGCATGCGTGCTCGTTTCTTTGCAGTTTTTCAAAGAAATGTCATCACAAAAGGGGCTGGATTGCAGGCATAAGAAGCTGTCAGCAACAAGAGGAAGAAAATACTTGATTTAAAAATCAAAGAAATGCAAAGCGATCTGTATGACACCTTGATGGATTCCAAGAAGAGCCCGAAGATGATTAATGATGTCTTGTAATAAAGAAATTAAGTGATGATTTATAAATCTGAGAGTTATTTTATTTCTGCCTATTAAACGCATCACAATTTGAGCTTGGGCTAACCTACGTTGTGTTTACACTGTCCTCCATCCTGCATCAACGTCACAACACACCACATCATGGCTATTGCAGTCTCCTCATTCTAAATAAAGAGTTATTAGAATCACATGACTAACTGGAGAAAGTTCCCAGAGAGTTTCTTTCACTGCAATTCATCAAGGACCCTTTCGGCTGTCCCAGACTACCATTATACAATGTATAACAAGGAGACTGTGAGAATGCTTGCAAATCCAATGTATTACCACCATGAGAGAAGTTTCAAATGTATCAGGGGTAAACCGTTTCTTCTTGCTCGTTCCTTATTGGTGCGCACCCTGAGAACTCTATATTCATGTGGAATGTGTGACTGTCTTTGATAGAAGTCCTGTAAAAGGAACTGTGGATTTCTACGTACAGAGGAACCCTGTTCCGCACCTTAGAAGGTGAATCTATGCCGGATTTCACTTAGAGCTGTTAGCAGTTCTCTGAACTTATGGTCTGTGTGCCTTGCTACTAAAATATATTTATTTATGTTCTGTTATGTCAAATTTGCCTTTTACAATTCATATAAAGCACTGACACGACTATCCTTGGCTGTTATTTTTACAAGAATGTTTATCACCTATTACTGAGCTTAATCTATTGTTTTACCAAAGTGAGGGCTCCAGTCAGGGAGCACCAGTCTGCATTGAGACCACACCGCTCCTGGTCCCAGCCGTTGGCGCCCCATGACTTGGATTTTAGAATAAGATTGTGTGCCGACACTGTACTGTGTCTTCCTGCATCTCAGGTTCCTTTCTCCTCCTCCTGTTCTCTTCCCTCTTGTGCAGTGCCTCCTGTGCTCCTCCCTATGCCCCTTTCTCCAGCCCCCTCCTTTCCTGCCCCCTTACTTCTGTCTTTGCATACAGCTCATAGGACTGCAGCACATGTGCGGTTCAGTGCTGCACTCACTGTACAGTGACTCACAGGTTCTTGTGTCCCTCCCTCCTGTGCCTTCTTCTCCTGTGCCTTGCCTCCTTCACCCTCCTGTTGTGCCCTGCCTCCTGTCCCCTTCCTCCTGTGCCCTCCTCTCCTGCCCCCTCCTTCTGTCCTTGTGCACAGCACATACGGCAGCAGCATTTGTGCGGTTCAGCTCTGCACACTCACTTCTAGAAGTCACATTAAGTGCTGTGCATTATGTTCTGGATTTGGAGGTCACATTCTCCCCTTTGTCCCTCAGGCTCTTTCATCCAAAGGAGCTGCCTCCCCTCCCCCTCCTGAGTGAGCCTTACCATGCCATCTGTCTTTAAACACCTACCTCAACCTTTGTTGAGTCCTGAAAGCACGTGTAAGGCGACCCCGCCTGCAGGTCCAGCTCACTAGCTTGAGTCTGTGCCGCCCGTGCCCGATCCGGGTGGATCTCGATCACCCGTGCCGCCAGACAAGTGCGAGCGCCTTGCCGAGTAATTGAGGAGATGTGCTTTTTAATGATGTTTGCCATCTTTTTATTTATATATATATATATATTATATATATAGGAGAACTATATGGAAAGCACTGCGGATGTTTGATGTAGATATGTCAGTATATATTAGAACTCTATGGAAAGCACTGCGGATGTCTGATGTAGATATGTAAGTATATATTAGAACTCTATGGAAAGCACTGCGGATGTCTGATGTAGATATGTCAGTATATATTAGAACTCTATGGAAAGCACTGCGGATGTCTGACGTAGATATGTATGTATATTAGAACTCTATGGAAAGCACTGCGGATGTCTGATGTAGATATGTATGTATATAAGAACTCTATGGAAAGCACTGCGGATGTCTGACGTAGATATGTAAGTATATAATAGAACTATATGGAAAGCACTGCAGATGTCTGATGTAGATATGTAAGTATATAGTAGAACTATATGGAAAGCACTGCGGATGTCTGACGTAGATATGTAAGTATATAGTAGAACTATATGGAAAGCACTGCGGATGTCTGATATAGATATGTAAGTATATATTAGAACTCTATGGAAAGCACTGCGGATGTCTGATGTAGATATGTAAGTATATAGTAGAACTATATGGAAAGCACTGCGGATGTCTGATATAGATATGTAAGTATATATTAGAACTCTATGGAAAGCACTGCGGATGTCTGACGTAGATATGTAAGTATATATTAGAACTCTATGGAAAGCACTGCGGATGTCTGATGTAGATATGTAAGTATATAGTAGAACTATATGGAAAGCACTGCGGATGTCTGATATAGATATGTAAGTATATATTAGAACTCTATGGAAAGCACTGTGGATGTCTGACGTAGATATGTATGTATATAAGAAATCAATGGAAAACACTGTGGATGTCTGATGTATATATATATATATGTAAGTACATCAGTACCCTATGGACATCACTGTGGGTGTCTGATGTGGATATGTTAGTATATCAGAACTATCTGCAGGGCACTGTCCTCACATAATAGGACACTGTACCGTTGTGGATGCGGGAAGCTACAGCTTTGGTATGCCGCCCCCCTCTCCTCACCCCCGAAAAGCCACATCTGTTTCCTGCTGTAGCTGGTTTCAACTGACACCCCTTCCTGTCTAGTAACAGGATCAGAGACAGACACTCCCTTCCTGTCTTGTAACAGGAAGCAGAGACAGACACTCCCTTCGTGTTTTGTTACAGGAGCAGAGACAGACACTCCCTTCCTGTCTAGTAACAGGATCAGAGACAGACACTCCCTTCCTGTCTAGTAACAGGATCAGAGACAGACACTCCCTTCGTGTCTTGTAACAGGATCAGAGACAGACACTCCCTTCGTGTCTAGTAACAGGAAGCAGACAGACACTCCGTTCCTGTCTAGTAACAGGATCAGAGACAGACACTCCGTTCCTGTCTAGTAACAGGATCAGAGACAGACACTCCCTTCGTGTCGTGTAACAGGAAGCAGAGACAGACACTCCCTTCCTGTCTTGTAACAGGAAGCAGAGACAGACACTCCCTTCGTGTTTTGTTACAAGAGCAGATAGCAGCAGAGCGCTCATTCTCCTACATTTTAAGAGCAGCCTGGGAGGGACCCGAACCCCACAGCAAACCCCCCGGGGCAGAAAGGAGCAGGTGACGTCACCAGCACCAGAGGGGGCCGAGTCCCTTGAAGGTCAGTCTCTTTTCACTCTTGGAATTGACACTGTTGAATGTTGTTTTTCGCCGTCGCCTTTCAAACGCTGCCCTGCTCTGTTTTCAGTGGAAACAGACACAGTTTCCAGACAGTGTAAAATCTTTATTTTAGAGCACAGGGGACACACAGGGGGCATTGCTGCATCTGTTTTACCTTCTCCGTCCTTGCATGCGCGGAGTCTGCAATCCTTTGAAGTAGCAGGTGAATGGAGCAGGGCCTCGTAACCGGAGTTTATTTATTGTGTACGTGGAGGTAACAACGAGGCGGGAAACACACAACCCGTCACATCAAACGGATCTCCTCTGTGCATGTGTGTAGAGCGGCTGCAGCATTCTCCATAAGTGGTATTATCTGAAAGTCTAAATAAATACAAGTATTTGCTCCAGAAAACTGTTGTAATAATGCGTCACTCGAGCGCCACCTCGGAGATGTCATATGCAGTGTCACAACGTCACTTCCTGTATCTCATGCTGATGCTGAGCGTTCTTCAGAGCGGACCAGGGACCCTGTTTCTCCTTCTGACCTCACATATATGATGTATTGATTATAAGGCACCTGCTCGTGTGGCTCGCTCATTATATGACACCTGCTAGTGTGACTTGCTCATTATATGACACCTGCTAGTGTGGCTTGCTCATTATAGGACACCTGCTAGTGAGGCTTGCTCATTATATGGCACCTGCTCGTGTGGCTTGCTCATTATAGGACACCTGCTAGTGTGACTTGCTCATTATATGACACCTGCTAGTGTGGCTTGCTCATTATAGGACACCTGCTAGTGAGGCTTGCTCATTATATGGCACCTGCTCGTGTGGCTTGCTCATTATAGGACACCTGCTAGTGTGGCTTGCTCATTATATGACACCTGCTAGTGTGGCTCGCTCATTATATGGCACCTGCCAGTGTGGCTTGCTCATTATATGGCACCTGCTTGTGTGGCTTGCTCATTATAGAACACCGGCTAGTGTGGCTTGCTCATTATAAGACACCTGCTAGCGTGGCTTGCTCATTATATGGCACCTGCTAGTGTGGCTGGCTCATTATATGGAACCTGCTAGTGTGGCTTGCTCATTATATGACACCTGCTAGTGAGGCTTGCTCATTATATGACACCTGCTAGTCTGGACTGCTCATTATAGGACACCTGCTAGTGAGGCTTGCTCATTATATGACACCTGCTAGTGAGGCTTGCTCATTATATGACACCTGCTAGTCTGGACTGCTCATTATAGGACACCTGCTAGTGTGGACTGCTCATTATATGACACCTGCTAGTGTGGCTTGCTCATTATAGGACACCTGCTAGTGTGACTTGCTCATTATATGACACCTGCTAGTGTGGCTTGCTCATTATAGGACACCTGCTAGTGAGGCTTGCTCATTATATGGCACCTGCTAGTGTGGCTCGCTCATTCATTATATGGCACCTGCTAGTGTGGCTTGCTCATTATATGGCACCTGTTAGTGTGGCTTGCCTATTATATGGCACCTGCTAGTGTGGCTTGCCTATTATATGGCACCTGTTAGTGTGGCTTGCCTATTATATGGCACCTGCGAGTGTGGCTCGCTCATTCATTATAGGACACCTGCTAGTGTGGACTGCTCATTATAGGACACCTGCTAGTGTGGCTTGCTCATTATATGGCACCTGCTAGTGTGGCTTGCCTATTATATGGCACCTGCTAGTGTGGCTTGCTCATTATAAGACACCTGCTAGTGTGGCTTGCTCAATGTATGACACATGCTAGTGTGGCTCGCTCTTTATATGGCACCTGTTAATGTGGCTTGCTCATTAAATGGCACCTGCTACCGTGGCTTGCTCATTATATGACACCTGCTAGTGTGGCTTGCTCATTAAATGGCACCTGCTACCGTGGCTTGCTCATTATATGACACCTGCTAGTGTGGCTTGCTCATTATATGACACCTGCTAGTGTGTCTTGCTCATTATAAGACACCTGCTAGTGTGGCTTGCTCATTATAAGGCACCTGCTAGTGTGGCTCGCTCATGATATGGCACCTACTAAGGTGGCTCGCTCATTATAGAACACCTGCTAGTGAGGCTTGCTCATTAAATGGCACCTGCTAGTGTGGCTTGCTCATTAAATGGCACCTGCTAGAGTGGCTTGCTCATTATATGACACCTGCTAGTGTGGCTTGCTCATTAAAAGACACCTGCTAGTGTGGCTTGCTCATTATAGAGCACCTGCTAGTGTGGCTTGCTCATTATATGGGACCTGCTAGTGTGGCTTGCTCATCATAGAACACCTGCTAGTGAGGCTTGCTCATTATATGACACCTGCTAGTGAGGCTTGCTCATTATATGACACCTGCTAGGGTGGGTTGCTCATTATATAACACCTGCTAGAGTGGCTTGCTCATTATACGACACCTGCTAGTGTGGCTTGCTCATTATATGACACCTGCTAGTGTGGCTTGCTCATTATAGGAAACCTGCTGGTGTGGCTTGCTCATTGTATGGCACCTGCTAGTGTGGCTTGCTCCTGATATTGCACCTGCTAGTGTGGCTTGCTCATTATATGGGACCTGCTAGTGTGGCTTGCTCATTATATGGCACCTGCTAGGGTCACTCGCTCATTATAGAACACCTGCTAGTATGGCTCGCTCATTATATGGCACCTGCTAGTGTGGCTCGCTGTTTATAAGACACCTGCTAGTGTTGCTTGCTCAATATGTGACACCTGCTAGTGTTCCTTGCGCATTATATGCCACCTGCTAGTGTGGCTTGCTCATTATATGGCACCTGCTAGTGTGGCATGCTCATTATATGGCTCCTGCTAGTGTTGACTGCTGATTTTATGGCACCTTATAGTGTGGACTGCTCATTATAAGACACCTGCTAGTGTGGGCTGCTCATTATATGACACTTGCTACTGTGGACTGCTCATTATAGGACACCTGCTAGTGTGGACTGCTCATTATGTGACACCTGCTAGTGTGGCCTGCTCATTATAGGACGCCTGCTAGTGTGTCTTGCTCATTATAAGACACCTGCTAGTATGGCTTGCTCAATGTATGACACATGCTAGTGTGGCTCGCTCTTTATATGGCACCTGTTAATGTGGCTTGCTCATTAAATGGCACCTGCTACCGTGGCTTGCTCATTATATGACACCTGCTGGTGGGGCTTGCTCATTATATGGCACCTGCTAGTGTGTCTTGCTCATTATAAGACACCTGCTAGTGTGGCTTGCTCATTATAAGGCACCTGCTAGTGTGGCTCGCTCATGATATGGCACCTACTAAGGTGGCTCGCTCATTATAGAACACCTGCTAGTGAGGCTTGCTCATTAAATGGCACCTGCTAGTGTGGCTTGCTCATTAAATGGCACCTGCTAGAGTGGCTTGCTCATTATATGACACCTGCTAGTGTGGCTTGCTCATTAAAAGACACCTGCTAGTGTGGCTTGCTCATTATAGAGCACCTGCTAGTGTGGCTTGCTCATTATATGGGACCTGCTAGTGTGGCTTGCTCATCATAGAACACCTGCTAGTGAGGCTTGCTCATTATATGACACCTGCTAGTGAGGCTTGCTCATTATATGACACCTGCTAGGGTGGGTTGCTCATTATATAACACCTGCTAGAGTGGCTTGCTCATTATACGACACCTGCTAGTGTGGCTTGCTCATTATATGACACCTGCTAGTGTGGCTTGCTCATTATAGGAAACCTGCTGGTGTGGCTTGCTCATTGTATGGCACCTGCTAGTGTGGCTTGCTCCTGATATTGCACCTGCTAGTGTGGCTTGCTCATTATATGGGACCTGCTAGTGTGGCTTGCTCATTATATGGCACCTGCTAGGGTCACTCGCTCATTATAGAACACCTGCTAGTATGGCTCGCTCATTATATGGCACCTGCTAGTGTGGCTCGCTGTTTATAAGACACCTGCTAGTGTTGTTTGCTCAATATGTGACACCTGCTAGTGTTCCTTGCGCATTATATGCCACCTGCTAGTGTGGCTTGCTCATTATATGGCACCTGCTAGTGTGGCATGCTCATTATATGGCTCCTGCTAGTGTTGACTGCTGATTTTATGGCACCTTATAGTGTGGACTGCTCATTATAAGACACCTGCTAGTGTGGGCTGCTCATTATATGACACTTGCTACTGTGGACTGCTCATTATAGGACACCTGCTAGTGTGGACTGCTCATTATGTGACACCTGCTAGTGTGGCCTGCTCATTATAGGACGCCTGCTAGTGTGGACTGCTCATTATATGACACCTGCTAGTGTGAACTGCTCATTATAGGACACCTGCTAGTGTGGACTGCTCATTATAAGACACCTGCTAGTGTGGACTGCTCATTATAAGACACCTGCTAGTGTGGCTTGCTCAATATATGACACCTGCTAGTGTGGCCTGCTCATTATAGGACACCTGCTAGTGTGGACTGCTCATTATATTACACCTGCTAGTGTTGACTGCTCATTATAGGACACCTGCTAGTGTGGCTTGCTCAGTATTTGGCATCTGCTAGTGTGGACTGCTCATTATAGGACACCTGCTAGTGTGGCTTGCCCATTATATGGCTCCTCCTAGTGTGGTGTGCTCATTATAAGGCACCTGCTACTGTGGCTTGCTCATTATAAAGCACCTGCTAATGTGGCTTGCTCATTATAGGACACCTCCAGTGTGGACTGCTCATTATAGAACACCTGCTAGTGTGGACTGCTCAT
Source organism: Lissotriton helveticus (assembly GCF_964261635.1). Lineage (NCBI taxonomy): Eukaryota > Metazoa > Chordata > Amphibia > Caudata > Salamandridae > Lissotriton > Lissotriton helveticus. The sequence continues at coordinate 2,122,642,828 of NC_136067.1, read as the reverse complement.
TATAGAACATCTGGACTGGTCATTATAGGACATCAGCTAGTGTGGCTTGCTCATTATAGGATCCCTGCTAGTGTGGCTTGCTCATTATATGACACCTGCTAGTGTGGACTGCTCATTATTGGACCCCTGCTAGTGTGGTTTGCTCATTATATGGCACCTGCTAGTGTGGATTCCTCATTATATGACACCTGCTAGTGTGGACTGCTCATTAAAGGACACCTGCTAGTGTGGCTTGCTCATTATGTGGCACCTGCTAATGTGGCTTGCTCATTATATGAAACCTGCTACTGTGGCTTGCTCATTATATGACACCTGCTAGTATGACCTGCTCAATATAGGACATCTGCTAGTGTGGACTGCTCATTATAAGACACCTGCTGGTGTGGCTTGCTCATTATATGACACCTGCTAGTCTGGACTGCTCATTATAGGACACCTGCTAGTGTGGACTGCTCATTATATGACACCTGCTAGTGTGGCTTGCTCATTATAGGACAACTGCTATTGTGGACTGCTCATTATATGACACCTGCTAGTGTGAACTGCTCATTATAGGACACCTGCTAGTGTGGCTTGCTCATTATAGGACAACTGCTAGTGTGGACTGCTCATTTTATGACACCTGCTAGTGTGGACTGCTCATTATAGGACACCTGCTAGTGTGGCTTGCTCAGTATATGACATCTGCTAGTGTGGACTGCTCATTATAGGACACCTCCTAGTGTGGCGTGCTCATTATAAGGCACCTGCTACTGTGGCTTGCCCATTATAAAACACCTGCTAATGTGGCTTGCTCATTTCAGGACACCTGCAGTGTGGACTGCTCATTATAGAACATCTGCTAGTGTGGACTGCTCATTATAGAACACCTGCTAGTGTGGACTGCTCATTAAAGGACATCAGCTAGTGTGGCTTGCTCATTATAGGACCCCTGCTAGTTTGGCTTGCTCATTATATGACACCTGCTAGTGTGGACTGCTCATTATAGGACCCCTGCTAGTGTGGCTTGCTCATTATATGGCACCTGCTAGTGTGGATTGCTCATTATATGACACCTGCTAGTGTGGACTTCTCATTATAGGACACCTGCTAGTGTGGACTGCTCATTAAAGGACATCAGCTAGTGTGGCTTGCTCATTATAGGACCCCTGCTAGTGTGGCTTGCTCATTATATGGCACCTGCTAGTGTGGATTGCTCTTTATACGACACCTGCTAGTGTGGACTTCTCATTACAGGACACCTGCTAGTGTGGCTTGCACATTATAAGACACCTGCTTGTGTGGCTTGCTCATTATATGACACATGCTAGTGTGGCTCTCTCATTATATGGCACCTGCTAGCGTGGCTTGCTCATTATATGACACCGGCTAGTGTGGCTTGCTCATTATATTGCACCTGCTAGTGTGGACTGCTCATTATAGGACCCCTGCTAGTGTGGCTTGCTCATTATATGGCACCTGCTAGTGTGGATTGCTCATTATATGACACCTGCTAGTGTGGACTTCTCATTACAGGACACCTGCTAGTGTGGCTTGCACATTATAAGACACCTGCTTGTGTGGCTTGCTCATTATATGACACATGCTAGTGTGGCTCTCTCATTATATGGCACCTGCTAGCGTGGCTTGCTCATTATATGACACCGGCTAGTGTGGCTTGCTCATTATATCGCACCTGCTAGTGTGGCCTGGTCATTATATGGCACCTGCTAGTGTGGTTGCCCATTATATGGCACCTGCTAGTGTGGCTTGCTCATGGAGCACCTGCTAGTGTGACTTGTTCATTATATGACACCTGTTAGTGTGGCTTGCTCGTACAACGCCTGCTAGTGTGACTTGCTCATAGAACACCTGCTAGTGTGGCTTGCTCATTATATGACATCTGCTAGTGTGGCTTGCTCATTATATGGCACCTGCTAGTGTGTATTTCTCATTATAGAACACCTGCTAGTGTGGCTTCCTCATTATATGGCACCTGCTAGTGTGGCTTGCTCATTATATGGCAATTGCTTGTGTGGCTCGCTCAATATATGACACCTGCTAGTGTGACTTGTTCATTATATGACACCTGTTATTGTGGCTTGCTCGTACAACGCCTGCTAGTGTGACTTGCTCGTAGAACACCTGCTAGTGTGGCTTGCTCATCATATGACATCTGCTAGTGTGGCTTGCTCATTATATGGCACATGCTAGTGTGGATTTCTCATTATAGAACACCTGCTAGTGTGGCTTCCTCATTATATGGCACCTGCTAGTGTGGCTTGCTCATTATATGGAACCTGCTAGTGTGGCTTGCTCATTATAAGACTCCTGCTAGCTTGGCTTGCTCATTATATGACACCTGCTAGTGTGGCTCTCTCAGTACATGGAACCTGCTAGGGTGGCTCGCTCATTACATGGCATCTGCTTGTGTTGCTTGCTCATTATATGACACCTGCTAGTGTGGCTTGGGCATTATATGCCGCCTGCTAGTGTGGCTTGTTCATTATATGGACCAAAGCATTACTTACCTCCTGTTCCGGCCAATATCGCACATCACAATAGATTTTCCTGTTTAGATCAAGTGGACTGACCACAAACGGGGGAGACTTCACTCAGCCCTGGAAAGTTAGTTGGCGAGGCCCTTAGTTGGGTGGGATTGAGTGCTGTCCCTGCAACTGATTGTGGCCCACAGGATACCGCCGAAGAACGAATGGGCACCTTGGCTGATATTCCGAGCCAACTAGGGCCAACATCGAATACTGGGTTTGGTCATGGTTTACTACCAGTGGAGGCGGATGTTCTATCCAGTATCCCGGTACAAAACAATGCCCCGCAAGAGTCTAACCCCCCCACAGTCATCGTACCATCTTCCACTGGAGGCCCAGGCATACTACCACAAGATCCAGGGCTGAGAATTCTCTCCTGGAATGTGGCAGGAATTGGAAATAAGGTAGGCACACCGGAGTGGGATCTCCTGCTGGATGTTAATGATATCCTCCTCTTTCAGGAAACATGGGCGAGGGAACCCCAAACTAGGAGAGGGTTCAAAATATTTGAAATCCCTGCTAAATGGAGTGGGAGGGGGAGGCCGTCAGGAGGCTTGGCAATCTGGATAGCGAGTCACATTGGGTGTCAGGCGGAAAAGATGTGCACGTCTTCGCAGGACATCCAGTGTGTGCTGCTCACATGGCTTGGCAAACCATCGTGGGCCATTGTTAATGTCTACTCGCGACCAGTTGCCGCGACAAATGAATCACCCACCTTAAACGAATTGTCCTCCTTCCTGGGTCAACTGCCAGGAGACTATAAGGTAGTGCTGGGAGGAGACTTTAACTGCCATTTTGAACCCCTGGAAGGTCTACTGGAGGGTGCCCTCACTGCTGAGGATGACTACTGGGGGGTACCACCCTCGTCTTCGCCCCACCCTAAAGCTTGGTCCCCTCTAGCAGTCCAACTCATGTCCCTTACCTTGAACTTCGCACTGAGGGCTTGTAATGGTCGTACCTCCTCCGATACCCCCTCAGTGTGTACATTCAATAGAAAGGGCCATGAGTCGAGGCTAGATTATATTATGATAGATATCACACTGTGGCCAAAAGTCCTCGACTTCAGGGTAATAAATAGGTCAGATAGTGACCACAATGCCCTCTGCTTAAGCATTCAGCAGCCCCTGCTCCCAGCGGGCCTGCCTGTAGAAAATGGCGGTGAGGACACGGGCGATTTGCTTCTTACAACAAATAGACGTCGGGTTAAATGGGGAAAGCTTTTCAGCTCTGAAGATGCCATCAATAAGTTATACGGTCTGGCACTTCCTAGGTTCATGGAGGTGGATGTGCTTTTAAATGAACCAAGAACCCCAGAATATAATGAGAAACTCGGTAGTATTCACCAGGAATTAGTAAGGGATCTGGCAGAGGTACTCCACCCGGTGGTACCAACCAGAAAGAAAAAGACCCGTGTTCCCACCTGGTATACCTCCTCATGTAGGGCAGTTAAATCTGAGCTCATTGCCGCAATCAAGGAGGGGTCAAATAAGGCCAAGGTACGAGACCTTAGGCGGGGGTATAAATCAGTGACCGCTAATGCAAGGGCCGAGTGGGATTGGAACCACTGGCACGACCTCCATGACGCCCTAAAAGCCAGAGACTCTAGGAAATTCTGGGCCTTGGTAAATAATGGGATGGGGGAACTCAAAACAGCAATTGAACCCAACATCGCCCCCTCGCTTTGGGAGGCACACTTTGGGGCACTCTATCAAGACACTAACACCTGGCCAGATGGAGTCCTTTCAGTGCCCACAAGTACCCCAGACCCGGCCCTGGAATTTTCTCTAGGGGAGGTGGAGGCTGCTTTGGAGCACTTAACGTTGGGGAAGGCACCGGGGCTGGACAAGTTACCGGGGGATCTCTTTAGGCATCATCCGGACATCTGGGGCCCGTACCTCCTTATTCTTTTTAATGCCATTCTAGGAGGTATGGCGATCCCCGGCTCTTGGCTGGGGGCAGAGATTGTACCGATCCATAAGAAGGGGTCTACTCTGCTTCCGGCCAACTACAGGCCGATCAGCCTGATAGATGTACCCCAAAAGCTCTTTGCGCGCCTCATTCTTAACCATCTGCTGGATTGGGTGGAGGACAACGACATCATGAGCCCCCTTCAGGCTGGCTTCAGAAAAAACACGTCGACCATGGACCAGATCTTCCGCCTACTCCTGCTCTATTGGAAGACGGTGACGTTAGAGGGGGGAAGGCTGTACATGGTCTTCGTGGATCTGAGGTCAGCCTTTGATCTAGTCCCTCGAAGGAAATTATGGGAGGTTTTGGAAAAGCTAGGAGTACCCCCCCAATTACTCAGCACTATAATCAGGTTGCATGAGAACAACTATGCACAAGTGAGATGTGGGAGGGATGGTAAGCTTTCGTCCAGGTTTCCGGTCCACCGAGGAGTCAGGCAGGGCTGTGTCCTGGCACCGACCCTGTTCTGTCTCTTCATTAACAGCGTTATACTGCACCTAGATAACGTTAAGGACAATGATGCCCCACTCCTGGCAGGCAGGAGGGTCCCGGCAATAATGTTTGCGGACGATACCCTCCTGCTTTCCAAATCCCCCATGGGGATTCAGAGGATCGTGAACGCTTTTGGTCTTTTCTGTCGCCAACACGGGTTGGAGGTGAACACAGAAAAGACCAAGTTTATGATTTTCAATCCCCCCGCCAAAACCAGACCCAACCCCATATTGGGAGGAGTCAGTCTTGAGAGGGTCTCGACCTTTATATATTTGGGGGTAACACTCCAGGAAAACCTCTCATGGGACTGCCAGATAGCTAGATCAAGGGTAAAATTGTCCCAGTTATCGGGTGCAATCCTGAAGGTGGCTAATAAGTCCACCTTTAAGCCTTTAAGCCCGGCCCTGGAAACATATAGGTCACAAGCCAAGGCAGCAGCCATGTATGGCAGTGAGTTATGGGGTCACAAAGCAGGGAAAGTTTTGGCAGGAGTGGAGAACAGTTTCTTAAGACGCCTACTTGGTCTCCCGCAAGGCACGCCACTACTGCCCTTAAGACTAGACATGGGTATACCCTCCATTGCTGAAGATCTTCTGTCAAAGCCCGTGAAGTTTTGGCACCGGATCTGGTACACTGATGAACTGCACCACTACAGGCAGGACCTTATCCACGTAATGAGTCTGAATGGCAACAACAAAATCCCCTGGCTCGCCTTCATTAAGACGGAATTGCTCAGTATGAATTTGCCAGATTTATGGGATGATCCAGTGCAAGGTTGTCAAAGGATTACCCGTAAAACCCTGGCCCAGATGTACAAGAACAAGAACTTATCTCACATGGAAAATGCTTACATTAGTGGCACCCTGACGGCACGTTTTATGGAATCCAAAAATTGTTATGTTTTTGAACCCTTCATGGATTTTATCTTTCCTGTCCTGGCGAGGAAACTGTTCGTGCAATGGAGGTTCGGTACACTCCCCACTAAAACATTTACCTGCAAATGGTCCATAGGGGGTGACAAACTGCAACGCCCATGAGGAAGATGACCTCCATATAATGTTTGTATGCCATGCTTACCGCAGACCCAGAAAACACTGGATAGCACCGCTCTGCAGAAACCTGGGGTTTAAAAAGTACTTACAGGCATACAGGGTCATGAAAACCAGCACTCTGGGCCACATTGTGTTTGCCGTATCTAAATTTTTAATGGCTGCATGGCTAATTAGAAAGAAAATGTCCCCCTGAATTGGTACTGTCTTGCAGCCTCTATCCCTCGCTGGTACAGTAGAGACTTTTATATGTATTAACTTTGTATTTTAATGTATGTATTGTATTTTACTGCATCTTTTATGGCCTATATGGCCGAAATAAAGAATTATTGGAATTGGAATTGGAATATATGGCACCTGGTAGTGTGTCTTGCTCATTATATTGCACCTGCTAGTGTGGTTTGATCATTATCAGACACCTGCTAGTGTGGCCTGCTCATGATATTGCACCTGCTAATGTGGCTTGCTCATTATATGACATCTGCTAGTGTGGACTGCTCATTATAGGACACCTGCTAGTGTGAACTGCTCATTAGGAGACAACTGCTAGTGTGGACTGCTCATTATAAGACACCTGCTAGTGTGGACTGCTCATTATATGACACCTGCTAGTGTGGACTGCTCATTATAGGACACCTGCTAGTGTGTCTTGCTCATTATATGGCACCTGCTAGTGTGGCTCTCTCATTATATGACACCTGCTAGTGTTTGTTGCTCATTATATGGCACCCGCCAGTGTGGACTGCTCATTATAGGACACCTGCTAGTGTGTCTTGCTCATTATATGGCACCTGCTAGTGTGGCTCTCTCATTATATGACACCTGCTAGTGTTTGTTGCTCATTATATGGCACCAGCGAGTGTGGCTTGCTCATTATAGAACACCTGCTAGTGTGACTTGCTCGTTATAAGACACTTGCCTGTGTGAACTGCTCATTATAGGGCACCTGGTATTGTGGCTTGCTCATTATAGAATACCTGCTAGTGGGGCTTGCTCATTATATGGCACCTGCTAGTGTGTCTTGCTCATTATAAGACACCTGCTAGTATGGCTTGCTCAATATATGACACATGCTAGTGTGGCTAGATCATTATGGGCACCTGCTAGTGTGGCCTGCTCATTATATGGCACCTGCTAGTGTGGACTGCTGATTTTATGGCACCTTCTAGTGTGGACTGCTCATTATAAGATAGCTGCTAGTGTGGGCTGCTCATTATATGACACTTGCTACTGTGGACTGCTCATTATAGGACACCTGCTAGTGTGGACTGCTCATTATATGACACCTGCTAGTGTGGCCTGCTCATTATAGGACACCTGCTAGTGTGGACTGCTCATTATATGACACCTGCTAGTGTGTGGCTCGCTCATTATATGGCACCTGCTAGGGTGGCTTGCTCATTACATGACACCTGCTTGTGTGGCTTGCTCATTATAAGACTCCTGCTAGCTTGGCTTGCTCATTATATGACACCTGCTAGTGTGGCTCTCTCATTACATGGAACCTGCTAGGGTGGCTCGCTCATTGCATAGCATCTGCTAGTGTTGCTTGCTCTTTATATGACACCTGCTAGTGTGGCTTGCGCATTATATGCCACCTGATAGTGTGGCTTGCTCATTATATGGCACCTGCTAGTGTGGTTTGATCATTATAAGACACCGGCTAGTGTGGCTTTCTCATTATATGACACATGCTTGTGTGACTCGCTCATTATATGACACCTACTTGTGTGGACTGCTCATTTTATGACACCTGCTAGTGTGGACTGCTCATTATATAACAACTGCTAGTGTGGACTGCTCATTATAGGACACCTGCTAGTGTGGACTGCTCATTATATGACACCTGCTTGTGTGGGCTGCTCATTATATAACACCTGCTAGTGTGGCTCTCTCATTACATGGAACCTGCTAGGGTGGCTCACTCATTACATGGCACCTGCTAGTGTTGCTTGCTCATTATATGAGACCTGCTAGTGTGGCTTGCTCATTATATAGCACCTGCTAGTTTGACTTGCTCATTATATGGCACCTGCTAGTGTGGTTTGCTCATTATAAGGCATCTGCTAGTGTGGCTTGCTCATTATATGACACATGCTAGTGTGGCTCGCTCATTACATGGCACCTGCTAGTGTGTCTTGCTCATTAAATGGCACCTGCTAGTGTGGCTTGCTCATTATAAGACACCTGCTAGTGTGGCTTGCTCATTATATGACACCTGCTAGTGTGGCTAGATCATTATGGGCACCTGCTAGTGTGGCTCGCTCAGTATTTGGCACCTGCTAGTGTGGCTTGCTCATTATATGACACCTGCTAGTGTATGGCTCGCTCATTATATGCCACCTGCTAGGGTGGTTTGCTCATTACATGACACCTGCTAGTGTGGCTTGCACATTAAATGACACCTTCTAGTGTGTCTTGCTCGTTAAATGGCACCTGCTAGTGTGACTTGCTCATTGTTTGGCATCTGGTAGTGTATCTTGCTCATTATATGACACCTGCTAGTGTGACTTGCTCATTATATGCACCTGCTAGTGTGGCATGCTCATTACTTGACACCTGCTGGTATGGCTTGCTCATTATATCGCCCCCGCTAGTGTGGCTTGCTCATTATATGGCACCTGCTAGTGTGGTTTGCTTATTATATGTAACCCTGGGCGAAGAACTACGCTCCGTTCGCGGAGTTTGCGGAGTTTCGGCAACTCTGCGCTCCGCGGAGAACGCAAAGTTGTCGAATACTCCGCAAACTGCTGCGTAGCGTAGTTCTCGCGCGCTCAATAGCATTTTCGCGTGCGCGAGGATGCTTGTCGGTAAGATCGACTTGCCGAACACGCAGAAACTGCAATCTGGCACAGAATAACTCGCGAACACGTTAGTAGTGACCGGAAATAAGGGGACGCGAGCGGGCGGGACAAACCTCATGGGTAACTTCGTGCGCTACACATCCCGAGCATGCAGGCAATCAATCAATCAATCAATCAGGATATTTGTATAGCGCGCTACTCACCCAGAGGGTCTCAAGGCGCTTGGGGGAGGGGGGTCCGCTACTGCTCGAACAGCCATGTCTTGAGTTGCTTCCTGAAGCAGAGGTGGTCTTGGGTCAGGCGGAGGTGGATGGGGAGGGAGTTCCAAGTCTTGGCTGCCAGGTAGGAGAAGGATCTTCCTCCCATTGTGGATCTTCGGATGCGTGGCACGGCGGCGAGGGCGTGGCTGGTCGATCGTAGCTGGCGGGTGGGAGTGTAGAAGGTCAGGCGGTTGTTGAGGTACCTGGGGCCCAGGTCGTGGAGGGCCTTGTGTGCCTGGGTGAGGAGTTGGAACGTGATTCTCTTGCTGATGGGGAGCCAGTGAAGGTCTCTCAGGTGTCCGGAGATGTGGCTGTGTCGGGGGATGTCCAAGATGAGTCGTGCGGAGGGGTTCTGGATGTGTTAGCGTCTTTTCTGGAGTTTGGCTGTGGTTCCGGTATAGAGGGTGTTTCCGTAGTCCAGTCGGCTGGTGACGAGTGCCTGTGTGACCGTCTTCCTGGTTTCGGTGGCGAGCCATCGGAAGATCTTTCAGAGCATGCGTAGGATGTTGAAGCATGATGATGAGACGGCGTTGACTTGTCTGGTCATCGAGAGGGAGGAGTCCAGGATGAAGCCCAGGTTGCGTGCCTGGTCCGTTGGTTTGGGTGCTCTGCCCAGGGCAGGGGGCCACCAGGAGTCGTCCCAGGCAGAGGGTGATGATCCAAGGATGAGGACTTCCGTCTTGTCTGAGTTCAGTTTCAGGCGGCTGTTCCTCATCCACTCGACTACGTCTTTCATCTCTTTGTGTAGGTTGGTTCTGGCGGTTCCTGGGTCGTTGGTGAGGGAGAGGATCAACTGGGTGTCGTCGGCGTAGGAGATGATGTTGAGGTTGTGTTGGCGTACGATGGCTGCGAGGGGGCTCATGTAGACGTTGAAGAGGGTGGGGCTGAGTGATGATCCTTGTGGTACGCCGCATATGACTTCGGTGGCCTTGGATCTGTACGGGGGGAGGCGGACTATTTGGGTTCTTCCGGTGAGGAACGAGATGATCCACTCCAGTGCCTTCTCTCGGATTCCGATGTTGCTTAGGCGCTGCACTAGGGTGCGGTGGCAGACCGTATCGAATGCTGCGGAGAGGTCCAGGAGGATGAGGGCCGCTGTTTCCCAGTTGTCGAGCAGGGCTCGGATGTCGTCAGTGGCTGCGATGAGGGCGGTATCGGTGCTGTGGTTGGCGCGGAAGCCGGACTGCGAGTGGTCGAGGCTGGTTGGACGAGAGCAATTGGTGATCCACTGTGTGAGGTTGTTGGCTGCTTGGTTGGGGTCCGTTGAGCTGGTGGGAGGGTTCTGGCTCAGTGAAGTGGTGAGCTGGTCGGTGGTGATCTTGTTCCAGTTCCTGCGGGGAACCTGTTGCGGGTGGTGGTGAGTCGTGGTCTTTCTGAAGCTGAAGTGGACGCAGCTGTGGTCTGTCCAGTGGAGTCCGGTGGAGTGGCTGAAGGAGATGTACTTGCTGGAGGAGAAGACTGGGTCAAGCGTGTGTCCGGCGTAGTGGGTGGGGGTGTTCACCAGTTGCATGAGTCCGAGGTTGGCGAGGTTGTCCAGCAGGGTGGTGGTGGTGTTGTCGTTGTTGTTCTCCAGGTGGAAGTTGAGGTCCCCTAGGAGGATGTAGTCAGCGTAGGCGAGGGCGTGCGGGCTGATGAAGTCTGAGATGTCTTCGCTGAATTGTGTGCGAGGTCCTGGGGGTCTGTAGATGAGGGTGCCTCTGAGTGTGGTCTTGGGGTCGGTGTGTATCTGGAAGTGAAGATGTTAAGCGGCTGTGAGGGTGTCGTCTGAGTTGGTCGTGATGCGGATGGTGTTCTTGTGGACGATGGCGATGCCTCCTCCTGTCTCGTTGACGCGGTCTCTCCAGGTGATCTTGTATCCGTCCGGGATGGCGACGGCGATGTCGGGCGCTGAGGAGGCGTTCATCCATGTTTCCGTGAGGAAGGCGACGTCTGGAGATGTGGTGTCGAGCAGGTTCCAGAGTTCCACGGCGCTCCCGAAGACGAAAAATGGCTCGCGAACGGGTCAAGCAAACTACTACGCATGCTCGCGGAGCTATGCGTAGTTCGCGGAGTGCAAGTGTATCTTCGCGTAGCTCCGCGGAGTGCGGCTACGCGAACTACGCCCAGGCTTAATTATATGCCACCTGCTAGTGTGGTTTGCTCATTATAAGACACCTGCTAGTGTGTCTTGCTCTTTATATGACACCTGCTAGTGTGGACTGCCCATTGTAGGACACCTGCTAGTGTGGCTTGCTCATTATAGGACACATTCTAGTGTGGTTTGCTAATTATAGGAGGCCTGCTAGTGTGGCTTGCTCATTATATGACACCTGCTAGTGTGAACTGCTCATTATAGGACACCTGCTAGTGTGGACTGCTCATTATAAGACACCTGCTAGTGTGGACTGCTCATTATATGACACCTGCTAGTGTGGCTAGATCATTATGGGCACCTGCTAGTGTGGCTCGCTCAGTATTTGGCACCTGCTAGTGTGGCTTGCTCATTATATGACACCTGCTAGTGTATGGCTCGCTCATTATATGCCACCTGCTAGGGTGGTTTGCTCATTACATGACACCTGCTAGTGTGGCTTGCACATTAAATTACACCTTCTAGTGTGTCTTGCTCGTTAAATGGCACCTGCTAGTGTGACTTGCTCATTGTTTGGCATCTGGTAGTGTATCTTGCTCATTATATGACACCTGCTAGTGTGACTTGCTCATTATATGCACCTGCTAGTGTGGCATGCTCATTACTTGACACCTGCTGGTATGGCTTGCTCATTATATCGCCCCCGCTAGTGTGGCTTGCTCATTATATGGCACCTGCTAGTGTGGTTTGTCCCTGGTATATTTCACCCCTTACCAGATAGTGAATATAGAACAAATCGAATTTCTTACCAGTCAGTGAACAAACAATAAATTTGATTTCTGACACTGAAAGCCTCTTAGACTGAATACCATCTACATACTTTGAGTGAGGGGCATTGGTATATGGCCCGGTAAGACTCAAACAAAACCCTAATAAATAGCCTAACAACATTTAACATAAAATTGAATCATGCACAGGGGTAAACAGTAGGCACATTACAGTAGACTCAGTAAACCCAGTCCAGTAAAGACCAACTTATGGCGTTTTTTCCTTCATAACAAGTGTCTGCAATAGATTATTGAAAGTAAGGAACAGCCCTTAGTTATAGGTAGGTGTAGTATGCAAAAAATCCAGATCTATACACGAACAGGAATGTGCCATATAGCATACTAAGCCCAGTGACGTGGTTATAAGCCCCTCGGTCACGTAGGTAACTGCGCACCGATTGGTACATTATAGACCAACCATACGAGAGAGAGCTAGCCCAGTCGCGTTCTCTAAAAGATCTGGGAAAATACACAGAGGGTACAAAACGTACATGTAGGAATACGCAAACAGAAATTCTTTCCGTATATGACACTAAGCTGAAGGGCTTAACTGTGGAAAATATGATTTTCATTACGCCAATAATATAGTCGGCGCAACGTGTGGAGCAAGAAGTTTAGTGGTTGCTAATGGAAACAGCGTAGTGATTGGTTGAATATAGACCAATCATTCCGGGAAGAAAAGAATACAGAATGTGTGAGTAAGATAGACGAGTTGCTGAAAATAGAGCCAGTATAGAATACAAATTTGCTCGGCAAGGAAGGTGCACTTAAATAAAGATGTTAATTCTTATGAGAATTGGGCCTTAAACGAGCCGGCAGTAACGTTAGGGAAAAGACGCACGAAAACGCGTTTGGTTGCCATAACAACCGCACGCTGTTTATCCTAATGCGAACAAATCAAAGAAGCAGGAAACGGTAGATATTCACCAATGAGACAGCACACATAGCGGGAGTTAGAAAAGCGTTCGGTTTCTATGGTAACTGCACGGCTATTTGCCGACAGTGAACCAATGAAAACACAGAGAATGGTAGCCAATTATGAGGCCTTCACATAAAAACGCCGAGGAATGAGGAAACCCTCAGCGTTCGTGACGGCTCATACCAGACTGAAAGGACGTGTGGACTGACTGCCAGAGACCAGGAGCAGGGAGGCCGAATTTGTTAACTAAGGTAATGGAAAATGATAATTATGATGTTAGGAAGCGCAGGGGGAAATTTAAACAGCCCTCCACAAAATTAATTTCAAACATCCATTTAATTTCCCATTATTTTTTGGAAAAGGCAATTATAATTCAAATATAATATAAAGAGACTATAGAAGCACTCCTTTCCCTTGTTAAATAAACAACAACAGAGGGTATGTGAATATGACCTATGGGCTACTAGAACTAAAAGATTAATAAAATAAAATTAAACTAAGCAGAGAGCATACATAACTCTACAATCTGTATACCTTTTATTGTTGAATATTAGAAAGAAATTGGAATCGAACAAGAAGGAACTTGGTAGCAACTTATCCTGAATATTGCGCCAGTCACCCAATGTTGAATGGTGAGTGATCCGGGAAATCCTTTAAGATACATTAGGAACCAGTTTTATTAAAACAGAATGAGACTAATTCGTGTTTCATAAAATCCCCTAGGGTCATTGATGAAACCCATAATTAGGAAGACGGTGGCTCCCCCTGGCAGTCTAAGACCAAGCCTTTTTATCCGAAATACCAGGTATTGAACAAACACACTGTTGGCTGATCTTGAAGTTAAACCAAGGTCATAACAAAAGTGGGGTGTCTAAATTGAATAGCATCTTTATTATCCTTTATTTTCAACCAGTGATATCAAAAACTGAGAATCATTCCGGAGATTAAGTAATCCGAAGACTACATGGTGCAGAATTCAATTAAACTGTGTCCAGTGGGCGCCTTGCCCTATCTAATTTAAAGGTATGCGTAAAAATAATAAATCTATGAAAATAATATGTTGTGATACTAAGGTCCTAAAATTGGCCTCGTAAGCATTGGAACTTTGGGTCCAAGGGAAAGGTAAACACCATTAGTTTTGTCAAAGCGTAGGAATGTATATCATTAGAGAGTAATGTTTTTCAAGGTTAAGGTCTCGAGTTATAGCCAAAGGGGAATACGACGTGAATAGTTGTAAAAGATAAAAATATTCATGAGAAAAGAGCATACTACAGTGACCATTGTGAATTGTGATCATATAGGTAATTGATTTAGGAGATACCCACACCAATGCAAAAAATGTAACCCTGTTTTTTTTAAATCTTTTTAAATTTGTCTAGAATCAGTCCTGAAGAAGGTTCAAATACAGAATACCGAAACGCCGCGTCGACTTGTGATTCTTGTTTTTAAATTTTTTTTATGAAATGTATAATGGTGTTTTTTTTTTTTTTTTAAATTTGTATATTGTATGAAAATTGATTGTGAATATGTAATAAATGCATAACAGAGGTCAACGAAATTCTTGGTGTGGAAAATATCTTTTTAAATATTTCTTAGATTCACTACAAACTGTGTTGTTTGGGTAATTCATTTTCGTAAAAATTAAATGTTTATGTTTGAATTCAAAATATTTATGTTTAAAAATGTTTTTAAGAAATACTATCCCATATACGCTATTCACTGAAAACTTGGTCACTGCCGAAATATTATATTGTTGACTCATAGACTCTGCCTCCCCAGTTGTATGTTGCTTTTAGAGATTATTATCTTGAACCTTGTAACTTTACCTTTCCCGCCGAAATAACGGCATGCTAGTTCGTGGGTAAAATACTCAACCTGTGTGGTTTCTTTCTTGAGGGGACACCTAAGTCTTTTTTAGACTGCTCATTATAAGACACCTGCTAGTGTGGCTTGCTCATTATATGACACCTGCTAGTGTGGACTGCTCATTATAGGACACCTGCTAGTGTGGACTGCTCATTATATTACACCTGCTAGTGTGGCGTGCTCATTATAGGACAACTGCTAGTGTGGACTGCTCATTATATGACACCTGCTAGTGTTGACTGCTCATTATAGGACACCTGCTAGTGTGGCTTGCTCAGTATTTGGCATCTGCTAGTGTGGACTGCTCATTATAGGACACCTGCTAGTGTGGCTTGCTCATTATATGGCTCCTCCTAGTGTGGCGTGCTCATTATAAGGCACCTGCTACTGTGGCTTGCTCATTATAAAGCACCTGCTAATGTGGCTTGCTCATTATAGGACACCTCCAGTGTGGACTGCTCATTATAGAACACCTGCTAGTGTGGACTGCTCATTATAGAACATCTGGACTGCTCATTATAGGACATCAGCTAGTGTGGCTTGCTCATTATAGGACCCCTGCTAGTGTGGCTTGCTCATTATATGACACCTGCTAGTGTGGACTGCTCATTATTGGACCCCTGCTAGTGTGGTTTGCTCATTATATGGCACCTGCTAGTGTGGATTGCTCATTATATGACACCTGCTAGTGTGGACTTCTCATTATAGGACACCTGCTAGTGTGGACTGCTCATTAAAGGACACCTGCTAGTGTGGCTTGCTCATTATGTGGCACCTGCTAATGTGGCTTGCTCATTATATGAAACCTGTTACTATGGCTTGCTCATTATATGACACCTGCTAGTGTGACCTGCTCATTATAGGACATCTGCTAGTGTGGACTGCTCATTATAAGACACCTGCTGGTGTGGCTTGCTCATTATATGACACCTGCTAGTCTGGACTGCTCATTATAGGACACCTGCTAGTGTGGACTGCTCATTATATGACACCTGCTAGTGTGGCTTGCTCATTATAGGGCAACTGCTAGTGTGGACTGCTCATTATATGACACCTGCTAGTGTGGACTGCTCATTATAGGACACCTGCTAGTGTGGCTTGCTCATTATAGGACAACTGCTAGTGTGGACTGCTCATTTTATGACACCTGCTAGTGTGGACTTCTCATTATAGGACACCTGCTAGTGTGGCTTGCTCAGTATATGGCATCTGCTAGTGTGGACTGCTCATTATAGGACACCTCCTAGTGTGGCGTGCTCATTATAAGGCACCTGCTACTGTGGCTTGCCCATTATAAAACACCTGCTAATGTGGCTTGCTCATTACAGGACACCTGCAGTGTGGACTGCTCATTATAGAACATCTGCTAGTGTGGACTGCTCATTATAGAACACCTGCTAGTGTGGACTGCTCATTAAAGGACATCAGCTAGTGTGGCTTGCTCATTATAGGACCCCTGCTAGTGTGGCTTGCTCATTATATGACACCTGCTAGTGTGGACTGCTCATTATAGGACCCCTGCTAGTGTGGCTTGCTCATTATATGGCACCTGCTAGTGTGGATTGCTCATTATATGACACCTGCTAGTGTGGATTTCTCATTATAGGACACCTGCAGTGTGGACTGCTCATTATAGAACATCTGCTAGTGTGGACTGTTCATTATAGAACACCTGCTAGTGTGGACTGCTCATTAAAGGACAACAGCTAGTGTGGCTTGCTCATTATAGGACCCCTGCTAGTGTGGCTTGCTCATTATATGACACCTGCTAGTGTGGACTGCTCATTATAGGACCACTGATAGCGTGGCTTGCTCATTATATGGCACCTGCTAGTGTGGATTGCTCATTATATGACACCTGCTAGTGTGGACTTCTCATTACAGGACACCTGCTAGTGTGGCTTGCACATTATAAGACACCTGCTTGTGTGGCTTGCTCATTATATGACACATGCTAGTGTCGCTCTCTCATTATATGGCACCTGCTAGCGTGGCTTGCTCATTATATGACACCGGCTAGTGTGGCTTGCTCATTATATCGCACCTGCTAGTGTGGCCTGGTCATTATATGGCACCTGCTAGTGTGGTTGCCCATTATATGGCACCTGCTAGTGTGGCTTGCTCATGGAGCACCTGCTAGTGTGACTTGTTCATTATATGACACCTGTTAGTGTGGCTTGCTCGTACAACGCCTGCTAGTGTGACTTGCTCATTGAACACCGGCTAGTGTGGCTTGCTCATTATATGACATCTGCTAGTGTGGCTTGCTCATTATATGGCACCTGCTAGTGTGGATTTCTCATTATAGAACACCTGCTAGTGTGGCTTCCTCATTATATGGCACCTGCTAGTGTGGCTTGCTCATTATATGGCAATTGCTTGTGTGGCTCGCTCAATATATGACACCTGCTAGTGTGACTTGTTCATTATATGACACCTGTTATTGTGGCTTGCTCGTACAACGCCTGCTAGTGTGACTTGCTCATAGAACACCTGCTAGTGTGGCTTGCTCATCATATGACATCTGCTAGTGTGGCTTGCTCATTATATGGCACATGCTAGTGTGGATTTCTCATTATAGAACACCTGCTAATCTGGCTTCCTCATTATATGGCACCTGCTAGTGTGGCTTGCTCATTATATGGAACCTGCTAGTGTGGCTTGCTCATTATAAGACTCCTGCTAGCTTGGCTTGCTCATTATATGACACCTGCTAGTGTGGCTCTCTAAGTACATGGAACCTGCTACGGTGGCTCGCTCATTACATGGCATCTGCTTGTGTTGCTTGCTCATTATATGACACCTGCTAGTGTGGATTGGGCATTATATGCCGCCTGCTAGTGTGGCTTGTTCATTATATGGCACCTGGTAGTGTGTCTTGCTCATTATATTGCACCTGCTAGTGTGGTTTGATCATTATCAGACACCTGCTAGTGTGGCCGGCTCATGATATTGCACCTGCTAGTGTGGCTTGCTCATTATATGACATCTGCTAGTGTGGACTGCTCATTATAGGACACCTGCTAGTGTGAACTGCTCATTAGGAGACAACTGCTAGTGTGGACTGCTCATTATAAGACACTTGCTAGGGTGGCTTGCTCATTATATGACACCTGCTAGTGTGGACTGCTCATTATAGGACACCTGCTAGTGTGTCTTGCTCATTATATGGCACCTGCTAGTGTGGCTCTCTCATTATATGACACCTGCTAGTGTTTGTTGCTCATTATATGGCACCCGCGAGTGTGGACTGCTCATTATAGGACACCTGCTAGTGTGTCTTGCTCATCATATGGCACCTGCTAGTGTGGCTCTCTCATTATAGGACACCTGCTAGTGTTTGTTGCTCATTATATGGCACCAGCGAGTGTGGCTTGCTCATTATAGAACACCTGCTAGTGTGACTTGCTCGTTATAAGACACCTGCCTGTGTGAACTGCTCATTATAGGGCACCTGGCATTGTGGCTTGCTCATTATAGAATACCTGCTAGTGGGGCTTGCTCAATATATGGCACCTGCTAGTGTGTCTTGCTCATTATAAGACACCTGCTAGTATGGCTTGCTCAATATATGACACATGCTAGTGTGGCTAGATCATTATGGGCAAATGCTAGTGTGGCCTGCTCATTATATGGCACCTGCTAGTGTGGACTGCTGATTTTATGGCACCTTCTAGTGTGGACTGCTCATTATAAGACACCTGCTAGTGTGGGCTGCTCATTATATGACACTTGCTACTGTGGACTGCTCATTATAGGACACCTGCTAGTGTGGACTGCTCATTATATGACACCTGCTAGTGTGGCCTGCTTATTATAGGACACCTGCTAGTGTGGACTGCTCATTATATGACACCTGCTAGTGTGTGGCTCGCTCATTATATGGCACCTGCTAGGGTGGCTTGCTCATTACATGACACCTGCTTGTGTGGCTTGCTCATTATAAGACTCCTGCTAGCTTGGCTTGCTCATTATATGACACCTGCTAGTGTGGCTCTCTCATTACATGGAACCTGCTAGGGTGGCTCGCTCATTGCATAGCATCTGCTAGTGTTGCTTGCTCTTTATATGACACCTGCTAGTGTGGCTTGCGCATTATATGCCACCTGATAGTGTGGCTTGCTCATTATATGGCACCTGCTAGTGTGGTTTGATCATTATAAGACACCTGCTAGTGTGGCTTTCTCATTATATGACACATGCTTGTGTGGCTCGCTCATTATATGACACCTACTTGTGTGGACTGCTCATTTTATGGCACCTGCTAGTGTGGGCTGCTCCTTATAAGACACCTGCTAGTGAGGACTGCTCATTATATGTCACCTTCTAGTGTGGACTGCTCATTATAGGACACCTGCTAGTGTGGACTGCTCATTATATAACACCTGCTAGTGTGGACTGCTCATTATAGGACACCTGCTAGTGTGGACTGCTCATTATATGACACCTGCTTGTGTAGGCTGCTCATTATATAACACCTGCTAGTGTGGCTCTCTCATTACATGGAACCTGCTAGGGTGGCTCACTCATTACATGGCACCTGCTAGTGTTGCTTGCTCATTATATAGCACCTGCTAGTTTGACTTGCTCATTATATGGCACCTGCTAGTGTGGTTTGCTCATTATAAGGCACCTGCTAGTGTGGCTTTCTCATTATAGAACACCTGCTAGTGTGGCTTGTTCATTATAAGACACCTGCTAGTGTGTCTTGCTCATTATATGGCACCTGCTAGTGTGGCTTGCTCATTATATGACACCTGCTAGTGTGTGTTGCTCATTATATGGCACCTGCGAGTGTGGCTTGCTCATTATAGAACACCTTCTAGTTTGGCTTGCTCCTTATATGGCACCTGCTAGTGTGGCTTGCTCATTATATGACACATGCTAGTGTGGCTCGCTCATTACATGGCACCTGCTAGTGTGTCTTGCTCATTAAATGGCACCTGCTAGTGTGGCTTGCTCATTATAAGACACCTGCTAGTGTGGCTTGCTCATTATATGACACCTGCTAGTGTGGCTAGATCATTATGGGCACCTGCTAGTGTGGCTCGCTCAGTATTTGGCACCTGCTAGTGTGGCTTGCTCATTATATGACACCTGCTATTGTATGGCTCGCTCATTATATGCCACCTGCTAGGGTGGTTTGCTCATTACATGACATCTGCTAGTGTGGCTTGCACATTAAATGACACCTTCTAGTGTGTCTTGCTCGTTAAATGGCACCTGCTAGTGTGACTTGCTCATTGTTTGGCATCTGGTAGTGTATCTTGCTCATTATATGACACCTGCTAGTGTGACTTGCTCATTATATGCACCTGCTAGTGTGGCATGCTCATTACTTGACACCTGCTGGTATGGCTTGCTCATTATATCGCCCCCGCTAGTGTGGCTTGCTCATTATATGGCACCTGCTAGTGTGGTTTGCTTATTATATGCCGCCTGCTAGTGTGGTTTGCTCATTATAAGACACCTGCTAGTGTGTCTTGCTCTTTATATGACACCTGCTAGTGTGGACTGCTCATTGTAGGACACCTGCTAGTGTGGCTTGCTCATTATAGGACACATTCTAGTGTGGTTTGCTAATTATAGGAGGCCTGCTAGTGTGGCTTGCTCATTATAGGACACCTTCTAGTGTGGCTTGCTCATTATTTTTCATCGGTAGTGTGGCTTGCTAATTAAATACAGAAAATTGGGGGATGGAGGCGCTCTCCCTATTCTACCTAATCTAAAGCTTTCAACCGTTTTTAAACCAATGCTTTATAAAGGTGCCGCAGCGTAGCACTAGCTGCCTGTCAAGTGCTAAAGGACAAAAGATAAATATACTGCAAAGGTTGGCACCATTCTGGTGATTACCAGGCGGCACTGATTGTTTAGCTCAACGGTACGATAGCTGAATTTTCCCATCAGCTGGCGATCAGCAGAATTCAGCCAGATTGCCCCTGAAGAAGGGACATTTTGGTCCCGAAATGCATCGGGCATGTCAAAAATGCTTTGTGATGTTTTGTGAACACGTGAAAATTGTATAACCAGTTAATTACAATGTTATATGTATCATTTTGAATGTACATTTTTTTGACATAACCAGAGATATATGGTTACTGCAA
Source organism: Lissotriton helveticus (assembly GCF_964261635.1). Lineage (NCBI taxonomy): Eukaryota > Metazoa > Chordata > Amphibia > Caudata > Salamandridae > Lissotriton > Lissotriton helveticus. The sequence goes on along the minus strand of NC_136067.1, from coordinate 2,122,621,940 downwards.
GTTGATTTGGTTCAAGTTCAAAAGACCTTTATTCGAATTTCATAAAATTCATAAAAGTACCACAATAAAAACATACATTTACACAACAAAAACAAGTTTATAAAATTCATGAATTATTAAAATCAATTATATTTCTCATAAGACTATTTTCAGGGGTTTTCCATCATTTTACGTACACGTGTTATGAGTCTCAAAAAAGTGCTAATGCGGTAAATTAATTCATCTGTATCCAGGGAAAGTAACATTAAATAGGACTCCCCTAATGAAAGGGGTCTATATTTCCTAAAATACGGAGTTAAAAACCAGTTAATATATTTTAAATAAAATTTACAGAAAAATAGAAAGTGCAAATCATTCTGTTTACGAATACCATCACACGGGCATGGATTATAATCTTTTGTATGCTGATAGCCAAGGCGGAAGCCCCCAAAAAATTTGAAACAGCAATGATCTCTCCCAGTTGGTCATAGGTAGGGTGAGGTATTGTGCGAGATTTCTCCTACTTAAATCATTTCTCTGGTAGGTCACAACAGTTGATTTGAGGATTTCCCTTTCCATTCGTTCTGAGCTGTAAAGTGCGTACAGTGCTTGTTTGACCTCAGTTTTATCTTTAAGTTCAATCTTACTGGGATCGGAAAAAAGGTCTTCCCTGTTCACGTCACTCAGTGTTTTTAAAACTCCCGCGAGCCAGGGGATCGACATGCCGTGGTCACATTTAAGACAATCTTTTATGATGTTTTGAGTTAAGATGGCAGAGTTATTCCTCCAGATCCTAATCCAGAAGAGAGCTGGTCTAGATCTAATAAAATCGCATACATAGGGGAGGTTAAGTTCCTCATGGCAAATCATTTCAGAGGAGGAAATTGGGGCACCCAGTATTTTCCTACAGAATCGACCTTCTTCTCGCTGGATACTGGGGCTTTTTCCCAATCCCCAAACCTCGGTCCCGTATGTTGCTACTGGTAGGCACTGTAGCTTAAAAATTTTTAAAATGGCTCTGGTGGCACCTATTTTCTTTGGTCGGGGAAAACTCAAAATACAATTGTTGGCTTTCGAGAACTTGCCCATGGCGTGGGCCATGTGCCCACTCCATGAGCTGTTCGCAGCGAAAACCAAACCAAGGTACGGGAATGAGGTTACAGATTCTAATTTGTCTGTTCCTACGTGTATAGTATTGAGTTTGCGTTTCCCAGGGCCACACGGCATAATAAAAGATTTTTTTAAATTGACGCACAGGTCTAAGCCCTCCATGTGTTGGACGAAACCTTTAACGAGTAGGCGGAGGGCGTTAGGTGTTCGTCCCATCAAGACCGCGTCGTCAGCATAAAGTAAAACTGGCAATGGGAGCCCCTGGATAGTTGGTACATCACTAGTCACTTGTTTTAAAGCTTTGGCCAGGCCGTTGATATAGATAATGAACAGTAGGGGTGCTAAAACGCACCCCTGTCTTACCCCTCTGCCGATGTTAATGGGTCCAGATACTTCTCCGCCCGCCCCAATCCTAACTTGTGCTTTGAGGTCGGTGTGGAGGTACGCCAGGAAATTGACAAGAGCCTTGTCCAGTCCATAGTTCAAAAGGGTTGCCCAAAGCTTGGATCTATTCACTAGATCAAAAGCGGATGAGAGAACCATGAACGCAAGATAAATAGGGGACGATCGGGCGATGCTATACTTGTCAATAATCAATTTCAGATTCAAGCATTGCTCGACCGTCCCCACCCTGCTTCTGAATCCCAGCTGGCACGGATCCAATAGGTCCGTATCTTCAGTCCACTCTACGATCCTGTTATAGATTATTCGTCCCAGGATTTTTAAGGTATTGTCCAGAAGAGAAATCGGACGATAATTCACTGGGTCCGATCTCTCACCTTTTTTAAAAATTGGAACTATAATGCTAGTTGCCCAGGTAGCGGGCATGGGAACTGTGGGTAGGCTGATAAAAACATTAAGGAGGATTGGTGCCCATAGGTCTGGACTGTGCTTGATTACATCTATGGGTAGGCCATCAGGACCTAGAGCCTTGTTTCCAAGACTCTCTTTGATGGCTAACACCACCTCATGGAAATCTATTTCTAGGCCGTGGAGCTGTCCACGGGGGAGGCTAGGTGAATCTTCAGATGGGGCAGCATATATTTTGGAGAAATGGGCCTCCCATAAGTTGCTGGTTATGTTGCAACTAATTGCGGTTAATTGTTTTCCCATTTCGCGCGTTTTTCTGACGGCTGACCAGAAAAGGCCGCTGTTTTTCAGGTTAGCGCTCCCAACCAGCGACTCCCATTGTTCTGTTAGTAATACAGCCTTTCTTTCAGCTATCTTAAATTTGTAAAATTTCCTGGCTGCCTGGACCTCTGCTAGGCACCTTGGTTTAGTGGTTAATGCCCTGCACAGTTCCCTATTTGCTAGTGAACAGGCAGTGTCAAACCACCTGGGTTCTTTCCGCTCTTTTGGTAATGGGACTGACAGAGAAGCTTTTATTGCTGAACACAATTTACCAAAATCTTTGATTATTCTAGGGCAGTTCCCATCTGTGGTTGAGCAAGAAGTAAATAGGTTGGGGTGTTCCCTGTTTACACTTTCTAGTATGGCCCCGCTGTCGACTCCCCTCCATTTCAGGCGCAAACCGTCGCCTGTAGGTGTAATATCTCTTGCCCGTTTAAGTTAGCATATACCTTGTTAGGGCCTAGTGTTAACGTCACAGTGAGGGGGTTATGATCACCAAACGAGGTTTCTACCACTATAAATTTTGTCACACAATTTAGTAAATGGGGAGACATAAAAATAAAATCAATTGTGGAAGAACAGTCCCGCTCTCTGACCGTAGGAGCATGGAATTCGCTAGGAGTGTGATTTATATCCATAGCGTTACTGAGAGTATGCTCAGTTAATATGTTAGCTAATTCAATACCCCTTCGTTCCGCCTGATCTAAGTGATTTCTATCCTCAGTTCTACGATTCTTAACAATTTTTGCATTGAAATCCCCCCCAATTAGAATCCCTGTTTCCTCCCCAATTTCAGCACAGGTTTCAAGGTACTGTGAAGTCTTAGAGAGTGCTTCAAAGTAAGTTTTTGTTAGGTACGGAACAAAAGTCATTATTGTAAAAATTGATTAAATAAATCCGGGTCTTTCGCTTGAACTCTAAAATCAGTATATTCGGGTTTCCTCTCGAAAGGTCTGTGATTGTACCACCGGCCAATGTCTTAATGCCAATAAACAAACCTCCCACTGCACGTCCTGAGTCAGGCTGAAGCAATGGTACCCTTCAATATGTAGGTTCTCCACAGCCCAGGTCTCCTGGAACATGATGATGTCTTTACCATCCAGTAACTGGGTCCATTCTGGGTTTGACAATCTTGACTCTAGCCCTGCCACATTCCAGCTAAGAATGGATAGCTCACAATGATTGCTATATCTAGTTGGTTTGCTTTTGACACTCTTGACTGTGCTCTGCATAGGGTTCATTGATGTAAAAAGTGCAACCTCTTGTGTGATAACGGGTGTAATAATATTACTTTGTACCAATGTTTCCCGAGTTGAAATAGTTGGCATAGTTGACACCGAGGGTAGATGTTCCTCAATGTCATCGCTTTCATCTCGGCATTCACCACTGCTTCCCTTTGTCCCCAGTCAGTCCTGATCTTCTAAATTCGAGAAGGCATATTCGAACCGGTTATAGGTTGGAATGTTATATATAGGCCTCATCTCATTATGACCAAAGTTTGAATTTACATTGGGGCTGAAGTGTGGCCTCTCACTGTAATTGTAACTGTACAGGGGCATGATGGGGAAGTGTGGGTATGGCGTAGAGTGTCCCATGAATTTAGCCTGATAGCGCTGGGCTGGGCCGTTCATGAGGCTGAAATCTTGGTTTAGTTGATGAGATGGATATAAATCCCTGATTCCAAGATTTCGCTCCTGAAGTCGCACGGCCGGGTTAGACATGGGATTAGGAGTTGGGGCTTGGTGTCTATAGAAGTAACCCAAGGGAAGCAAAGTTGTATTAAATTCCCAGGGTGAGGGTAGTGGCGCATTAGCGAGGGTTTTTTGAGCCCATTAAGGGGACCTAAAGTTTATGACTACGCAGTCTCCCTCAAACTTTTTTCTCAGTGGGCCCACCCACCCGACTCTTTGTGTTTGGATGATCTCCCTTTCTCCTTCCATTGGGAAATTACAATTAGTGGATAACCAATGGAGGATCCTGTTATTAAGAGTTGTGTGATTTTCCTCTTGGTCGTTCTTTAGTTTAGGCACATTGACCAAAATCAACACGTATGCCCCGCATTCAGGTGGAAGATTGATGCGGGTAGGGATCTTCTTCGTATTGGTTACCGAACTAAAATCAGATTGTACTGTAGGGCGATTTTGCGGATCATTCTTGGGTTGATGGGTTGGGGCCCTTTTACTTTTATCAACGTTGGGATCCGTCCTTGCCCCACTAGCTGCCTTAGTCGTATTTAAATTGGGAACGTGTTGGGCTGGGGGTTGGGTTTTACTTGTGCTATGTACAGACGTCGTTGGGGTTGGTTTGTTATGGCCAACTATTTTTGATTTTGTATTAGGGCCACTGTTTTTAGCGTTAGTGCAGCCTAATGTCCCAGCATTAGGTTTGTTAATTAGAGTCTGCCTGTGCCCAATTTTAGTACATGGTCATCCAATGCTCTCAGCCTCTTATCTAGGTTTAGGATTTGTTGGTTAATTGGTCCTAAGAGGGTGGACAATAATGTCTCCATCCTCCCCCAGAATACTTCATTCCCCGATATTGCACTAGCTTCTATGGGGGGGGGGGTTTGGTTGCTATTACTTCATCTTCTCCCTTGTCCCTTACCCGCTCTACGGGGGCAGGAGCCCTCCGATTTCGCTTGCACCCTCCCTTAGTTCTATGTGTTTTTGGTGGTGACTCAGTATCAAGGTTCTTCAGTTTTCTTTGAGCTTTTTGGCCCCGAGTTCTTGCAGGAATGCTATCACTTTTGTCCCCCTCGGTATTTGATATATTCGGATCCACATATGAATCGTTACCATCTAAGTGTGGATGGTCATTTACCAATAGTGCACAGGAATCTTGACTGATATTCATATCAGGCCTGAGCAGGGTGGGTGTTGATGATAACCTGCTGCCTGGGGTGAATTGTGCCAATGGGGCCGTATCCACAGTTATACAGTTCTCAATAGAGTCTATGCCTGGAAGTCCTGCGTAGGAAGCAACAAGTAAAGAGTCCACTGAATTATCTTGGTTCAAAAGAAGAGGGGGCAGGCTGGATGGGAGTGAAAAACGCCTCTCAGTATTCTGAATGGCAGTGGCACCAACATCAATTGTCTTCTGAAGCATTTTATCAATAGCGGTCAGTGTTGGCCGCGGGGTGGTAGTAGTTGTTGGGTGAGCCAGTTTATGCACGTCTTTTGGTCTAGGTACTGCCGGTGTCCTTTTCCCCATAATTCAGAACTATTATTTAGTCGTTATAATGTACTTTGTCACTGACCTGATGTGGGTCCCAAGGATGATGAAAAGGGGCTGCCAAGGGGGGTGGCCCAGCCCAGCCTCTGAGGGCCTCTGAGGGCCACAGAGGGCCCGCCCTTTGCCCGGGCTTAGCCCGCGCGGGGTGTCGCGACACGGGGGCTTGCTGCAGTTAAGTGCGCCTCCAGGCGCGGAAATGGCGTGTACATCCGCCGCTAATGGTCCTGGGTATTGTAGTCTCCTTCCCCTTCCTCCACTCGGCGGCCGCGTAGTTTGGAGCTGCGGCGGCGAGAGGGGGGAGCAAGGAGACCAGCAGGCACGGTGAAGGACAGGTAAGTTTGGCGGCTTTTCCCCCAGAAGTTTTGCTCAGGTCGCAACGTTCAAATGCTCAAGCAGCAGCAACACAATCCGCTTCCAAGGATGCTGTGGTATTAACATGCTTCAGCCTCGAATGCCTCCATATCAGAAGAGCCAGAGGACCTCGAGACAACTTCACCACTACTTCAGTTTGGCACAGGACCCAGGACGATAAAGCTTCACTCTCCAGCCCACCTCGAGCAGGGCCTGCCTCCTAATTACCACACGGCTCCGCTGCGGAAAGGAAAAAGAAAGAAGGTTTTTTCCGCAACGGGAACAGCAGCTCGCACACGGTCCGTCCCGCTATCTCACTCGCACTTTCTCTCCCTTAAACAAAATCACCGCCAAGACAGTCTCAAAAGCGGCTGATTGCTACCGCGTTGAAACGCGCCGGCTCAGCAGCGTTGTCTGATACTCAGCGCACTCCCGCTCCAGTGAGCCGCAAACGTTGCTCCAGCTGCTCCAGCTCACATGGTCAGCGACTAGCTGCCGCCCCCTCCCCAACTGCCCATACCAACCCCCGGACACATGAAACATGGTTATCTTTGGAAGGCGGGAGGTCGCAAGACCCCCCGGCCGTATTTATTAAGATATAAAAAATAACAAATTTTTAATTGCATGGTAAACAAGTTATACAAAAATCAGCAGGACATTAGATACAATATTGTCAATAAGTTTGAGAGACTAACCTTAACAGAAACTCTAATACAGATTGTTTCCTAACCGAATCTAACATCCTCATCTAGATTTTTGTATACTACATTTCTGGCCATATGGCAAGGTCGCTAACCGGTGTCAGGTCCTACTAGCTGCGCCTTACCTAGAGATGTGCGCATGCGCAGCCGGGCCCGGTAATTACCCGGTCCACGCCGTGAACTCCATTTACCCACTAAAGGAGGACCCTTACTCTGCGCCATCCGGTGACGTCATGAGTATGCGCGCGCGGGGTGGCTACCAGCCTAAGGAAAGCGTGACTACTCCAACCCGCCCCCTTTGAAGCACCTGTTACCTTGCCCCTGAAGTTCTAGGAGGGGCCAATGGCTCCCTCCCCCTGGGCGGGAACCTCCATAGGATGATGCCTGCCCCCTCAGACCTTAAAATAGCTGCTCACCGGTCATGACCTTACCGCATGCCCCATACCTAATAAATACGACGACCTATGGGAAAAATACTAAAGGACAACTACACTGGCTAAATTATATCACGCATCAACTTATAGCTACAAAGGGAGAAAAGGCCTAAACACAATTGGACATCAAAACATATTTCATCACAGTTCACTAAAAAAAAGGGGAAAAAATTCCTAAAGAAAGCATCAGCAGCAAAATATACAATCCAGATAAAGTTCACTTACTCATGGAAAACATGGTAACAATATCCTAGCAAATTACACCTAAACCAGACTAGTAAAGCATCAACCTTTTAGTTCCAGGGATGGTGGGTGGGAAAACAAGAAGCCCCGAGCGCGGGGCACGACACGCTGTGGGGGAGCGTCCAGGGAACAAGAGGGTCTCCTGGGCGCTCCCCGCTTCCTTATTCCCAAGGGCCCGCCCCCCCGACCCGGAAGTCTTACTATGACATCCGGGTCAGGGAGGGCGCCAACCAATCGGTGGTGGGGTGCGCCCGGGAGGGCACGCCCCACCACCGAGAGGCACGGAGGAGGAGGCGGTCGCCGCGCCGCCATGCGGGCGGGGGGGCCAAGAGCCCCCCCTTTTCAGGTGAGCCCGAAGAGGGAGGGAGGGAACTGGCTTTCACTCGCGGAGAGGAGCTCCCCACGCTCTACTCCAAAAACCCAGCCAGAATGTCTCTCCCTCACGGAAAGATCACCACCAAGACAGTCCCCGGGGAGCTCAGGATGCTCTGAACGCCCTGAACACTCCGACCTCGAAGAAAACCACGGAGAGGGGCCCTGGCGCCCACCTCACACGGAGCAGCTCCCAGCGGCACTCGACCACCGCAGCAGGTGAAGACAATCCGCACCCGAATGCAGACTCATTGGTTTGGTTTGGTTTGGTTTAATTCATGAAGATATGCATAAAAGAGTTCCTATAAGTGCATTCATTACTGTGTGTAATATCATTGGATTGATTTATGCATAAATATTGTTTATTGGATGAATGTTGAATAATTAAACATAGAGTCCACACGGACTACTTCAGCACAGTGCGCAGCGTGCTCTGCCAACCTTGGCAGTATATTCACCTTTTGCTAATTAAATGGCACCTGCTGGCGTGTCTTGCTCATTATATGACACCTGCTAGTGTGTCTTGCCCACTGTATGCATCCAGGGCCATTGCATGGTATGTTTTCACCCTGCCAGACTCGGAGCCAGCCAATTGGACCCACTGGGGCATACACACATGGAGCACTGCTGAACTTTACCCACTCGGACTTCGCACCTGCTTTTAGTGACATGTATAGTAATGTGCATTATAGTAAGACCTGTCACGGAAAATAAAAAACACGCAGTGATGCTTTTCAATGAAGCTGGCCTCAGTGAGACATCCTAGGAAATTTTGTTTTAGAAACATGTGCATTTGTAGTGACTCCTTGTTTCAAAGTAGAAAGAAAACGCTTTGGAGAGACGCCGCCATGAGTAACACATGTAGGCTGCAGGGCACACATTTAGGGAGAGGACTCTTCGGAACTAGATTCTTGGAAACAGCAACTTTCTGGGCTGCTGATGCATCGTGTACCAGCGGCTTATTTATTATGCAAGCTTTGCCCTTGCTGGAAAGAGTTGTGTCAGGCATCTGCAAAGTAGGCACCCATTCCCACAAATGTTTCAGAAGTAGCTGACAGAAAGTGAAAGGCTTGCATAAATCACAGTGTTTACAAATTATCAGTTGAAGCAGGGGAACATAACAGATATTCTTATAGTGTTTAACAGACAATTCATTTGTTGAACTTATAGGCCTAGCTATAGGCTTGCCATCACGTTTTAAATTAATGTATTTGTGCAACCATGCAAATTCAAGGAACCTTGGTACACATATAACAAATATTAAAATAAATGAGTGGTCAAGCTCTACAGGCACACAATCCTTGGATCTTCGTACATGTGTAAGTGCTAGGCTTAGGTCCAAAGTTGTGCTCTGATAGTGGTGCCCTCTGCTGAAAGCAACTTAAAGTAGCAGACACATATATTGGTATAATATGTGGGTATCTTCCTAGACAGTATACAGTGCGATGAACAATAAAAGAATGTGTAGATAATAGAAAATTTCAAACTAACAAAAACATGTACAGGAAAATATTTTTATTAAAATTATTGAGGTGGATACTTTATAAAAAAAATACATATAAAAACCGATTATTAATGACAGTAGTGTGCAAATCATACAATACATAAAAATAATCATAAGTTAAAAACACGTAGATACAATCAATCTAATAAAAAGGTGTGGCTGAGCTAGTGTCTCATTCTTTGACGCGCGTTTCGGCGTGTGAGGACGCCTTCGTCAGGAGATTTTTATGTAGGCCACAATATTCCTAAAATTTATAAAAAACATAATCTATTTCAGAATTCCAGTACATGTTTAGTCAGAATATACAGTAAACGTAATCATTGTCATGTTTATTATCTTTAATAACATACACATTCTAACAAAAATTAATTGACAAATGTATTACCTTCACAGAATTGTCAGAATCATGGGAGAAAAAAGTATGAGAAGCTTATATAGAAAAGTAGATCACAGAACTTGGAAAAGGGAGGGGCTGGGGATAGATAGAGTTAGATAGAATTGAGGATTTAGATAGTCAAAAGGAATGGCGTGTTAGTTGAGAATAATATCGTGTAGACCTTATATATTTCAGGGCTAAAGAGGTGGTGAACGTGGGAATGATTATCATAAGTGATGAACAGTTGATATAGATGTAAGAGACTATAGATGAACACGAAGTGCGGTGATACAACAGGAAATATTGTGATGAGCCCAGAGTAACCATGATTAGATGTAATAGATATAAGATGAACACTATCTAGTTATAGTAATACCTGGGTCTGCAAGGACCTATATGCTTAATCAGCAAGGCATAAAATGCTGGAGAGTTCGATCGTGCCGGTCAAAGCTGAATCAACGGGAAATGAATAGCAAGGTATTAAGGCAGGTTTCAAATCCAAAAGGTGTAAGTAACAGCCTGATCAGAAGGGTGGTTACTCATGACTTACCCTGAATGGGTTTATATGCTGCTTGGCCAGTGTAGGTGGAAAGGCTTCAATACGGGAGCAGCACTTGATAGATTTATATGGGTAAATGAATAGCCAAGATGTAGAAGATGATGATCTATGAAATATATGCAGGATGAAACCTTAAAACTATTAGGGGCACTGAAGGTATGATGACACATATCAAAAGATAAACAAGATGGTCTAAATTAATATACATTACCTTCAATATAGTATTGTGGAGCTGCCAGTGGTAAGGGACATCACGTGAAAAGTGTTTCTGCAATAGCTCATACAACACACAGTAAATACACCACAAAAAGACTACACAGCAGCTTAGAAAAATAGAGAATATTCATCTGAGCAAAACAAGACCAAAACGTTCAAACTCCATCAAAGTCGAGATACTTAATGTTGAAGAAATAAATGCAATAAAGTGCTTGGAAGCAGGTAGCACTAAAAAGGTTACTGCCGGTCGCAAGGGAACTGTGCAAATCCAAAGTACAGGTCGACCGCAATGGAGCGTGGGCCTGCTACAGGGCCCACCTTGGGCCCGTTGAACACAGTACCTTGGATCTTGGGAGGCAGTCTGCGGGGTGACGCTTTGCGCCGTTGGTTCCGAGAGGCTGCGCAGCGAGGCTTTGCGAGCTTCTGTGTCGTTCGGCATGCCATTGCCATTTTTCTCAAAATCTGTTCTGATCCAACCTTGTTGTTCTGCCTCTGAAACATTTTCTTGTATCCCTTCAACTCTTCCCAAGTGTACGCTATTGACATCAACATTGGATAGACAGTGTCACTTCCAGATTCACATGTGAAATGTCCCTTAAATGTGTAGGTTAGCAGGACACAAAATTGGGGAACCACATTACCATCTATCTTTCACATGACAATAGTCACTCCCATTTGAGCAGTTAGACTGTATGCTATGGTAAGGGCCTCCAATGTTGTATTTTGTGCTGAGGTAACCTCTTGAGGCCATGAAGCTTCGGCTACATAATTCAAGTTGACCACTGCACATGCTGCTCCTAATGTGCCAGTGTTACCTCTTAGACATTGGCCATCTACAAAATGGACATGATCGGGCTCAATCAGGAGTTCATCCTTAGTGCCTAACCCTGGCATCATGCATAGATCCATGACACCTGGACATTCAGGTTTGGTTTCATCACAAACATTTTCCTTTGCTGACAGTAGACTCAATACATTTGTCTTTAGGCACGCATTAATCATATGATTTTTCAGTAGCAAATCCACAAAATAAGAGACCATTTCAGTTACTGGACATTCCGTCATTATATTCTCACTCTTTTTGTGAATGACATCTACCTCAGCTACTAATTTGAGGCAGTTGGGCATTTCTCTGACAATAGGGTCAAGGGTTGTTGGGAAACACGTCATAGACTTTGGATCAGCTTCATGTTTTTAACAGGCACTGAGAGAGCACAGCCCTCCCTCTCACTGCAGAATGGTGTATATTATTTTAAATAAACTTGCATAGCTAGTGTCGGGGCACAACACACTTTCTTTCTTGACTCTAGTTTTGCTTTTGTGCAATCATTATCCGATGGAAGCAGATCAGACAAATCCTTTTGTGTCAGCCTCAGGAAAGGCCTAGCCGCCAGGGAAAGGTTTGGTGTTGACAGCCATTAATAGCCAACCATTCCCAAAAGCATCCTGACTTCTCTCTGAGTTCGAGGTGGATTCATCTGGTGAATTGCTTCCACTCTGTCTGGTGACACCTTTCTAGCGCCTTTATCAATTATGTGTCCCAGATTTTGATCTCCTTTTTGGTAGTACTCATGCCTATCCTCACGTAATGGCACTTTGATATAAAACTGACAAAAATCAATAACACTAAGGCATTCTTCAGTATATGCAATTCGAAAAGGTATTTTGGCTGGCTTCGGTACCATAGGACAAAACAGAACAACTATGCTGCCAATCTCCTGCACTATTCTATACTTCTCATTGGGTTTCTGTAAAACTGTAATCAGTGAGTTACATGAACTTCCAATCAATTCCTCTAAAAGTCCCTCACTCAGTTTATCTTCAAATACGGGTGAAATTCCTGCTACTGTCTCTTGTGTCAAATTGTTTGATGGTGTTCCTAAATACATGGCATCTGATTTTAATTTGACTAATACTCGACCTGTCAAGTCAAGTCAAGTCAAGTCAATAAATTTATATAGCGCGCTACATACCCGGAGGGTCTCAAGGCGCTTGCGGGAGGGTGGGGAATTACTTGTCAAGTATCCACGTTTTAAGTTGCTTTCTGAATGCTAGGTGGTTCTGAGTAAGGCGAAGGTGAGTGGGAAGTGAGTTCCAGGTTTTAGCTGCCAGGTAGGAGAAGGATCTACCTCCCATGGTGGATTTGTTGATGCGAGGTACAGTGGCAAGGGCTTGGTTGGAGGATCGTAGCTGGCGGGAGGGGGTGTAGAAGGACAGTCGTGTGTTGAGGCATTCGGGTCCGATTTCGTAGAGTGCTTTGTGTGCGTGGGTTAGGAGCCGGAAAGTAATCCTTTTATTGACGGGGAGCCAGTGGAGGTTTTTCAGGTGGCCAGAGATGTGTTCTTTACGCGGGATGTCTAATATGAGCCTGGCTGAGGCGTTCTGGATGCGTTGGAGTTTTTTCTGGAGTTTTGCGGTGGTACCGGCGTAGAGGGTGTTTCCGTAGTCCAGTCGGCTCGTGACCAGAGTGTGGGTGACCGTTTTTCTAGTTTCGGTGGGGATCCAACGAAATGTTTTTTTGAGCATGCGAAGAATGTTGAAGCAAGATGAAGAAACGGCGTTGACTTGTCTGTTCATCGAGAGTGAGGAATCCAGGATGATGCCCAGGTTCCGTGAGTGGTCCGTCGGGATGGGTGCTTTTCCAAGGGCCTCTGGCCACCAAGAGTCGTCCCAGGCGGAGGGGGAGGTGCCTAGGATGAGAACTTCTGTTTTGTCTGAGTTCAGTTTCAGACGGCTGTGCTTCATCCAGTCGGCTACTTCTTTCATTCCTTCATGCAGGTTGGTTTTGGCAGTGTTAGGGTCTCTGGTGAGAGATAGGATCAGTTGAGTGTCATCGGCGTAGGAGATGATGTTGAGGTTGTGTTGGCGTACGATGGTCGCGAGGGGGCTCATGTATACGTTGAAGAGGGTGGGGCTGAGTGAAGATCCTTGTGGTACGCCGCAGATGACTTCAGTGGCCTCTGACTTGAATGGTGGAAGGCGGACTCTCTGGGTTCTTCCGGTGAGGAACGAGGTGATCCATTCCAGTGCTTTTCCTTGGATTCCGACGTTTCTGAGGCGTTGTAAAAGGGTGCTATGACAGACCGTGTCGAAGGCTGCGGAGAGGTCGAGGAGGATGAGGGCGACTGTGTCTCCAACGTCCAGTAGAGATCGAATGTCGTCTGTTGCTGCGATGAGGGCGGTTTCAGTGCTGTGCTTGGCTCGGAAGCCGGATTGTGAGGAGTCGAGGGATTTGTTGGTTTCGAGGAAGGCGGCGAGCTGGTTGTTGACCGCTTTCTCGATGACTTTGGCCGGGAATGGAAGGAGTGAGATGGGGCGGTAGTTTTTGAGTTCGGTGGGGTCAGCTGTGGGTTTCTTCAGGAGGGCGCTGAGTTCGGCATGTTTCCAGCTTTCCGGGTAGGTTGCGGAGTTGAGGGAGCAGTTGATGACGTCTCGGAGGTGCGGTGCTATAATGGAGTCTGCTTTGTTAAAGATGTGGTGAGGGCATGGGTCTGTGGGGGATCCTGAGTGGATAGAGTTCATCAGACGGATGGTGTCCTCAGTGGAGATTGGCTTCCAGTCATTGAGGATGTTCAAGGGGGGTGGGGGTCCTGCAGGGGGTTGGGTGGGTTGGTCTTCGGGTCGGTTGTCGAAGCTGTTGTGGATGTCTGCAATTTTGTTGTGGAAGAATGAGGCTAGGGAGTCGCAGAGGGCTTGAGAGGGGGCGATGTCGTTGGAGTTGGCTGAGGGGTTGGTAAATTCCTTGACGATGTTGAATAATTCCTTGCTGTTGTGGGCGTTGTTATCAAGTCTGTCTTTGAATGCGGCCTTCTTGGCAGTCCGGATCAGTTGGTGGTGTATGCGGGTGGCGTTTTTGAAGGCGTCCTTGGTGCTGGTGGTTGGGTCTTTTTTCCAGGCCTTCTCAAGGGAGCGACAGAGTTTCTTGGATTTTTTAAGATCGTCGTTGAACCAGGAGGCCTTCTTGCTGCCTAGTTTGGTTTGTCGTTTTTTCAGTGGTGCTAGGGTGTCGGCGCTGTTGGATAACCATTGGGAGAGGTTGGTGGCTGCTTGGTCGGGGTTTGAGGAGTGGGCTGGGGGGTTTAGAAGAAGCGATGAGGAGATCTGGTCGATGGTGATTTTGTTCCAGTTTCTTGGCAGGGAGGGTTGGGGGTGGTTGTTGGATGTGGGCTTGTTGTAGGTAAAGTGAACGCAGCTGTGGTCAGTCCAAAGGAGAGCTGTGGTGTGGCTGAAGGAGACATGTTTGCTGGAGGTGAAGATAGGGTCGAGTGTGTGACCTGCGATGTGGGTGGGGGTAGTGACAAGTTGTTTAAGTCCGAGGTTGGCGAGGTTGTCCAAAAGGGTGGTGGTGTTCCGGTCGTTGTTCTTTTCAAGGTGAAAGTTGAGGTCTCCCAAAAGGATGTAATCCTCGGAGGGGAGCGCGTGTGGAGTGATGAAGTCCGTGATGTCTTCACTGAATTGTGCGCGGGGTCCTGGTGGCCTGTAAAGGAGGGTACCTCTGAGTGTGGTCTTGGGGTCGATGTGGATCTGGAAGTGAAGGTGTTCAGTGTTGGCGAGATTGACGTCTGAGCTGGTTGAGATGCGGATGGATTTCTTATGGACGATAGCGATGCCTCCTCCTGTGTGGTCGGAACGGTCCTTGCGAATGATCTTATAGCCTTCCGGGATGGCAATGGTGATGTCTGGGGCTGATGTGGCGTTCATCCATGTTTCTGTTAGGAAGGCGACGTCCGGAGAGATGGTGTCTAGTAGATTCCAGAGGTCGATGGCGTGCCTGTGGACTGAGCGGGTGTTGAGCAGGATGCATTGTAGGTGGTTGGGGTCGGATATCTGTTGTGTGTTCGTAGATGAGGAGTTGTTCTTGGTGCCGTCGAACTTGCAGGAGTTGCAGGAGAAGGGTCCATGTGTGTGCCCAGGAGCGGCTTGGACGCAGTTGGGGGAACGGCCGGGGTTAAGGGCTAGGAGGGTGGTGGCATCGTAAGTAATGCGGGAGGGGTGGGCATTACGAGGAACAGGGGGTCTGGTGCTGGGCGCGGTCCAGGCGCGGACGGGCGTAGACGGGCTTACCTTTGGCGCACCTTCGGCGCAACTGGGGCGCGACCGCTGCGCGTGAACGCTGCGCGCAAATGCGACGGTCATATATGGATAGTGGAAAGGGGGAGGGGCGAGGGCAGCTCAGCTGGGAGGCGGGGCGGGCTCAAGGGAACGCACACGGAGCACAACAACAACAAAACAAAATGGAGGTGGGAGCAGAGCAGGGCGCCGGGGGATATCGCGTAATTAGACTGCAAGTCAAATTTAGAGCAAGCCAGCTAAGCAGCAACCAAGCAAGTTAAATGCTAGTAAATTCCAGGCGCTAATATAACAAAGTTATTCACAATGCAGCGCAATGCAACGATACCACGTCTCGGCAGAGAGACAGGGGAGCGACCACTCAGGGCAGGAGCGATGAGGGGATCACAGCGCCTCTAGGTCCGGGAGCGCTGTATATAGTTAGTGGGAGGGCGGCTCAGCTGGGAGGCGGGGCGGGCTCAAGGGAACGCACACGGAGCACAACAACAACAAAACAAAATGGAGGTGGGAGCAGAGCAGGGCGCCGGGGGATATCGCGTAATTAGACTGCAAGTCAAATTTAGAGCAAGCCAGCTAAGCAGCAACCAAGCAAGTTAAATGCTAGTAAATTCCAGGCGCTAATATAACAAAGTTATTCACAATGCAGCGCAATGCAACGATACCACGTCTCGGCAGAGAGACAGGGGAGCTGGATTCACCTTTTCTTCCAAATCAGAGGGAAAATTTTCAACTGTTATTTCTGAAACTACCCTACAGATGCCTCTTGTTGAGAAATTTTAAACTCTACATCCTCATCAGGCGTCTGATATTCAGTATCATCCGGTGAGCAGTACAGTGAGCAGTTTAACTTGCACCACTAATGTTCTCCTGTCAGGCCTACACTGCTTGAGTCACAAACATCAAATTGGTAACTTTCCTTAAATGAACCTAATTCTGCTACAACCTTCTCTGAAACTGAGTTTTGCAATCTGTCTGTTTCAAACTCCTACAACTTGTGTCTTTTTCCCTACGTAAGGTAGGTCTGAAGCTTCCGCTGTTCTCACAATGGATAAGGTGATATCAGAAATGATGGGGCTAAAACTGTCATTTGCAAATACAGAAGACTGTTGAAATGTGTTCTGATTTTGATTCTGAAAAGAGGTAAAATTTGGTGTGGACAACTGATTCAAGTTAACTTTAGGGTTTCCCATAGTTTGTGAGACCATCTGGGTTTGGAGAACTTGTGTCATTGGTACCTGTTTCTGAATTGACATTTGCATTAGCTGTACTGGCACATTTTGCATCTGCATTTCTTTCTGAATTTGCACCTTTCCATTTACTGCATCAGTTTAAGTCTATGCTGCCTCTTCCAATGCTCAAATCTGTCATAAAGATGGCAAAAGGTCATTTTTTCAGCATTGTGGCATCCATACCAGAATTTGTACCAACCAAAACTCCTCTATCTCTATCTTGTCCTGTAGAACACCAAATCCTCCTTGAGCACCTTGTACTCCTGCTTGTGGAACCACACCTTGTATCTCACCTACATTCTTTGCAATCCCATTTATCAACTCTCTTTGCCATCCAACCACTCCTTGCACACCGATCTGACCAAAGATCATTAATCCAATAAAAAATGGAGACACACAGAATCTCATGACACTGATATCAGTGCACACGCTCCTGCTGTCTTGTTGAACTCCTGACACACTTCTTCCAAAAATTCATGAACCAATTCTTTTAGTTCTTGTGAGGGCCTTTTAATCTGTACCCAATTAAGATTTTTTGGTGGCACTTGGCCCTTTAGAAAAGTAATTACTGCTTTCTTTTCCTCCATAACAACAGAAGATGGTGCATTAGTGCAAAACTCTCTCATTGTCTCCTCACTTGGCCCTAGCACAACAACTTTACATCCAGACGACAATTCAATTGGCTTTTCAGTGTCAAAGAACATTTTGTAATTATTCCACAACACATTTGAGATTACAATAAATCCATCAACTTTTGTGGTGCCCACAGGCTTGTCTCTCAACTTTTGGAATGTGTTCACAAATGCTGCAAGTTCACCTTCGTCCCATGGTACATGAACATGCACTTCTCCCACTATTTCTCTCGTTGGATAAGCTGACGCTTCTCCTTCATCTTGTACATTGTTTCCCTCAACTAGGTCTGGTGGTTTCTTTTTCTTCTCCGATTTCCTTGCTAGGTCTGGTGGTTTCTTTTTCTTCTCCGATTTCCTTGCTAGGTCTGGTGGTCTCTTTTTCTTCTCCAATTTCCTTGCTAGGTCTGGTGGTTTCTTTTTCTTTTCAAATTTCCTTGCACACTTGTCTTCTAATTTCTCGAAACTCTTTAATTTACAAATGTATTTCACCAATTCTGTAATGTGTAATTTCATTTCCGAATAACGTGCTCTCTCAATTGCTTCATCATCCATCTGTACCCTGACATTTTTCTGAAATGGAAAACTTCCTAAAACATTAATTTCATATTTTCGGGCCAAATCAATCAGTCTGTCATGTATAGTTTCTGCAAATTTTGTAATTTCCTTACTCAGGTAAATTTAGGCGTTTTCCTGATACTTGTCAATTTCTCAAGATCTAAACCTTCCCTGATAATTTCTCCAAGTTCAACTTTTATATTTGAAACATTAAGTGGTCTCTTTATTTTGGGTTCTGGGTCGATTTGTTCTACTATGTTGGACACTCAGTTCACAATGCATTCAATATTTCATCCCCTAAATCACTATCGGTTTGAGGCTTTTGTCATCTATAATTTCCTTCTCCTGTATCTGATCCTTTACCCTTTCATCCTCTCTTTCCTTGTCTTTTGCTGTCTTTTCCCACAAGCTTAAGGCTTCAAATTGTGTGGCTCTAGGTGGTGACTTTATTTCAGGTACCATGTCTCTTAATCTGTCAATAAATTGTAGTTCAGAAGTACCATATTTTGGAAAACTCAAAGGACCCTCTTCCTCAGTAACCTTTCACCATTGGCGAATCCACAAACATGAAAATAATCCGAAATTTGTTAACATAAAATGTGCAGGTGTTCCGTCAGGTGGGGTCTCGTCACCAACCCAAATCAAATATTTCAATTTACCTCTCAGAAGTGCCTTAAAACCTTTAAACAATTTCATTTCTGCAATAATTCAATCCAATGTTTTCATTCAATTCCGTAAATGTCGATTTTTTTCCCTCCAATCCTATTACAGTTTACATTTTTGAAGACTTTCAACCAATCTCAAAACAGTAATGGCACAACGGGCCTATCGCAGCGCGGCACACTCCAATGTCACTTTTTCCCTCACAGCGGTTCACCCCCCTTCACAATTTCACCTTACGCATTCACACACTTCACTCATAGAATCTAGTAACTGTCTGTCCCCGAAATGACCGGACAGTCTCAAGTAATTGTCTGCCTTTCTTCTAGTAACTGTCTGTCTGCGAAACGACCGGACAGTTACATAAATTGGATTAATAGTATCCAATCTCTCAAGACCATTCACACCATGACCCATGACCTGTGCTTGCCACTCGATCGCTGTGGTCCACCCTTGTGCACCAAGCTTCCCATACGATTCTAACAAGCTCACTCACACATGTTCCCATACTCCTAGTGGGTCAACGATAGTGCTTCACGACTCCCACAATCAATGGTCAGACCATTACATCATCTCGGTGTCTTCCACACCTCAAATATATCCTGGGATCCTAGGGTACTCCTTGAGCCTGACATAAAAAATCTAATCATATCTCATGGGCCACATGCGTTCAGCCCGAAACCACATTCACTTCACTTTCATCCCAACTCTGCTAGACGTAACACTATCAAATCATCGCCAGCATTCTCGATATTCCATGCAATAACCGCAACCAAAATTACCACAACTGGAATGTACGCATACCACAATCTAATCCAATGCAATTACCGCAAATGCCATTACCGCATACCTTGATCTAATCCAACGCAATTGATGCAAGTGCAATTACCACAATCAAAATTTACCAAAATCAGAAATGACCGCAAATGTGTTGCTCCCTATTAAAACTCACACCTTCCTCAGTAACTGGCTTCTTGGATCACCTTCTAATACCGCTTTGCCAATATACAAGTTCTGGGCATTGGACTCAGGAATCAGTACTTTTTGGGGCTTGGGCCAGGTTCTAGGCGTTACCTAAACTCTGCTCCTTCTGGTCAAGGTGTATAACCTTACCTTGGCTACCATCCTGTTGGAGCGGAAATCCCACTGTAATCTCCAATTGGAAAATCTAGGAAGTGTGGCACCATCACATTGGATTACCATTACTCTTGTTTCCACTCAAGGTCGATAGATCTTGGCCACAGTTTATGGCCAGGGAGCTCCTTCATAAACATGAGCAATTAATCAAATGCAAATAAACATTTAAGTCAATAATGAGAGTTGTGAGTAGTTTAAAGGGGTTTATTTTCCAAACAAAATGTATGATTTTCTGACTCATTCATTAGTCAGGTATCAATCAGGGTACAGAATTGATCATAAAAAATTAAGTTAGTGCAAAGCATCATGAATTGCAAACCCTGCGTTCCATAAAGGCAAACAGAATTCCTTTTCTAGGACAATGAGGTACAAATGATGTCAGTCAGAATTCATGAAGAGTTCTAGAATAGAAGCAAGAGTGAGCTTGGCATGCAGCAAAAATCAATCATTAATAATTGCAGAATCTCCCATGAAGTGAAATAATGCATAGAGCAAATAAGCCTTGGCAAAGCTAGTTAGTCAAAGCATAAAGCTTGGGGATTTAAAAAAAAGTCTGAATGGAACTAAACCTACATCTAATCTGCCTACGTCTGCCTCCATTCTGCTCTACATGAAGGTCTACCCTCTCCTTCCCTGAATCTGCAAATCACATCTTCTCTCCTTCCTTCATTTCTGCATCGGAGTCTGAAACTCCTCTGCAGCCTCCCGTCTCTAAATCTGTCTGTCTCTCTCAAAGGGCTCCGAAAGTGGTCCTGCCAGTGTTTTGAAACTCCTAACAAGGAACACGTTTATCAAAGAATAATGTTACAAAACATGTAGTGTGACTTTTTCTTCCTCCAACTGGAATCCAGCATTCTCCCAAAGGATGCTCCCGCCCCACCCCTGCAGATCGCAAACGTTATCTTATCAGACAGGCGAAGATCCTTCCCACAGCTTATTCTGCATTATATTTAATACAACTTCATCTCCTAACCTTCCTTTCAAAAAAGAATATTTTATTTCTAACTAAACACATAACATGAGCTGCAAAAGAACCTTGTAATTAAACAAGAAATATTAAACACAACAAGGTAATGCACTTTTAAAATAGCATGTGTTTTCTATTCTCACTAAAGCAAAGAACTAAATGAGGCTTTGTTTAAACTTTCTAGCAACTACAGAGATACAGCTCCGAGGTCACAGCTGCAAATTTGTCACTGTTCTTCGGTATACACCCGTTACAACGGATCTTTTACTCCGCAGACCCATTACAACGCGACCATTACTCCGCATACCATTACAACGCATTGCGCTGGGGGGCGCTCTAGGATAGGGGATAAGTATAATTTACTATCCAACACCTTCCCTAGGGTCCACGGGGACTGGAGTTAGAATAGTAAATTATACTTACCACTATCCAGCGCCCCAAGGCGCTATGCGTTGTAACGGTATGCGGAGTAAAAGTCGCGTTGTAATGGTCTGCGGAGTAAAAGTATGCGTTATAACGTCATACATCCCTGTTCTTCGCATGGAGAGAAAAATTCCTTTGCTTATCTTGAAGGCCAACAGAATCTAACAGAGCAAGAGCTAAATCAAGAGCTAGTTCTGTTTTCTACATTATAAAGTGGTGTGCTAATTCTAATACAGGTTATATTATATAGTGGGAGAGGTGTGGCGCCGCGGCCAGGGCGACTGACGCTGGAATCTGGGGACCACGGTTCGATCCCCGGCTCCGGCGGCAGGATAGCCCAGCACCATGTGACTCTGGGCAATAGCTCGCTTAATCTTCCCGACGGCCCCCAGCGCCTAGAGACCCTTACGGGTGATTGTGCGCTTTACAAATGTGGACTTTACTTTACTTTACTTTTATATTCTATTAATGCACATTTAACATTTTTCCAAGTTAAAATCACATTTTCATAGTAAGAACAAAATCTAAATAAACACATAAATCAAGCTATGAATTAATTGTGCAATGTTTTACGTGAATTGCTAAATGGAAAGCGTCTGACCAAGCATGTGAATTTCAAAGCCTCATGTTTCACTTTGCAGCACAAAATGCCTGTGTGTCACTTTTTAAATGCAGTTTCAATTCTGAAGCCCTGCAGGTTTTCCTTTAGTGACAATAGATTCTAAAGAACATGTTTAGGCTCTTTATATTACATATCACCCTGCTCTACTGGGTTGGCAAGGGCCGTCCTCAGTGGTGACTTGTAAGTAATAAATGAGGGAGTTCAGGGCTTAACAAGTATTTTTACCTGCCAAGTCACATGACCACGAACTGCATGTGAAGGCCCTGCTATGGCAGGCCTGAGACATGGATAGGGTGCTGCTTACTTGGGTTATACAATCAGTGCTGCCGGCCCACTAGTGTAGCGTGGCTGGGCCTGGGTATAACTGTGCCGCAGCAGCGCAGTAGGAAATACACTAGACAACTACTTTCACTCTTGTGGCCGGAAGACCCTGAGCCGTCTCCGGCCGTTTATTTATCCCCTCGGGTCGAGCCCGCCCGAGAGGTGTATGTATGCGTGAAAGTGGTAACATTTGTGGTAGAGAGTCCGGGTGGCTCTCTACATCCCTCCTTTCTTTTGGTTCCTGACCACCAAGTCCTCCCAACTCATGGGGACGTATATACAAAGTCCTTCAGCCTCTGACTTGGCACAGGATTGGGCCGGAGACCATACTTCTGGCTCTGGGAGCTGGAACCGACCAGTGTAATGGACGGAATACCCTCAGACGACTCAGGTTCTGTGTCTTGATGGGTCGACCCGGCAGCATCTGCAATACCTTGGCTTGCTCACCGGGGTATCTCCAGTGACGGACTCTCCATACTGGGTGACACAAGAGGGGAGGAGCTTGGAAGTGTATCTTGATTAAGGCTCCCGGTTTTATGGTATTTATTTTTTAGCCATTTCCGTCTGTATTTATCCATATTTATATTCACTGAAAAAACCATAGGTTATAGACCATATATAGTTAGGAATTAGCATTTACAAAACCTTGAAAATTCACTGAAAAAACCATAGGTTATAGACCATATATAGTTAGGAATTAGCATTTAAAAAACCTTATTTTACTCACACAAAACCATTGAAATTCCATATATAGTTAGTTGCACTAACTATATATCGCGCACCCGCAATCCACTGCTGATCATGTCACATATTACATCATTCATGACATGGTCAGTGACATCACTGATGACATCACTGATGACATCTCAAATGACATCACTGATGACAACATCCAGTGACTGTATGTTTCTGTAAAGTTAAAATATGTCTTACATATTGAAGAATGAGTGGATGTATAAGTGTCTGGATGAAGGATTTAGTAGGTGCGTGACTGACTGTATGAGTGAGTGATTAAATGTGTCTCACTGAATGCATGGGTTAGTGACTAAACTGTCTTAATTTGTGCATCATTATGTCTGTTGTTCTGTAAACTGCTGCATGTGTTGATCATTAGCTATACGAGAGGCTATATGTGTTATTAATTGGTTGCCCAAGTATTTCTATGGGAGATTGAGTTTGTGTGGGGGTGGCTGGAAGGTGTGTGACTCTATGCATAGATGTGTGAGCAGTTTATTCACTAGGTGTATGAGTTCAAGAGTGCATGTGGAAACAGCTACATGGGCAGTTGACTGTGTGCATGAGTGTATTGATGAGTGAATGGATATCTCAATGCTACATGTCATAGTAAGTACATATGTAAAACACAGTACATGTGAGAGTTGGCATATATAAATAACTGTGCATGAGAGCCACTGAATGAGTGAGTGGTTGTATCGATCATTGTGAACTTGTATCAGGGATTGTATAAGAGAGTAAATATGTGTTAGTATATGTTTCAATAAGTAAGGTGTGTTTAACTGTATAGTTGAAGAAATGGAGGTGAGATTGTTTCTTTGCATGACTGACTGGGTGTGTGAGTAACTCCATGGATGATTGGCAGTGTGTGAGTGTCTGTATACACTGAGTGTATCTAAGGTTATATTAGAGTCTGAAGAGGTTTATCGTATTAGCACAAGAATGATGTCAAATGAGATGTCATCAGTGATGTCATCAGTGATGTCATTTGAGATGTCATCAGTGATGTCATCAGTGATGTCACTGACCATGTCATGAATGATGTAATATGTGACATGATCAGCAGTGGATTGCGGGTGCGCGATATATAGTTAGTGCAACTAACTATATATGGAATTTCAATGGTTTTGTGTGAGTAAAATAAGGTTTTTTAAATGCTAATTCCTAACTATATATGGTCTATAACCTATGGTTTTTTCAGTGAATTTTCAAGGTTTTGTAAATGCTAATTCCTAACTATATATTGTCTATAACCTATGGTTTTTTCAGTGAATTTCAATGGTTTTTTAATAGCAAATATCATAAGCTGTCGAATGTCAAGTACGTGGTAAGTGAAAACATTTTCGTGTTTATGCACACTGATCTGCTTTCAATGGTGCCCCCCCCCCTCATTTCTATCAGGAGTACTCTCTCTTTGCAGATAGTGAAAGGTAGTTAACGCAGGCCTTTGCCCCCGTTGTAATCCGTCGTGCCTGCTTCTCTCTCCATTTGATTGATTGTTATCCAAGTATTTACTGTTTTAGAATTAGTTCTCTTTGGTTCATTCTCTATTTACAAACAAACACAGAGTCGCAATACTCTGTTTAGTCTTTGCAGATAACGAAAAATCGTGTAAAAAAA
Source organism: Lissotriton helveticus (assembly GCF_964261635.1). Lineage (NCBI taxonomy): Eukaryota > Metazoa > Chordata > Amphibia > Caudata > Salamandridae > Lissotriton > Lissotriton helveticus. The sequence goes on along the minus strand of NC_136067.1, from coordinate 2,122,597,762 downwards.
AAGAAAAGGAATCGAGCAAAATCAGTAGGCCACTAATGGGATCTCTTTTTGACCTCGCTAAAATAGAAACATTAGGAACAACCCCTCATGACAAATACAAAACTAGTGAGATGAACTGAACTCCACACAATGATGGCTGCAAAACAGCTCGGCTCCGCCACCCACCCCGCCCAAAATAACGATAAAGAACGGCTGCCATGATTGGTTGCGGAATGACCACGACGGAGCTACGAAATGGTGCTGCTCTCATGCTAACCCCAGCTTCAGTCTGAAACAACCAGAAACACTGTAGACTACCAATTCGATCAGTTCCGGTAGCGCCCCAATGTAACCCGGTAGAGAAGAACTAGCCCTCCCCTCTTTGACTGATGGTTCTTGTTGCCTGTCCCTTCTGTTGTCATTTAACAGAACTATTTAGCCTGCTGAAAGGGGTTGTGTTCCGACCGCTGGTTGGTGGAGACATTTTGACTATATTCTGTACCTGCGTTGTCGCGTAATGCGTCATATGACGCGCCGCATTAGCGCATCCGGAAGTCATCCAGGGCGCACAGCGCGTAACGTACGCATAACAAGTCATGTGACTTGTTAATAAAACTTTTCATTGGTTCATTTTACTTTTCTTATTGTAATGATGAAAGGCTTGGTCATATGACCTAAAAATTACGCTTTTCATTACTTCCGAACATTATTTGTTCTTAAATATATGTTATAATGTTCCAGGCTAATGTACTTTCCCGGAAATTTTACAACTGTCCTGCAAGTAAAATATATTCTTTTTTCGAGAAAAAGAGCGTTTCTTCGTCCCATGACGGAGCCGTTGAGCAAAAGAGGGTCGACCTGCTGTCTTAGTCGCCGATACGCCTGAATATGAGATTCTTATCGATCACTTTATGTTGCAGGAATAGAAAACACAACAGCCCTTGACCATTTATCTTTACTGCGTTCCTTCGTATTATACCTTTTACCCTTCATGTAATTGGTCTGCTTTATTTCACTTGCCTTTTAATGATTCTAAAACAGTCACTATTATTAAAAACTTTACCAATGTATATACTACTACCATGTTTTCTTTTAAAAACCTTTATTGTGAAAATTTCATTATACAAATACGAGCCTATAACCACGTGGGCCTGCCACAGAGCAAACTGTAATCGTATATGATGAATAGACATTTACACTGTAGAGGAACGTAACGGGCGGGCCATTAGGTTGCAAGAACTAAGGTGTCTAACAGTTACGGAATCGGTGGACGTACATTTTATAATTAAAATACGACAGGGCCAGTTACAATAAAATTATCTAGATATACATTTGCGGGCAAGTACCATGGGTGACGTTAATTCGAACTTTCAACAGTACAGTAATCAATAACACATCAGAACTTAATATCAATAGGGATGTCGAAATATTCAATCAATTCTCGTCCCCGCCCGCCATGTGCTTCAAAACTGCATACGTATCTCGTGATTTCAAGGTTCTGCAACCAGTACACAACAAGGAGTTACGAGTCCCATTTATTCCGGCGCCATTTTGGGCGAGGACGGGCAGGTCCAGGATATAGTCAAAATGTCTCTACCAACCATCGACTATGATGATGTTCATATGCTGTATTTATTAGAGTAACACTCATCTGTCCACATGAAATTAATTTGCCACAATCTAAACATGTCATTTTAATCTTTCCAAAGTTCTTCTAAATATTTGGGACCGTTTCCCTTGCCTCTGAAGCTCTCAGTGCCACTTCTTTGATGAATGTACTAGCAGGTCAGGGGTTCTCCTCCAAATCTCTCTTTTATGCAGCACTATAATTAATTGGTGCCACCTCTCCATATGACGATGCATGGTATAGTTACCACAACTATATTTTTTTTCGGTTCCTCTGGAGAGTTCATCGTGGCAGATGAAGCGTGTAACGTACCGGGCATTTACCTTTTTTTGCATGTACAGGAAAGGAAAAAAAAATCGAGCGTCCGAGTTCTAAGGTGTCCCAGGGCCATTTTAGTGGACCAGGCCCAAATCCAAAGAACAGCCATCTCACAGGCTAATGGGGCGACCCACGCCGAGTTTCAGCATTGTAGGATGACCACACCAGTACAGCAACTTGCTAGACATCACCTCGGTGCCATCCGGATCTCGGCGCCCCACTGCAGATGAAGTGCCTCTCAACTATGAAACCACCACGGTGACATCCGGATCTTGGCGCGTTGTGCTGCCTTCGGCCTTTTCGCACATCGGTCCGCTACTGACGCCATCTCACAGGCTAATGGGGCGACCCACGCCGAGTTTCAGCATTGTAGGATGACCACACCAGTACAGCAACCTGCTAGACATCACCTCGGTGCCATCCGAATCTTGGCATCTCAACGCCTACTGGTATCTTCCATACAGAAAATATTGTTACGCTGCCTTTGGCCCCATTCGCACATCAGTCCGCAACTTAGACATCACCTCGGTGCCATCCGGATCTTGGCATCTCAGCGCCTTGTGGTGTCAGTCAGAAAATATTGTTGCGCTGCCTTTGGCCCCATTCGCACATCGGTCCGCTACTGACGCCATCTCACAGGCCAACGGGGCGCCCCACGCCGACTTTCAACATTGTAGGATGGCCACAGAAGTGCGACAACTTACTAGACACCACCTCGGTGCCATCCGGATCTTGGCGCGTTGTGCTGCCTTCGGCCTATTCGCACATCGGTCCGCTACTGACGCCATCTCACAGGCCAACGGGGCGCCCCACGCCGACTTTCAGCATTGTTGGATGGCCAAACCAGTGCGGCAACTTACTAGACACCACCTCGGTGCCATCCGGATCTTGGCGCGTTGTGCTGCCTTCGGCCTATTCGCACATCGGTCCGCTACTGGCGCCATCTCACAGGCCAACGGGGCGCCCCACGCCGACTTTCAGCATTGTTGGATGGCCACACCAGTGCGGCAACTTACTAGACACCACCTCGGTGCCATCCGGATCTTGGCGCGTTGTGCTGCCTTCGGCCTATTCGCACATCGGTCCGCTACTGATGCAAACTCACAGGCCAACGGGGCGCCCCACGCCGACTTTCAGCATTGTAGGATGGCCACACCAGTGCGGCAACTTGCTACACACCACCTCGGTGCCATCCGGATCTTGGCATCTCAGCGCCTAGTGGTCTCTTCTATTCCGAAAATATTGTTGCGCTGCCTTCGGCCCCATTCACACATCGGTCCGCTACTGACGCCATCTCACAGGCCAACGGGGCGCCCCACGCCGACTTTCAGCATTGTAGGATGGCCACACCAGTGCGGCAACTTACTAGACACCACCTCGGTGCCATCCAGATCTTGGCGCGTTGTGCTGCCTTCGGCCTATTCGCACATCGGTCCGCTACTGACGCAAACTCACAGGCCAACGGGGCGCCCCACGCCGACTTTCAGCATTGTAGGATGGCCACACCAGTGCTGCAACTTGCTGGACACCACCTCGGTGCCATCCGGATCTTGGCGCGTTGTATTGCCTTCGGCCTATTCGCACATCGGTCCGCTACTGACGCCGCCTCACGTGCCAACGTATTTTCTCCGCATTTTATACCCTATGCCGCATAACAGGTCATGTGACTTGTTTATAAAACTTTTCATTGGTTCATTTTACTTTTGGTTTCCTAATGATGGAAGGCTTGATCATATGACCTAAAAACAACACTTTTCATTGGATGAAAACTTTTTTTTTTTCCCAAACGATGAAAGCCCCACCTTGTTTCTGGATGTTTCAGACTAAACTGGCGTCAGCATGAGAGCACCACCATCTCGTAGCTCCGTCGTGGTCATTCCGCGAGCAATCATGGCAGCCGCTCCCCACCAGAAGCCTGCAGGAGTCGGGGCCCCCAAAACTTTTGATGAATTCTCAAGGCGGAGGGGACGCTTTCGAGAATGGGGTCCAAGACCTAGCAGACAAGCGTCCGATTTCCAAGGTGTCCCAGGGCCATTTCAGTGGACCAGGCCCAAAAAGGAAAGACCCTGCCGCCATTTTGAGAGTCCTGTGACAGCCGCCTATCGCTGCACCGCAAGAGTGGGCGCAACTCAGCTGAATTGCGGCTTTTGACACAGTGGACCAAAAACGGACGGAATGGCAACTGAAACGGTAAAGGGGCGCCCCACTACAACAGATGACACTCCACCTGGAGAGGCCCGTTCACACCGCCTCCCCCGGGGCGCCCCACGCCGTTATTCGGAGCAGCATTGTAGGATACCAAAACCAGTGCAGCAACTTACTGGACATCACCTTGGTGCCATCGTTCTGCTGCCTTGGAACTATTCGCACAACAGTTTGCTACTGATGACCCACCCCCCGCGACGCCCCACGCCGTTATTTGCTGGGTGGCAACTTACTAGACATCACTTTCGTGTCATCTAGATTTCGGCGCGTTCTGCTGCCTTGGAACTATTCGCACAACAGTTTGCTACTGATGACCCACCCCCCGCGACGCCCCACGCCGTTATTTGCTGGGTGGCAACTTACTAGACATCACTTTCGTGTCATCTAGATTTCGGCGCGTTCTGCTGCCTTGGAACTATTCGCACAACAGTTTGCTACTGATGACCCACCCCCCCGCGACGCCCCACGCCGGAAATCTGGACGTTGTGCTGCGTTGGGACTATTCGCACAGCCGACCGCTACTTCGTTGTTTTTCCCTAAAAATGTTTATATGTTATTACTATTTTTGTTTTCTTGTATATATTTATAAATTATTAAAGTTTTATAATCTTACTACTTTGTCGGAGTGCTATATATTTTTAATGTGACACATAATTGTAAAAACTTTGATGTACAAAGAGTCATCCCTGGAATCTTCCGCTTCACGCTCGGTCCCCTCCCCAATCACAATACAGGATGGTTTTCAGATAATAGCAACGCTTCTGCTGTGATGGATCTCATCGACTGTGGGCCTTGATCTACTATAACTCCTTTGAAGAGGGGTGATTCTTTACAGCTGTGGCCATAAACTACATCTGCAGGGCTAGCTGATAGCCTAGGACCGGCCTGGACAATCGGACACAGAGGAAAAGGAGTGTCAGAGGGTGTGGTAGTGAATAGGGCGAAAGGGAGGTGTCGGGCGGGCACAGGGTGTGATTCTCAGGGAAGAGCAGCGCAGATGGGGGGAGGTTTATTACCCATGCATAAGACAGAGAGCGGGGGTGACCACTACCTGGGTGAGATGCTTGCGAGGGTGGGGAGCCATGCTAAGGATCGACAGCGTGCACAGAGTGGGTCTGGTCAAGGCATCTAAAATGGCTGCCGTGCACGACAAAAGTGTGGCATTTGAAAAAAGACAAGATGGCGCAGACATGGTGTGATTCTCAGGGAAGAGCAGCGCAGATGGGGGGAGGTTTATTACCCATGCATAAGACAGAGAGCGGGGGTGACCACTGCCTGAGTGAGATGCTTGCGAGGGTGGGGAGCCATGCTAAGGATCGACAGCGTGCACAGAGTGGGTCTGGTCAAGGCATCTAAAATGGCTGCCGTGCACGACAAAAGTGTGGCATTTGAAAAAAGACAAGATAGCGCAGACAATGTTTTTCAACACTTCCTGATTTCCTTCGAATCGAACGTTAACAGACGTTGGGGCATATTACCAAAGTTAAGCGATATTTATCCCTAACGATGCATTGCAAAGATTTTTTTACCGTCAGAAATTATCGCAGATAAACCTTGCTATTATCAAGGTTTATCGCAAATACGATAAAAAACGACCGCAATGCATTAATATCGCTGAAAACTCAGCGATATTCATGCATTACCGAGCTAATGCTCTTAGCCATGTTATCCACCTCCCATTGGATAACATGGCTAAGAACTGCTCAGGGCAGCTGTTACTTTTTGGAGATATTCGCGCTTATCTCGAATATTTCCAAAAGTTGATAATAGGAGATAGCGATGTTAGCGACTGTTTCCAGTCGCTAACATCTTGGCATGCCCACTTTGCATGTCATTAGTGATAAATATCACTCACATGCAAAGTGGGGCCCAAGATGGTCGCTATCTCCTACTAGCCGTCGCTAACTGGTGTTAGCAACAGCTAGGTAATACAGATATAATTTTATCTCCGCGAAGCGGAGCGCTGTTACAGATATATATCTTGTTTTTGAACGTTAATTTCTCAAAATGCACTGAAGCACATATATTGAGACCTAGCAAAGGCACATCGGGCTACCAGTCCCTAATATTTTACCAAGTTTCGTGCAAATCCATTCAGCCGTTCGATTATTATTATTATTATTTTTTTTTGCCCGGCGGGGCCCTTTTAAAACCTCCACATCAAACCTAGGGGGTCAGCGAGGATCTACTATGCCCCCTTATGGTCATTTGCCCCTTCGCTTTCGCCTCCTCTTGTCTCTCGATCCTACCGAGAGACAAGATGGCGGCCGCTACGTACTGTTTGGAATGTTTACAGACACCGGAGAGCCAATCAGCTTCGCTTCGCAAAGCTCCGTAACGCGAAAAGTACGCGAAGCGGTGCGCTGTTACAGATATATATCTTTTTTTGAACGTTAATTTCTCAAAATCCACTGAAGCACATATATTGAGACCTAGCAAAGGCACATCGGGCTACCAGTCCCTACAATTTTGCCAAGTTTCGTGCAAATCCATTCAGCCGTTCGATTATTATTATTATTTTTTATTTTTTGCCCCGCGGGGCCCTTTTAAAACCTCCACATCAAACCTAGGGGGTCAGCGAGGATCTACTATTCCCCCTTATGGTCATTTGCCCCTTCGCTTTGGCCTCCTCTTGTCTCTCGATCCTACCGAGAGACAAGATGGCGGCCGCTACGGACTGTTTGGAATGTTGACAGACGCCGGAGAACCAATCAGCTTCGCTTCACAAAGCTCCGTTGCGCGAAAAGTACGCGTCCTGGAGCGCTGCCCGGTCCGCTGTTACAGATATATATCTTTTTTTAAACGTTAATTTCTCAAAATCCACTGTAGCACATATATTGAGACCTACAAAAGGCACATCGGGCTACCAGTCCCTACAATTTTGCCAAGTTTCGTGCAAATCCATTCAGCCGTTCCGGCTAAAAGTGAGGCCAACCGCCCTATGGAAAACTCAATGTTAAAAACACGTTTTGGGACCCCCCTTTTTTCTCGACCCCCCCTGGACGAACCCCCCCCAATTTTCAGGGGCTGCTCAGAAACAAAATGTGCCATTTTCCTGAAAATTTCAGCCAATTCCGTCCACAAACGCCAAAGTTATTAGACATAGAATTTTAAAAAAACCCATAGAGAAAAAATCCTAACTATATATACCTACTGGCGACCGCCAGTAGGTAATTTTGGGCATTTTATCTGTATTTATCCACGTTTATTTTTCCAGCAAGTAAAAGACAACGCTGCAGCTAGTATTTTTCCACATTTATTTAAATTGACAAGAAGTGTATTTGTGAGTGGGGCAAATTTTACTATTTTCGTTGGTGCATTGAAAATGATTTTTCTTGAGCAGCTATCACCAACAGGTGTGTGGGGGGCAGTTCATGAGACTTTATTTCTTGTTTACTTATTTAAAAGTGTATCTATTTAAAAATTATATAGACCGTATAATTGTAATTTTAAGTTTGTTTTGCCATGTCGGCATAATGTCCAATTTAATTAACTAAACTGAAACTGCACGCTCAATAAAACATTAATAAATCCTGCTGTAGTGTGTGAAAAAAACTAGGGAAAACGTATTGGCTTTTCTAGACAAAATATATATATCAGATAAATAATTTTATGTAATGGTTCAGTGTGCATTTGAGATGTAATACAGTCCTGCACTGCAATGCAAGTGATCTATAGGAGGTGGAATGATACAAAATAACAGCCTATGGCCAGAGGTGAGAAGGTAATGGTCTTCTGTGGCAGCTGGCAGCTTTCTTCTGGCGGCGCTAGGTATGGCCTCGGGCGTGAGAGTCACAGTCGAAGCACTGTAAACACTTTATAACTAGCAAGGGCCAACATTATATTTTTGTGCATTAGTTTGTATAAGATAGTTGTATTAGGGTGGGCAGCACTCTAACCTCTCAGTAAGGGCTCCACGCAAGTCTTTTAGCAAATGTTATTGAGGCAGACTAATTATGTGAGAAATAAATAAAGGAAATACTTTAAAGAGAATCTGTCCTCAAGTCAAGACCCTCACTCGTGTAAGGAATGAGACGTGGGAGTCCAGTGTTTATGTAATGAGCATTACTGATAAGTCATATAGCCACATTCACCAGGTTGGCAGCTGTAAAAAGGTCATGCACTATAGCCTTCCAAGGCCTTCCAAGTCCCTAATATATTTACTCTTCACACGCTGTACTGTTTTTTTCTCTCAAAAGTGAAATGTCTCATGTATAGTCAAGGATTCACAATTTTAGAAAAAAGGGACATAGAGATGTCTTGGGCTGATGTGGCTTATATTGCAGCAAACACTCTTTAATAGCTCTGCTACGTATTGGGATAGATTCTTACTTATTTGTAGGCATGTGATTATTTGCCTATCTTTGTAACTCCATAGAGTGGCAGGAGGCCAGCAACAAACGTAGACCAAATTTAAAGTTCTCCCTCCAACGTCAAGCGGTTTCTCTGTCTTGTTTTTATATTATGCTCCATTGGTGCTGCTGCTCAGACAGGAGCTGTCTGAACATCTTTAAATCATATAGACTTGCACCCGAGTAAACAGGTGCACTGCGAGGTGTATGTCCTCTGATCCTTTGCTGCATTTGCGCAGGTCGCGCTGCCAGTGCGCTGCACTTTTTAAAACTGTACCTTTATTGTATTTCGTTTTTACTTTTAATTTGTAGTATCCCCTGCTTTTAACTCACCGCTTTTGTCTGGGCTCAAGTCCTCTCACTTGCAACATAATTTTGTGGAACGTTCACCGCTATTTGGCGGGTCCGGGTCCCGGGGTGGATTTCAGTGGGCGCCATTTTAGGTTGGGTGAGTACTACTTCATGTGGGCGCCAACTTGGAGCGTCCCCACGCTCGAGCTGACTTTTGACACGCCTATTTAAAGTCGTCCTCTCCCGCGCAGCGGGACGCGCAGTGGTGACGCCTGCGCTGTGCCGGAGTCGTGCCAGAGTCCTGCCCGTCTGCGCTCGTCCGCGTCGAGGTAGCGGGTGCGGGCGCGGGACTCTGGCTCTCTGCTCTCATCTCATCATGGATTCCATCGCGCCGTTCAGGTACAATCGCGCCGATCTCCTCTTCATTAGGGACGGTTTATTGGCTTGTACACATGATCGGGTGCTCCCTCTTTCGGGCCCTCATGTCTGTCCCTGTGGCAGTTTCTCTTTGGATTCCCCCATTGGGGTGTGCTCCACTGTAAGATCTACTCCACACACTCGTATTGACTACTCTGAGCGAGCAATTAGTATATGGAGCCTTAATGTGAGATCATTGGTCAAGCACCATCAGTCCCTTCGTGATATGATTGATAAGGACTCACCTGACCTCATTTTTCTCACTGAGACCTGGTTACAGGACACCGACTCTGCCATAATAAATCTGGCTTTTCCTTCCACCTATACGGTGTTTACTTTGAACCGTACTTCTAGAGGAGGAGGTATAGCCATGGCGATAAAATCTTGCTTCCCGGCGGATTGGAAAGCTCTTGATCTGCCGATGTGCGAGAGCGCCTCTTTTAAGGTCACTGTCAGTCATCAGTTCACTTTTAGTGGCCTGCTTATTTATCGCCCGCCAGGGAATGACACGGTCTTCAAGACCGCTCTCGTTGACTTGGTTAACTCGTCAGCTTTTAAATATGCTAACTTTAACATCATTGGCGATCTGAATATACATCTTGATCAGACGTCTTCTTTACCTATTAGCTCCTTGATAGCGGACCTTGAAGCCATGCAACTGAACCAACTAGTAACCGCCCCCACGCATATAGGAGGTCATATCCTTGACCCGTTCTTTACCACCTTGGTTTGGGCTAGGGTATCTGACCCGATGGTGGTGGGCTGGACTGATCATCTGTTGGTTAAAGTGTCATGTCCCCTGGATGACCAACAATTTAAACCTGTAGACAGGCTGACCCTGAAAAGAAACTGGCGTAAGCTTAAAATGGAGGAATTCGTTAAAATCTTGGAGGCTCAGCCCTTGGGCATCCTGTCGAATGTGGAACAGGGATACGAACAGTTCTGTAACTGGGTCCATACTGCTCTTGATTCTCTTATACCAATGCGCTGGTCGAAATGTCATGCTAAAACTCGCAGCCCATGGTATAATGAGACCCTTGCCGAGCTCAAGAGAACTTGCCGGCAAGCTGAGAGGGCGTGGAGGAAATCCTTCGAGCCCACATTAAAATCACTGTATTTCACCCAGCTTAAGATCTATCACAGAGCTATCTGTCACGCCCGGGCGGCATATTATGCCTCTGAGTTTTCAAACAGCCCCAACCCATCTAAATTAATATTCAAGGTGCTTAAAGATCTGATGGGTAAACGGGCCACCTCGCTAGCAATCTGCACGGACTCCCACTGTGAAAGCTTGGCATCCTTTTTCGTGGAGAAGGTGCGGGTAATCTACCGAGGGTTTTTGCCATCTGTGCAAGATGACGAGCCCAGGGCTGTAAGAGTTTCGGATTGCGAACCTCTGTCCTCCTTACCTGCTTTATCGGCTGAGGCGTTTGATACTCTGAGCCTCAAAATCAAATCTGGCTCTCCTCTAGACCCTTTGAAGCCAGAGTTTATTACCCTTCTCCCGCCTCTATGCCGTGAGCCGATTTTGGAGTTGATCAACCTCTCACTAGCTGAGGGCGTGGTTCCTGCCTCCTGGAAGCAAGCAGTGGTCAGCCCCATTTTGAAGAAGCCTAGTCTTGACCCTCTGTTACCTGAGAACTACCGCCCCATCTCCCTCCTGCCCTGGACCGCCAAGGTCACTGAGGCACACGTAAATTCCATCTTGTCTGCCCATCTCTCTCGCAATAATATTCTTGACGAGAGTCAGAATGGTTTTCGCGCACAACACAGCACCGAAACTGCGCTGCTCTTTATGAGCGAACATCTGCGTTCGGTGCTGGATGCGGGGCAGACAGCGGCGCTCCTTTTGTTAGACCTGAGCGCCGCATTCGACACGGTGTCTCATGACATTCTGCTGCGGAGGCTGGAGGAAGTGGGTCTTGAGGGGAAAGCTCTTCAATGGTTCCGCTCCTTCCTTTCGGACCGGTTTTTTAAAGTGGCCATTCCACCTGGTCAGTCCTCTTTCCACTCTTTGGGACTAGGAGTACCTCAGGGCTCTGCGCTTAGCCCCACTTTGTTTAACCTGTATGTGAAACCGCTGGCTGCTGTCGTCAGACAAACTGGCTTAACTATGACATCGTATGCCGACGACACGCAGCTGGCGGTGACACTCAGTGGGGACCCTGAGGTGACTGCCCCCAGGTTTCGCGCAGGGCTTTTAGCCGTGGCGAATTGGATGCGTACTAACTGCTTGCAGTTAAACGCTAAGAAAACCGAAGTCCTGATCTTAGGAAAGCAAGCGGAACTGTGGGGTGATCAATGGTGGCCTATTGAATTGGGGATGACTCCCATCCCAGCGGCCGAAGTAAAGAACTTGGGGGTCTGGCTGGATTCCAATCTCTCTTTTACCAGCCATACTAAGAAGATTGCAGCTACCTGCTATGGTATTCTGCGAGGACTGAGACCAGTCCTCAAATTCTTCAACCCCCCAACTCGGCAACTGGTGGTCCAAGCCGCGATTCTCTCTCGGCTGGACTATGGGAGTGCTCTGTTGCTTGGTGTCAACCAGGCCGAGGCCACCAGACTGCAGAGGGTGCAGAATGCCGCTGCGCGGGCCATTGTGGGCCTCCCGAGACGGTGCTCTGTATCTGCAGTTTTAACCTCCCTTCATTGGCTGCCGGTCAGACAGAGAATTAAATTCAAGGCACTCTGTCTGACATTCAAGATCTTGAAATTTTCGTCACCTCCTGCCTTGGTGGGTCTTGTCTCCCCGTATGTTCCCAGGCGGTCTCTCAGGTCGGAATCTCTTCATCTAGTGAGTGCGCCTAGATTCAGACTGAGTAGGATGGGTGGCCGTTCATTTCGAGTCATGGCGGCTGGATTATGGAACTCCCTTCCTGTCCACATCCGTGCCCTTAATAGCCTGACTCTTTTCAGACGCGCGATTAAAACCTATTTGTTCACCTCTGTTGATTGATTGTGTTTCTTTTCAGCGGTGATTTGTTGTGTTGTGGTACTGGATCAGGCTCCAGGACGCCCCTTCGCTGGGGCAGCTGTGCGCTGAATAAAAGTTACTAACATAACATAACATAACATATGTCACAGGAACTGGAGTACGGAGGAAAACAACGCCATGTCTGTCATGTCGTCACCGGACCTGTAACTAATTAAACATCTTTTTTTCAAAACTCCCCATGAGGCTGAATGCATGCTTCGCAGCACGTCTTGAGCATGGTGACCTCTCTCTTTTACAATACCTCCCCCCTACAAGTTTTTGTGCTGCCAGCCGCACCCGAAAATTTCACAGGTCTTTAAAAGACCAATCACTTGTTAACAAGGCTTTGTTTAAATACTGATAACACCAGAGGTGATTGCTCTGTGAGCAATCACCATACCATCCTGTTTTTTCCAACTCTCTGCTGGAGCAAGGCAGCGCCGCAAAATGTGCTAGTGTTTTCCCGTTTTTACATATAAATACAGACAAAGGGAAACTTGTTTTCCGTCTGTATTTATATGTAAAAATCTGTTTAAACGGAAAACCGGGAGCCCTAATCTTGATAGTCGGATACTTCTTGGCCCGGATCACTCTCGGCCGTCTTCTTGAAGCTGGACACGTTTCTCGTTACAGAGTGTTGTCCCGTTTGAGCAGTGACCATGGTCCCTTGAATGCCCACGATGGTCCATACTTCTGGCTCGTATGGTGCCGGAACTTCCAACCAGGGTGTCGGTCTTTGATCACTACCCTGTCTCCCACTCGTAGCTGGGGTTCTTGTGCCCTACAGGCTTAGGTGGTTTTCTGGTTCGTTGTCTCCCTCCTCACTTGAACAGCCTCATTATCCCGCTCCACGGGCACCCACATCGGGTCAGGCGGGATACTGTCTCCCTGGGGCCCGTTTGAACAGTAGATGAGCCGGAGCACACTTGTTGTTCTGTGAGGGGTCTGTCGATAAGCACCAAGGAATTGGTCTAGAGCTGTCTCGGTGTCTTCTCCTTCTTCCACAGCGATGCGCAGCACTCGGTTGAGCGTCTGCGTCAGACGTTCCACCTCCCCATTAGCTTGAGGCCATGACGGGGTGATCTTCCGGTAGCAAATCACCTTCTTATCAAGGTATTCCTGGAATTCTCTGCCCTGAAACGGAGGTCCAGTGTCAGACTTTACCTCTTTAGGTATCCCTATCATTGCAAAAGTCTTGTCTAAGACCCTTTTTTTACCTGGGGAAATGCCGTTGATGTCACCACTTCCACGATATGGAACTTCGAGAATGAGTCAACCATGACCAGCATGTGACGTCCGTCTGGAAAGCTCCCGAAGTCTAGGCTGATGTATGTCCAGGGGGTCTTGCTCGGTTCTTCCATGACCACTGGTGCCGGTGCTGGATCTCCTTCGGTGATTGTGCAGGCATGGCACTGTCTCACCATCTCCTCCACCATGGAGTCCATCGCGGAAAACAAGACTTTGTTCCGCAGCCGGGCCTTCGTCTTCGCCATCCCTTGGTGGCCAACGTGCGCCAGTGTGAGAATCCGGTTCCGCAACCTCTCTGGGACCACTATCAGGTGTCCTCTCAAGATGACGCCTTGCTCCCCCAGGCTGAGTTCATGGCAGACTTGCCAGAGCTGTTGTCGGGCATGGCTGACCTCCATCCGTAGTACACAGGCTCCATCCATGAAGCGTGCCCATCCATTGTTCTCCAGTGCCTCTCTCACTCGGGACAGAGTGTGGTCTTCTTGGGTGCCCGGGCCAATTTCTTCGAGCGTCATGGCTGTGGGACACGCCCCTTGTGACAACATGTTCACGAACGCTTCTGTGACACACGCATCCGCCGATGGGTCGGAGGCCACCATGGCTTCGGGTGACGAGATAGATAATCCGCCGGGTTGTGGGCCCCGGAACGGTAGATGACCTTGAAGTTGTAGAACTGCAGCTGCACCGATCAATTCTCGGGGGTGCCAGTCGGGATGCGCCTGCAAACAGCGGGAGCAAAGGCTTGTGGTCGGTCACAACATGGAACTCCTGGCCGCACATGTACAGGTGGAAATCTTGGCACGCCCACTTGATGGCCAACGCCTCCCTCTCGATTTTGGCGTACCTGGTCTCGGTGTCGGTGAGGGCCTTGCTCGCATAGGCGACCGGTCTCCAGACCTCAGAGCCTTGTTCCTGAAGGAGGACCGCTCCTAGGCCCACTCGGCTGGCGTCAATGACCAATTCCGTGCACCGCCTGAGATGGGAGTAGGCCATCATTGTCTTATCTAGCAGCCCTGCTTTGATGTTGTTGAAGGCCTTGTTTGCAGTCGCTGTCCACTCCCATTTATGATCATGGCGCGTCAGGGCCCGGAGCAGCTCCCACATGGCCGCAAGGTTTGGAATGAAGCGCCTGCAGTATGTGGCCATGCCGAGAAAACTCCTCACTTCAGTGGGGTTCTTCGGCATGCTGGCTGCGCGGATGGCAGCGGCCTTCTTGGGGTCCACTAGGAGTCCTTCTCAGGCGAAGGTATACCCGAATATATCAACCGTTTCTTGCTAAAATGAGCACTTAGACTTGAGAAGGGTTAAACCACCGGCCGCTGGTCTCTTCAGAGTGGCTAGGAGATGATCGTGGTGGTCCTCTTGTGTGTTCGAGAATACTAGTATATCATCACTAAGGTTGATTACGCCTTGCAGCCCAGACAATGTTTCTCTGATGGCATTTTGGAAGACTTCAGCTGCCGACGATACCCCAAAACTGAGCCTCTTCGGAGACCAACATGCGTCGAGAAGGTGGTGATATACCTACTCTCAGGTTCAAGTTCCAGCTGATGGTAGCCGGCATTCAGGTCCAGCTTAGAGAGCCACTTGGCTCCATTTAGGTCTGTCACTATGTTGTCCATTGTGGGACTGATGTGGCGTTCTCTCTTGACAGTGGTAATTGGCAGCCTCATGTCGACACAGAGCCGGGTGGCTCCAGGCTGCTTGGGTTTGGGGGCCACGACCAGCGGGGACACCCAAGGGGTTGGGCCAGTGACCTTTTCAATGACTTCCAGATCTTTGAGATTTTTCAGCTCTTCCTCCACTTGCAGGCGAAGATTGAATGGCACCCTCTGGTGCCTGAGTGCCACTGGTCTTACTGATGGGTAGATGTGGAGTTTGAATTTCTTGCCCTTGAGCTTTCCTAGTCCTTGGAAGAGAGTCGGGAATCCCTTCAGCATTGCTACTGCGTGGGAGTCATTGATCTGGTTGGTGAAGAAAACAAGTCCTAGGTCCTCGGCCGTGTGACAGCTGAGCAGTGTCCCCTTTCTTCTTTCGGTGAAGTGGAACCAGGTCTCCGTGGTGTAGCTTCCACTCGCGACTTTGGCCTAAATGACTCCTCGAAGAGGAAGAGGATCAGTCCCTCCATACGTATAGATCCGGGCCTTGAAGGGCGCTGGCGGGGGTCACGGTGACAATCGGTCATACTGCTCTGAGTACATCACGTTGATGGATGCGCCAGTGTGGATGAGGGCTTGCCCATCTGTGCCTTTGACTGAGACTGGCAAAACACACAAGATGATGGACGGAATGTTGCACAATGGCAAAACATTCACCCCCAGTCACAGATCTGGGTTTAATCCATCGTTATTTTGCTCACCAAGCCACCCCAGTTCAGACATGGCCATATGCAAATCATTCTTGACCCTGTGCCTCATGGGAACAGTCCAGCCCGAACTGCCAAGCCATGTCTTTCCTGGACTGGAATCAAGCATCCTAGGACCGGTTTCTGGCTATCAGCCGTCTTCAGCCAGGATAGCTTGACTCCAGTGGCGTAGTGAGCACGGGACCCACGTCTGGGCATACCCTTCCCACATAGGGTGAAGAGCAAAACACTCAAGATGATAGACGGAATGTTGCACAATGGCAAAACATTCACCCCCAGTCACAGATCTGGGTTTAATCCATCGTTATTTTGCTCACCAAGCCACCCCAGTTCAGACATGGCCATATGCAAATCAGTCTTGACCCTGTGCCTCATGGGAACAGTCCAGCCTGAACTGCCAAGCCATGTCTTTCCTGGACCTGAATCAAGCATCCTAGGACTGGTTTCTGGCTATCAGCCATCTTCAGCCAGAATACGGGGCACATAGGAGGTGGCCTTTGGCGGCGGTCCGTCCTGCTGAAGTGCGACACCACAAACACTTCCTCGTCTTCATCTTCATACATCGGGCGTTGTTCCTGCGGCTGGTCCTCCGCTGTCGAAGGTGGATCATCGAGAGAGATCTGGCGAATGTGTTGTCGCATGCTTCTGGGCCTCGACGAAGTTTGTCTGAACCGTCCACCACGGTATACCTTGGCGTAGTGATTCAGCTTGCCACAGCGGGAGCATGTCTTTCCTTTTGCCCCGCAGACGACCGTCCCGGGGTGATCTTCTCCACAGTATCCACGCGGTCCTCCTGGTGGCGGCCTGGGTGCTTGGTGAGCCACGGTGAGGCGTCTCTGGATTGCTTCAACCCTCTCCTCCTTGATCGGCTGGTGCCTGGGCGCATGTGAGGCGGCAACTGGTGTGTGCAGAGCAGCTTCCATCTCCTCCGTTCAGACGTCCGACAGCTCGTGGGAGCGGGCCAGGACCAGGATCTCGTCCAGCGAGATTCCGGGTTGACGAAGGATCAGCTTCCGCAGGAGTTTGGAGTGGCATCCCTGGATGATTTGGTGCCGTATCTCTTCCCGGTGGTCCGTGAATGTGCATGTGCTGGCCAGCCGGCGTAGCCGTGCATAGAACATGTCGACAGACTCCGAGTCCATCTGCCACACCCTCTTGAACTTGAACTTTTCAAAATCTGGGTTGAGTTGGGGGTCAAAGTGCCTGTTGAGTGCGGCGACTGCCGCTTCGTAGTCGTCATCATTTCCCTTGTTAGGGAGAGTTTCGAATAGGTCATAGATCTCTGTGCCTCCATAGAAGATGAGAAGCGACCGTTTCACAGTGCCATCCGTTTCCCCTGTCCCCTTGAAGTAGTGGTTGAGCCGTCCAACCCATGCTTTCCATCTTGGTGCAGCTGTGGCTGGGTCCGAGGCTTCACTAAATGGGGGTAGAGGTGCGACCGCAGTGTGGCTGTGCCCTGGGGAGGCGCATTGGCACCCACACCTGGATTGTTTCCTCCATCTTGATGGGCGGCAGTGCTAGCTGTCGGTGGTTTGCTCATCGTGGCTTTGCGTCGATGCCCAGGTTCGAGGGTGTGGCTTGGGTGCGTGTCAGCGTGTGGCCACGTGCCTCAGACTGTTCTGTGGCTCCACTGGCGTGCAGGAGGTGGGACAGAAAGTGCTATTGTCAGGCCTCTGCACGCCTTGCACAGTAGCTTTCCTGTTCCTTATCTTCCTTCTTTTTTTTTCTGTACAGTCTGCTCACAGTCCTCTCCCTTGATCCACCTGTATGAGGGGGGTGTATCTATGAGCTAGCTTTCCCTGAAGCAACACACCCAGGAAGACTTCCGTCTGGTCTTTATTGTATGTTGTGTGTGAATGATGATCCCCACAGTCCTGGGCAGACGTGTGTGTGTTCTGAGCAGGTGATGGGCAGGCAGCAGACCAGGCAGCTCAGTCCTGGGGGTTGTACCTATAGAATGAAGGTGAGGGAGCCGTGTACTTGACTGGTGTGCCCCGACGCGGCACCAATGAGGCAGGGGGGGCGGTAGCAGGAGTGCCTTGTAAAGTGTACTTTGTGGTGAGCAGATGACGGCTGCAGCAAGGCGCACGTTGCCCCCGCGCTCACGCAGTGGGCACTTACCCCATAACGAATAAAGCCGCAGTGAGCGCTGCCGGCTGAACATGCTCCCGGTTGGCAGGGAGATGCGTGGGCGGGCGCAGGCATAGCGGCGCTTACAGTGGATCAGGCGAAGCTGAAGGCGCCGGTCGATGCAGGGCGGCGCGGGTGGGCTCCACGAGCTCACCGCAGGATACCACGCAGCAGCAAAAGGGAGCAGGGCAACGCGGGTGGGATCCGCACGCTCCCAGCAGGTAATCGGGTAGGCAGGCAGGCAGGCATGCGTGGGGTGCGACCGGCCTCGTCGCCAATGTAGCGCAGCGGCGCCTGGGTATAACTAGGCTGCAGCAGCGCAGTAGGAAATACACGATACAACTACTTTCACTCTCGTGGCTGGAAGACCCCGAGCGGTCACCGGCCATTTATTTATCCCCTTGGGTCGAGCCCGCCCTGAGGGGTGTGTGTATGCGTGAAAGTGATAACATTTGTGGTAGAGAGTCCATGTGGCAACATTTAATTTACAGGCCCTGGGCACCTCTAGTGCACGTTACTAAGGACATAAAAGCAAATTAAATATGCCAATCGGGTACGATCCAATGGTACAGTGTTTTACGGGAGAGAGTACAAGCACTTTAGCACTGATTAGCAGCAGAGAAGTGCGCAGAGTCAGAGACAGCAAAAATGATTACAGAAAATTGGAGGGAGTCCGGCAAAACGTTGAGTGAATACTACCCTAACCCAGTCAGGTATTGTTGGTGGGGGTCCATGCATGTGCTCTCTCCCAGTGAGCAGATGTGGTGTAAAGTGGAAGTGTAATTTTTCCCTCTGGATGGTGAGGTGGGGGGTGCTGTGTGTGTGTGGTTTTTTTTCCCGGTCGCAGCCTGCCACACAGCTGCTAAAGTCATCTTGGGGAGTGTCAGGAAGTTGCCCCGGGAATGCATCTGCCCCTGCTCGCTCGCCACATTTGCTGTGCAACATGAACAGCAGAGCAGGGGGCACTTTCACACTTCTGTGAAAGAGCCATTATGCTGTAAAGCCAACAAAATATGTGCGAACGACTACTTTTCATATTGAGCCAAATCAATGTATATGGGTCATTCTCACATTTCCCTGAAAAGCATGGAGTTTCCCCAGCTGCAAGTATATTGCAGGGTTTAGAGGCCAAATGTGAAAGAGAATTTAGTGTTTCACTCACAGCAATAAACACATGCCAACGACATGCTAACCTTCACTCCACGCTGACATTCACGGAGATAACTCCAATTTCAAGCCCCTGGGTCCGGTCAGAACGTGTGTTTCAAACCTGTTATTTGTCCCTTTCTTCAATGTTCAAGTATTTGTTAGTGTTTTGCCAGCAGTCAATTATCTTCACATAAGACCCTTCGAAGTAACATTAAACGTATATGTACCATTGTGTTTAGTCAGGGCACGCGGTGTCAAGGAAGCTGATTAACTGATTGGGATTCGTGATTCACTTTCCACTTTTGCTTTGTGAGAAACACCTTATTTCCGTGTGCCTGTGCGGGCAGCATAGCCCGTGGGCACGGATGCAGCATAGCCCGTGGGCACGGATGCAGCATAGCCCGTGGGCACGGATGCAGCGTAGCCCGTGGGCGCGGATGCAGCGTAGCCCGTGGGCGCGGATGCAGCGTAGCCCGTGGGCACGGATGCAGCGTAGCCCGTGGGCGCGGATGCAGCGTAGCCCGTGGGCACGGATGCAGCGTAGCCCGTGGGCACGGATGCAGCGTAGCCCGTGGGCACGGATGCAGCGTAGCCCGGGGCCCACGCCACAACAAATCTCATATTAAGCACAGTGGCTCTGGAAATATAGCAGGCTTGACAAATCTTTACAGAAACGCACAACCCCGTCTTTGGCATCCATTAGCCAAGTTACAGGAATGTGCACAGATCTCTTCTAGAAGTCCTTTGAACTAAACAAGCATTGGTAAAGCCAATAGTTCTCGCCCATGAAAGCTATTGGTTTTGGCAATGTTTTGTAGCCATGCTCTACAGCAGTGTTGCTAAAACTAATTTCAAAAAGCACTATGACGTCACCAGAGCTAACACACTTTTTTAGAAGTGTAATAGTAGCTCTGGATGTAGCTCTGGATGCATTAGAGTCCCTTTTTAATCGTTATGTTTAGCCATGCTCCACAGCATCCACACTGCTATACAGCATGGTTATAAATAATTGGCCATGCTGTATAGCAATATGTACAACATAAATAAAAATGCAATGTCAGAACCAAAAGTCTTAAGGCAAGACCTATTGACCTTGCCAATGCTTGTTTGATAGCTGTGGAGTATTTCTGCTGCTTTCATAACTCTTTAAAATCCGTTTTTCTCATTGTTTAAGTAGCTGCATCTATAACAAGATGCACAACATTATATTTCAGTGTTTACTTTCCATGTTTTTATTGCATGTGTAGCACCAAACACAAAAGAATGGGGGAACCAAAAGGGGGTGGAGCTGGGGGTTGAGTTGTGGGGAATCATACAAGTGTCAGGGTGGACTGTAGTGGAAAGGTAGATTCATTCTTGAACCCTTCAAACCTTCCCAGAATTGAGGTCTGTCAGTTGTACAAAAAAAACTTGCAGGTTACATAGTCCAGTCCTACTGAGAGAGGTCAGGAAGTCCAGTGCCTGCTGGGGGGGTCTGTGGATAACATCAGGTTACACAGTCCAGTCCCACTGAGAGAGGTCAGGAAGTCCAGTGCCTGCTGGGGGGGTCTGTGGATAACATCAGGTTACATAGTCCAGTCCCACTGAGAGAGGTCAGGAAGTCCAGTGCCTGCTGGGGTGGTCTTTCGGTAACATGCAGGTCCTTTGTTCTAATGCCAGTGAGATAGCTTGGTTGGTTTATACACCTACTGAACGTGTGTTTGGGGGAGTCTGGTTGAAATCACATTACGAAAATTGCTTTACCATACAAACATTTACAGTTTTGGAAACGCAGAAGTGCAACAGCTACCCGCAATCGCATGAGGACGTGAGATCTAACACCACTATTTTTAGCACAGGGAGTGAGGGAAGCAAACCGTTAAAATGTGATGGGAACTGGGCATTGGTGGGTTACAGAGCCATCATTTCTCAATCACTGCTGGGGCATCAGCTCTTACAGGGGGGTCACACCCGATGGTGTCAACTCATTGCACCCCGAGGTGTTCTGCGCGACCTCTGAATCACTGCGACAGAATAACTGTAGTAAACAAGCCAACATTCACAGCCCCTTCTGTTTCATTATTCTAAACATTAGGGTGCAATGAATCAATTTCATAAACTATTTTTTTCGCAATTGCAGGACTTTAAACCTGAGCAGGACAATGTGACTGAAATTTAAAGGGACACTGTGAGGATTTGGGCGTACTATATGATATGGCTATGGGGCTTTATCGTTCAGTACACTCACAAATACCATCCTGGGTCAAGTCAGACTCAGTTACTTAACCTGAAGACTAACCCTGGCAGCTGGGGCTGAGAGCAGTATGACTTGGCAAAGGAATTATGTGTAAAGTATTTCAACAGCACCAAACAACAAAATAAGAAATCACCGACACACGGAAGACACTGATTTATGAAAATAAATTATATTTTAATAAACTTTTAAAGACCTAGATTAATGAAATCCACTGGAGGGTTCCAGAGAGACAGATTTAAGAAGATATTTTCACTTTTAGATGCAACTACAAACAAGCATTGGTCAACAAAAATTGTAAAGAATTTTGAAAAGTTTGAAACTGTTAGTTCGGCTACTCCAGCGAGAGAATGTTGACCAATTCTATCTGGACAGAGGTCTAGGGAGTCAGAATGAACCCTCTGCACAGTTACTTGGCTTCCAGAGAGTTTTTGAAGCAAAATCCAAACTTTACAGGACAACCGTCATAGACCTCAATGGAGTGGTCCTGATGCGGAGGGATGCTTAAAGGATGCTCCGGTTGTGGTGAGGTCGGCAAGGTGTCTTTGTGGGTGCTCCTCATGTAATAATCGCGTTTTAAATCTTGTATGATATTTTAACGGTGCTCTTTTAAATACCCGCCCCCACCTCAAGGCGAGATTAATTCGCCGAGGCTCATTTACTCTGCCTCCCACAGCGCCGCTGTTACCAGGCGCTGGGAAGCCTTCAGCACAACTTTAGGCGCCATCTTGGACAGGGAAGGCTGGCCGGATAGCTCTGCGCCCCTCCCGCCCTCCCAGGATATATAAGGGCGTAGCCCTTCATTCCCCTGAGGTTCTGTTGTTTTCCCTCTGAGGCGGAAGCCGGAGGTACTCTACGCTCTCTTGCACTTTTGATTACTATTGGAAGGTGATTGATGTAATAATCGTGTTTTAAATCTTGTATGATATTTTAACGGTGCTCTTTTAAATACCCGCCCCCACCTCAAGGCGAGATTAATTCGCCGAGGCTCATTCACTCTGCCTCCCACAGCGCCGCTGTTACCAGGCGCTGGGAAGCCTTCAGCACAACTTTAGGCGCCATCTTGGACAGGGAAGGCTGGCCGGATAGCTCTGCGCCCCTCCCACCCTCCTCCCGCCCCCATTAATCATGAATATAAACAATAGACCCGCCCGACCGCGCAGCGGGCGGGCGCAGCGGGCGCGCCGGCGGCGCGCAAAGGCAAGCCCGTCTGCGCCCGTCCGCGCCTGGCCCGGGCCCAGGGCCACCCCCCCTGGTTCTCATCCTCTGCCCCCACGAGTCTACTACTCTGCCTCCCAGCTCCTGCATCTACGCCCCCCGACCCATCAGGCTTGCCTTATTTCCAACCCTTACTCCCTGCTCACAAGCCCAATCACACATTGTCCAGGCTGTCAAGCCTCAATACCGTCTATCCACAAACCACTCCCTTGTAAAAAGCACAACCCAATGAAAACCTATATTATCGCTCTCACGAACGTCCGCTCGCTCGGCAAACACAGCCAAGACATCCATGAGCTGATTAACGATTACAAAATAGACCTACTGTTCATGACAGAAACCTGGATGGATCCGGCGTCCGACCCAGATCTAGTGATCACCGTTCCCAATGGGTTTGCCACATACAGACTGGATAGACAAATAAAGAAAAAAGGCGGTGGCATCGCCATTATTGCCCGTGATACCTTTTCGGTAAGGACCAAAACTATCGCTCGAGCCTCCTGCGAAGCACTAGAATTTGCGATCAAACTGTCCCCATCCCACACATTTAAGGGGATTCTCCTTTACCGACCTCCGGGGCCTAGGAACTATTTTATCGTAGATCTTAGGTCCACATTGGAAGCATCTGCTCTTGATAACTCCCTCACGATACTAGGTGATTTTAACTTTCATTTTGACATATCAGACAACCCTGACACTGCCACTCTCCTAGCAGACATGTCCACCTTTGGTCTCCACCCCCTGGTTCATTCCCCCACGCATGAAGGAGGTCACACTTTGGATGGCATCTTCACCAATGCACCGGGCTTTCAAGTCACCCAAATACTTCCCCTTACTTGGTCTGATCACCACCTCATCCTGGCATCCCTGTCAGCGCAGGACTCTCTGGCTGGCAAATCTTGCCCTAATCCCCGCCAACCTTACTTGGCTTGGGACGACATAGATGAAATAAGGCTGGAAACACTTCTCGTGGACACCACTCCCATACTATCTACCGATCCCAATATTGCTACCTCCCAATTTTACAACTGGGTGAGCTCCGCGGCCACAGATTTGGTCCAAGTCAAACAACGGTCCCGCAACAGATCTGCCCCTTCGGCCCCATGGTATTCAGAGGCACTACGTACACAAAAGCAACAGTGTAGGAACAGAGAGAGACACTGGCGGAAAGATTATGCAGACGAAGCCAAATCTAAGTACAAGGAATCAGTGGCTAAATATAAAAATGTAATATCCGAGGCAAAGAAAAAGTATTATTGTGACAGAATAGAATCAGCTAAAAACTCTAATAAATCACTATACGAGACCGCTAAACAGCTAGCTGGTTTCTCCGTCGATCTGACACCTCCTCCCTCCCAAGCCCTCTGTGACGCTCTGTCTAACTTTTTCTTCAGTAAAGTTGAAGACAACTATCGGGTTTTCGCCAACAACGCCACTACTTCCCTGAGACCTGCTACCGACCACCATGGTCCTACCTTTCTGCAGTTCAAAGAGGTTACCTGCTTGCAGGTACAGAACATCGTGTCTTCCATTAAATCGGGCTCGGCCCTAGACCCATGTCCATTGAAGGTTCTACGTCCGATTATGGAAGCAGTTCTCCCGGCCATGACTGCAATCTGTAACTCCATGTTTTACACAGGCACTTACCCAGAGATGCTAAAAAAGACCCTAATAAAACCTCTTCTCAAAAAACCCAACCTCGACAAGGAAGAACTCAAAAGTTATCGCCCAATTGCCAGTCTCCACCTTCTGGCGAAAATAGTTGAAAAAATCATGAACTCTCAACTATCATCCTTTATCGAGGAACACAAACTCCTGGATGAATCGCAGTTTGGCTTCCGCCAATTCCACGGAACTGAGACCGCCCTGGTTAAAGCGGCGGATGACATAAGATCCATCCGGGATGCGGGAGGAACAGCTGTTCTGATCCTGTTGGACCTTTCGGCGGCCTTCGACACGGTCGACCATGTCACCCTGGTCGACCCTGTCGAGAGCTTGGGCATCCGATGTAATGCTAAGAATCTTCTTGCCTCTTTTCTTGCGAACAGGTCCCAGGTCGTTACTGTTGGACCTTTTGAATCATCCCCCCTGTCACTGCCATGCGGAGTTCCTCAAGGCTCATCCCTAAGTCCGACACTATTTAACATCTATGTGTCGGACCTTGCCAAAGTCATCAGGGCACATGGGATGAGCCTCACTTCCTACGCAGATGACACTCAATTGGTCCTCGCCGTTAAGAATGACGGGCCCAAAATAGCCAGAAACTTCAATCAGGGCATGTTGGCAATTGGGAGCTGGATGGCTTCTAATTGCCTGAAATTAAACTCCGACAAATCGGAAGTTGTAATTTTTGGCAACGTATCCCCGGAGTGGTCCCCCCTTTGGTGGCCATCATCTATGGGCCAGCCCCCGGACCCGATCAGCAAGGTGAGGAACTTAGGAGTCATGTTTGATGATCGCTTGAACTTTCTACCACACGCAAATCAGATTTCCTCCTCGGCCTTCCACAAACTACGGCTCATCAAGAAAATACTGCCTTTCCTACCCGAGAGTGCCGGCAAAACTTTGGTGAGCTCCCTGGTTTTGTCTACACTAGACTATTGTAATGCCCTGTTTTTAGGTGCCCAGGAGAGAGTGCTACAGAAAATGCAGTCTGTTCAGAATGCAGCCGCTAGGCTCCTAGGGCGCATTCCCAAACACCAACCGGTGTCACCCATCATAAGACAGCTTCACTGGTTACCGGTAAGAAAAATAATCAAATTCAAGTCTCTTTGCCTGGTATACAAGGCTCTACATAATGTTGGACCTGCATTCTTCACCCAAAACCTTATTCCCTACTGTCCCTCCAGAACGTTACTCTCATCCAGCTCACATGAACTGGTGGTACCCCGTACCAAATCTATCACATGGGGAGACAGAAGATTCCTTGTAGCTGCACCGAAACTCTGGAACACCTTGCCACACTCAATCAAAACCAGCTCCTCCCTTTGGTCTTTCCGTAAGCAACTTAAGACCTGGCTTTTTAATCAATGATCTCCAGCCCCCTTTGTTGGTTAAACACTGCAGTAACTTCAGCGCCGAGATGCCCAAGGGCCTTCGTTCGCGCTTTAAAAGTGTTTTTATAAATAAATAAATAAATACCACCTCGTGAATGTGGCACTGATCTTATGGACAACAATGCCAAGGGTAGTGCATCTCGCCAATTCAAACAAGTTTAAGCCAGTATTTTCGCTAATTTCAGCTTCAGAGTAGCATTATACCGTTCCACTAGCCCTGCTGATTGCGGGTGGAAGACCGCATGGAACTTCTGTTTGATCCCTAATCCTTTCAGGACATGCTTAATAACTTCCCCAACAAAATTAAGTCCGTTATCATTCCACAAAAGTTTGCACACACCATACCTAGGGAAGAATTCCATCAAAAGCACCTTCGCTGTGGTGATAGCAGTATTATCCTTTGAGGGGTATGCCTCTATACATTTACTGAAGGCACATACCACCACTAGATCATACTTCAGGTTATTACAGCGTTCAAGTTGGATATAATCCATTTGCAAAACTTCAAAAGGTGCAGTCGGTGTAGCAAACCCTCCTGCAGGAGTTTGTGTCCCTTTTCCAGGATTGTACTGCAAACAGATCAAATAAGACTGTACTACTCTCTTAGCTGTGCTGGCAATTTCTGGATGCTCCCAAACTTGCGTAAGCAATTTCGTTATTGCTGATGCTTCAACATGTGCCAGCCCATGTGCCATCTGACCCATAGGTTGTACAAAAGCTATAGGCAGTGTTTCCATTTGTCCATCTGCTTATTCCGCCAACAGCCCTCATCATCCAACTCGACCTCTCCAGACGATTGCTCACGTTCTTTCACAGAAGCAGATTTCTGTATGTCTAGTACTTTTTGTCTAGCATCATGCCAACATTCAGGTTGTGACTTCACTACATACATAGAAGTAATGCTTCGCTGCATCGCAGTCTCACGAGCTACGCGGTCTGCAAAGGCATTGCCTTGTCCTGCCTTATCAGTCACTTTCTTGTGTGCAATACACTTCACAATAGCTATTTTCTTTGGATATGTCAGTGCAGTTAAACGATTATGCACTAGTTCTCCGTGCATTATCTGCATCCCGTGGGACGTAAGAAAGCCTCTTTCCTTCCAGAGCAGGCCAAAATCATGGGCCACTCCATAAGCATAGCGTCTATCTGTATAAATGTTCACACATAAGTCAGTGCTAAGCTCACATGCTCTTGTCAAAGCTATTAGTTCAGCTGCTTGAGCTGACTTCTGTGGTATGCGAGCTGTCTCCACTACCGTGTGAAGTGTCGTAATTGCATATGCAGCTGAGGTCGTCTCATCTGGCAACTTCAAACAGGACCCATCAACCCACAATTCCCCATCTACATCTGAAAGGGGCGTATCTTGTAAGTCAACGCGACCCTTTGTCTGTTCTTCAGTAAGGAATAGACAATCGTGTGATTCCTGAGACTGAGACTGAGTCACCGGGTATGGCAACAGAGTGGCTCGGTTTACTGTCACACATCTCTTCAGTGTAATGTGAGGGGCCAACAATGTCAATTCGTATCCTGTCAGACGAGCACTAGTTAAATGCTGCGTCTTTGTCTGATTTAAAAGGGCATCAACCGCATGGGGTACTAGCACCAACAGTTTATGTGACAAAAGTATCCCTTCACTCTGACGTATTGACACAGCTGTTTCTGCAACTGAACGGAAGCATCCAGGCAACGCACGAGCAACAGGGTCAAGTACTGCTGAAAAATATGCACAGGGACGCTGCTTATCGCCGTGTGTCTGCACTAAAACTGAGAATGTGCATCCATCTTTCTCATGTACATAGGGTGTAAAAGGCTTTGTATAATCTGGAGTACCTAACACTGGTGCAGAACAAAGTGCTTGTCGTAACTGTCGGAAAGCAGTCTCACATTCATCTGTCCATGGGAGGGGCATTGGAGTGTCTTTAGTCAAAAGTGCTAGCAAGGGTTTAACAATGTGTGAAAAATCTAATATCCATTGCCTACAAAAAAATGTAAGACCAATGAATGCACGGACATCTTTATGAGTAGAGGGTACTGGTGTGTCAAACATTGCTTGAATGCGACCTGATGTGAGTGAACGGCCCTCCTTAGACAGAAGGTGACCTAAGTAGGTTACCTTCGGTCTACAATATTGCAATTTCTTTCATGACACTTTGTGATGATGTGAAGCATGAAAAGAAAGCAAGGACAAAGTACATTTTTCACACTGTTCAGGGGTATCGGATGCCAACAAGATGTCATCGACATATTGTATGAGAGCCACACCTTCAGGCAAAACGAAAGAATCAAGTGGTCTTTTTAATGCATGACTGTAAGTACTAGGACTCTCAGTATAGCCTTGAGGAACTCTACAAAATCTATACGATCGATTATTCAAAGTGAAACCGAACAAATATTGGCTATCAGGATGAATAGGGATCGAAAAGAAAGAGTTCTTCAAGTCTATCACTGAGAATGTAGTTGCTGTCAGAGGAACCAAAGTAAGAAGTGTCGTTATGTCAGAAACCACAGGGTATTGTGGTACTACAGTCTTGTTAACTTCTCGCAAATCAATAATGAATCGGGAAATCCTAGTGTCAGTATCTTTTTTCAGCATAGGAAGAATCAGACTGTTACAAACATTGTAAGGAACTTCCTCAACAACCCCCACTTCAAAGAGATCATGAACAATACGTATGAGTGCTTCTTTGCCCTCCTGTGAAATTTTGTATTGAGGCAAACGTGGCAGCACAGCACCCTCCTTGACACTAATATGTACTGGTGGAATAACCATTTGCCCTACATCAGTATCTGAAGTAGCCCACAAAGTACTAGGGAGTGAAGCTAATGCAATATCCTCTTTAACTAGACAAGCTCTCTCCATCACAGGATGGTTGTCATTCAAGATAACATGTACACCTTCTGGAGAACATCGTATCGTAGCCCTGAAATACTTCAGCATATCAAGACCCACAATATTGTCTGGTGTATTCGGGGAAAGCAAAAACGGACATGGAGCAGTAAATTTATCAACATGGAATGCAAGTGGTTGTGACAGTGGGCTAAGAGAAGGTGTTCCATCGAAACCTATCGATGTAATGGTTAAGCCAGACAGGGGAGCCCTTAAGCCAGACAGGGGAGCCCTTGGAACAAATTGTTTAGACAAGGCGCTACGAGTAGCTCCTGTATCAACCAGAAACTGATCAGTAGAACTCAAAACATGTGCTGTAACATACAGACCCCTCTGATCTACTGGAACTTCAACTGATTCCTTACTTCAACCTAGGCAATCCTATGCATAAGCAGAATCTTGAAAATCAGACGGCACATAGTCGGACATTTGATATTGGTTCCTTCTATCAAAAGTGTTAAGCCCATCCTGTCCACGTATATTAGCACCAAACCTAGCATGATCACCTGTGCTTCCTCTAGGCCCTGAATATCCTGAACGATTTCTCATTTGTCCCCGACCACGTGGACACTGCTGAGCACGCAGTGCTGTACAATCGGAAGCCCAATGCCCAAATTTCTTACAGTACGAGCACTGGTCAACAGACAAATTCGAACGAGTATAAGAAGGAAAAGACGAACCATAAGATCCACGTCCACCTCTATCACTACCTCTAGAAGGCAGACCATAAGCCTGAGCCAACATAACCTTCGTTTTTAATTCATTAGTCTTCTTATCCTCATTACCCTTTGCTTCTAATTCCTGACGTTCATAATACAGAGCCATAGTCAAGTGAGAAAACGGAGAAGAGGTAGTTCATGAACTCTCACTGGCTTTTAGGCGACTAGGTATTCCTGGGAACAGGTTTGCGACATGTCACTTGTACTCGTCTCTTTAGGAGGAACATACAAAGGCGCGGCCTCCCGCATAGGTTTTGCATGAACTATCATAGTCTTATCTGTTCCGAAGATAGAAGCTTGTGCCATGCCGGTCTAAGATGTCTGTGCAGCTACGTCTGCAGCCTATTTCTACTTTCGCAAACAGACTGCATAAACACGCAGTTAACCCAAACGCCTGATTGTATCAGCCACCTGGGAGAAAACAAAAAGACCATCACGCATTTGCTTACAATTAGCTGCTACATCGTCGGGCTCTAACTCCTCAGAATATTTCCTAAACAGCTCAAGGACCTCTGCAGCAAACACCTCAGTAAAATACCGCTGCTCCCTTTCCTGACACCCTTTCATGCTATCTAGAAGTTCAGAAGCAGGGGCAGTGCTACGAACTGCTTTACGAGCAGCAGATCTAAGCTGGGACGCACGCTCAGCGGTCAACATAGAACAAGTTTCTCGTGCCTTCTGTTGTTCTGAACCAGAGTCCTTATCTGACTTATGAGGGGCAGAAGGAACAGTATACAGAGTTGGAGGACGATCTAATAATAAGAAATCATCTTGTGATTTATTAAGTATAGGATAAAGGGGCCGCCGAACAGCGTATTGGCCAGTTACCTGTAAATTGAGCTCCCTATCTTCTGTCGCTTTTAACTCTTTTATTTCTTTATTTTTCAACTCTAACGCTTTCGCATGAATGTTCTTTTGCTGTTCTTTTTCAATCAAGGCTTTCTCGTGCTTCATTCGTTCACGTACTTCTTTCTCCCACATCCATTGCCTACAAAAAAATGTAAGACCAATGAATGCACGGACATCTTTATGAGTAGAGGGTACTGGTGTGTCAAACATTGCTTGAATGCGACCTGATGTGAGTGAACGGCCCTCCTTAGACAGAAGGTGACCTAAGTAGGTTACCTTCGGTCTACAATATTGCAATTTCTTTCATGACACTTTGTGATGATGTGAAGCATGAAAAGAAAGCAAGGACAAAGTACATTTTTCACACTGTTCAGGGGTATCGGATGCCAACAAGATGTCATCGACATATTGTATGAGAGCCACACCTTCAGGCAAAACGAAAGAATCAAGTGGTCTTTTTAATGCATGACTGTAAGTACTAGGACTCTCAGTATAGCCTTGAGGAACTCTACAAAATCTATACGATCGATTATTCAAAGTGAAACCGAACAAATATTGGCTATCAGGATGAATAGGGATCGAAAAGAAAGAGTTCTTCAAGTCTATCACTGAGAATGTAGTTGCTGTCAGAGGAACCAAAGTAAGAAGTGTCGTTATGTCAGAAACCACAGGGTATTGTGGTACTACAGTCTTGTTAACTTCTCGCAAATCAATAA
Source organism: Lissotriton helveticus (assembly GCF_964261635.1). Lineage (NCBI taxonomy): Eukaryota > Metazoa > Chordata > Amphibia > Caudata > Salamandridae > Lissotriton > Lissotriton helveticus. Next base: position 2,122,567,026 of record NC_136067.1, on the reverse strand, counting down.
TGGGTGTACAGTCTTAATATCGAGTCATTTATTTCGACTGGACATAATATCGACTAGAGAATATCGAGATGGCATTAATATCGAGGTAAGTAATATCGATTTTTTTTTATCGATTGTTATGTATGTAAAAAATATCGACATAAAAAATATCGAGTAAGTAATATCGTCAGTAAAAAATATCGATATGTTTATTAGTTTAAAAATATCGAAAGTTGTGTTATCGACTGTCACAATATCGACTCTCATGATATCGAATTTTAATATGTATATATATAATATGTAATAGTTCAATGTACATTGTTTTAATGTTTTATAATAGCATTTTGTGTTAAAATGTATTAATTTTATTTATTTATTTATATAGAATTAATGTTAAAAATAATTAATAAATTAAAAAAAATTTATATTACTATAATAATTTCTAGGAGCGGGTAGTGGGTTTTTAGGGGAATAGGGTGGGAAGTATTTTAAATATAATTAATTAATTATGTAAATATATTAATTGGCATTAATTAATTAATTATGTAAATATATTAATTGGTATTAATTAATTAAATATGTAAATATATTAATTGGTATTAATTAATTAAATATGTAAATATATTAATTGGTATTAATTAATTAAATATGTAAATATAATTATTAGTATTAATATGTAATTAATTGTTAAATTACTATTTAATTAAATATATAATATGTAATTGGTAAATATGTTATTTTAATAGCTTATTTGAGAATTATGCTTATTTAAAAAAAAAAATTCATGTAGCCGGTTGTGGGATTATAGGGGATTAGGGTGGGAAGTAATTTAATAGTAAGTAATTAAATCTGTTAATTAATTAATTGGTAAGAATAAGTAAATACTTGTTATTTATCTAAAATATGTTAATTATATATAATTTAATTGTTAATTTATTTAAATAAATGGAATTATTGTTGAATATGTAAAATCAAACTTTTTTAGGATATGTAGTGGGTTGTGGGATTATAGGGGAATAGGGTGGGAAGTAATTTAATTGTAAGTAATTAATTATGTTAATTAGTTAATTGTTATGAATAATTAAATATTTGTAAAATAAATTAAATATGTAAATTATATTTTATGTAATTGTAAATTTATTAACATTAATGCTATTATAGTAAATTATGTTACATATCACATTTTTATGTTATGTAGTGGGTTGTGTGTTAATAGGGGTATAGGGTGGGAAGTTAATTAATTATAAGTAATGACATATGTTAATTAATTAATTGGTATTCATAATGAAATAATTATTAAAGACTTAAAATATGTTAATTATATAGATATAAATAGATATAACTAATATTATAATAATTAAATATAAAATATATATATATGAAATATAATTGTCTAATTACATTTAATTACATATATATAATATATTTATAATTAGATATATAAAGATATATATAACATATATATATATAATTATAGATATTCTCATATATATATTATTTTGTATTTGGGGAAAGAGGTTGGTTTAGTCTTCTGGGTTACTTTTCTGTTTGGTTATTAAGGGGTATATGTTGTGTGCAGAGTCAGTTGTAAAGGGGTATTTTTAGGGGTCAGGGTCAGTTTTCAGTTAGTGGGTAAAGGGGTATTTGTAGGGTTCAGGGTCAGTTTTCAGTATTTGGGTAAAGGGTAATTTTTTTCTTTCAGAGTCAGTTTTCAGTTTGTGGATAAAGGTGTTTTTAGGGGTCAGGGTCAGTTTTCAGTTTTTGGGTAAAGGGGTATTTGTAGGGGTGAGGGTCAGTTTTCAGTTAGTGGGTAAAGGGGTATTTGTAGGGGTCAGGGTCAGTTTTCAGTTAGTGGGTAAAGGGGTATTTTTAGGGGTCAGGGTCAGTTTTCAGTTAGTGGGTAAAGGGGTATTTTTAGGGTTAAGGGTCAGTTTTCAGTATTTGGGTAAAGGGTATTTTTTTGGTTGCAGGGTCAGTTTTCAGTTTGTGGGTAAAGGGGTATTTTTAGAGGTCAGGGTCAGTTTTCAGTTTTTGGGTAAAGGGGTATTTTTAGGGGTTAGGGTCAGTTTTCAGTTAGTGGGTAAAGGGGTATTAGTAGGGGTCAGTGTCAGTTTTCAGTTAGTGGGTAAAGGGGTATTTTTAGGGGTTAGGGTCAGTTTTCAGTTAGTGGGTAAAGGGTTATTTTTAGGGTTAAGGGTCAGTTTTCAGTATTTGGGTAAAGGGTCTTTCTTTGGTTGCAGGGTTAGTTTTCAGTTTGTGGGTAAAGGGGTATTTTTAGAGGTCAGGGTCAGTTTTTAGTTAGTGGGTAAGGGGTATTTGTAGGGGTCAGGGTCAGTTTTCAGTTAGTGGGTAAAGGGGTATTTTTAGGGGTCAGGGTCAGTTTTCAGTTAGTGGGTAAAGGGCTATTTTTAGGGTTAAGGGTCAGTTTTCAGTATTTGGGTAAAGGGTATTTTTTTGGTTGCAGGGTTAGTTTTCAGTTTGTGGGAAAAGGGGTATTTTTAGAGGTCAGGGTCAGTTTTCAGTTTTTGGGTAAAGGGGTATTTTTAGGGGTCAGGGTCAGTTTTCAGTTAGTGGGTAAAGGGGTATTTTTAGGGGTCAGGGTCAGTTTTCAGTTAGTGGGTAAAGGGTTATTGTTAGGGGTCAGGGTCAGTTTTCAGTTAGTGGGTAAAGGGGTATTTTGTGGGTTCTGGGTCAGTTTTTAGTTTGTGGGTAAAGGGGTGTTTTTAGGGCTTTGGGTCAGTTTAGGGTTTTAGGTTAGAGGGATACAGGGTAAAAATATGGTCAATTTAAATGTCTATTAAATTAGTTACTTTTTCATATATTTTATATAAAATATTTGAATTAATATACATTAAAACAATTATTGGTATTGTAGGACTTTAAATATTAATAAATTTTTAAACATATTTAAATGTATAAGGTATTTTTTAATAGAGAATTTAATATGCAAATAATATTTATATACAATAATAAAGAAGGAAACATAGACAGGGTTAAATGCCATAAATGAAAAATTGTTTATTCACATATAAAAATTTATTTGTAAGTAGAGAATCATTTTTTATTTATAATCAAAAATTTTCATTCAATGTTTTTATTAACATAACAAAAATATGAAGTACATGTATATGTTTTTAACACATAAATTATATTAACATAATTTTTTTATCTTTTACATATATTAACATTTAAATAGGTTCTGAAACAAATTGGTAATATGTACTTTTTATTTAATAACAAAATATTTATTCAGATACACATTGAATTTATTGTGATTGCAAATTATGTACATTTTTTTGTAATTGTAACATTTTTGTTTATTACCAAGTCATGTTATATTTTTGGAAATAATTATTATGAATATTGAACATATTTATAATATTCATTTTTAAATACATAAACACCAAAAACATTTATTATATACATACATAATGTTTTACATAATATTTGCAAATTTAAAAAAAACATTTCTTGTAACAAACTTATATATGCAATTTATTTTTACATTAACATTATTTACTAAATGTATTTATAAATCAAAAATTAATTTTTTAACTATAACATAACAGTTGAATAATTATTTCAAACTTATGAATATTTATGAAATAATTTTATACACTTTAAAAAAATATTTACACTTAATATAATACTCTGTGTATTTTTTAAAGTGTTGGAATATAGAAATTAAATAGCATTTAGCTGTATACAGGGACTACTTTTTAACCGCGTAATGTTACTTAGGCGTATTTGGTGCTTCAACAGATCGCGGTTGGGTGCTGCTTCGCGTTAGAGAGGGTAAGTTTGTTTTAATTGTGTTTTATAAGTTTCTGAACTTATTGCTAGTGTATGTGTGCTGTGTTTATGTTTATGTAGGTAGAGTTAATTAGAGAAGATTGTGTGTTCGGTGTTAGGTAGAGTGTACGATATTGGATTTTTACCGCGTTTTTGTTGTAGGTGTGTGAGGTGAGGTAATATGTTTAAATGTTACTAAGATAATATGTTTGATGTATAAATATGTGTTTTTATATATGTATGGGTGTTTTTATGTGGGTGGGTATGTTATTTATTTTTTCTAGGTTATCGTCGCGTTTCGCTGTTTTGGAGGACTCCCTTCTTTTTTGATCACAGCTGTGTAACGAGTATTATATACTCTTATTTTTGCACACTATTTTTTGGGTTTTTACATTTTCTTGGAGCGTTTATTTTTCGCCATTACGGATTTTTGGGTTTTCTATGGTATCTGGTGTCTACTGAAGTGGAAAGAAGTCGCTATGCATTTGCTTGTATTTTTGCATTTTTTTTGGGCTTTCATGGATTGTATGGGTTTTTGGAATGGTGTCCTATGGATTGCTTGGAATTGGATTACGTTTGAAGCTGCATCAGAAATATAAGTATTTTCTGGATTTTTAATGGGTGGGAAAACTGTTTTTAATTTTGCTTTACTTACGTTGTATGTAACATTTTGTAAATACATTATCTAAATACATTTTATATATGTTAATATTATGTATTTGATAATTTAATTGCAATTTGTTACATATTATAATGAAGAATTTTAGGAAAAATATGTTTAGTTTTACGTGTATAGTTATGTAATGTTTTAAAGAATAGTTTTGGCAATCATTGATAGATATTCTAGTCCTTTGCTAGTTGGATAGAGGGTAACTTGACTTTGGAGTGTGTTATACATTTTTTTAGTTTCTTTGGTGAGTTTAGGTCCAATCAAAGTTACTGATTGCTCCATTCGGAGCTCCTGGTAACTTTGTTCTTTTTGTAAGGATTGTATTAATTTGTGAAGGGTAGGCGTTCCTCGGCCTGTAGTTGCTTGGAAGGCATTGTGCCATCCTTCAACTGCATTGTTTGTTTTTGCTTCCTTATTTAGTGTGCTAAGGTAGACATTCCACCAAGCTATTTGGTATTTGGGTTGTCTTCTGTGGCCTGATCTGTGTAGCCTTCCTACCCATGTGTCTTCGAAGTAGTCAAGCATAGGGCTTAGTTTATCTTCGTTTCTTTTATAGTAGGGGCTGTCTATTAATAAGTTATAGTGCTCAGTTACATCTGTTAGTGGAACATAGGCTAGGGCGATGAGTTTTTTGATTTGATAAGCAAATGTGCTATCAGTGGCGTATTGGATACTCAAGGTTGATTTTTGTAGATGTCGCCAGATACATTGATTAAAGTGGTAATAGCAACCTTGTATTGCTGTGTGTGGGTATGTTTTAAGGTTGCTGTTTATCATAGCTTTTTCAAAGTCAATGATAATTTTTTGTGGAAAATAGTTGTTAGTATGTTGCTTGACTTCAGTTAGTATTTCTTGATAGGTAGTTTGCTGTTTGTTTGGTAGAAGGGCATAAAGGAATGGAATATTTGCATTTTGGAAATGACCATGGATGGTGTATAATTGATAAAAAGGTTTGGGGCATACAGAAAAAGTACCGTCCATCATCCAAGTTTGGCATTGGGTAAGTTTTGTCATGTTGTTTGCTGTGGCAAACAGTATAATTCTTTTATCTTTAGATTTGTTGTCATAGAGTATAAAATTTTCTTTATTGTGAGTTACAGAGAGTTCAGGTGGAATTTGGACTTCTTCTAAAGTTTTTGGTGTGGGAGGAGTAGTGCATGTTGCTCTTTTTTGTCTAGCTACTGTTCTTTTAAGGGATTCTATAGATGGTAATTGGCTAGAAGCATGTTGGGGAAGTACACTTAAATGGTGTTTCAGAATAGCAGTTGTTGGTTGATCAGTGCTAGTACTAGCTTCTTTAAGGGAATCTAGCATTTGTCTAATCTCTATTTCTGTTACATTGGGTGGGTGATTATGTTCTTTAGTATAAGTAACAGTAGTTTCCTGAGTTATAGCTCTACCATAACATTTGTTGGCATAATATTTCGTACACTTCCAAAACACTTTCAAATCTTTTTGTTTCTCTTGAGTGTAGACATATCCCATGTAACAAAGAAGCATTTTCCCTTTTTGTGAATAAATAAATTTAGCTCCTTCAGTCATGATAGTATTGTAGTGCTAGGAGGTAATTAAAAGAGAATGTAAATATTTTTTAAGGAAAAAAAATGTTCTAATCACATTATACAGTTTCACACATTTGTATTTTACCTGTAAATGTTTTGATGCTTTCAAGTCGCTATTTTCAGCTGTTGATGTTCTTCAAACTGTTATTTTCTGTGTATATATTTTTGTACCTGTGGAAGTTGAGAAAATGTGTAGATATATTTTATTACTATTTATGATAATTTGTTCGACGTTTTTTGCTAGTTTAGATTTAGTTACCTATCTATTAATTCTCGATTTTACATTTCTAATATATACTTACTTTTTTATATGTAACTTTTGATGTCCAGGTGTTGTGTAGGTCTTCTGTTTTTTTTTTTCATCTGTAGGATGAGTGCTAAAAAAAAAAGATATATTTGATGTATTTTGCTTTAAAATATAGGTGTGAGCTTTGAGAGTTACATTTTCGCTGACTAATAATGTAGTAGTACTTACTTTAGATATGTGTAGGTCTCTTTCTGTTGAAGTCCATCAGTTTTCTTCCAGAAATCCAGCAGAGTTTCGTCTTCCTTTACTTAGGAGATGTATACTGCGTTTTTAGTTACTTATTATTTCATTTATATAGTATTAGGTTAATTGTTTCAGAAATAGGATTGGTTGTTTAAATGGATAGTCTGTTTTTATTTGTTGATTTGAATTTTTTTTTCTGTTATGCTAATTGTTTTCCTTATATGGGTGACGCCAATTAACGTTTATTGAATGTGTAAGGATTTATTTTGTATAGGTAATGTTCTAGGTAATGTTATTTTGATATTTGTAAAGTGGAGGAATATATATAATTAGTTGTAAAAAATGTGTAGAAGGTCGAAACATTGTTTATGTGTTATAAAATGTATGTTAGTATTTATTGTGTATTGTAAATGTTATGAAAATAAATAATATATGTCATCTATTTATATTAACTAAATCTGGTTTTTTATGATCAGTATGACTTAATTATTAAATAATAAAGTCATTTATTTTAGGATCTATTAATGTCGATTTTTTTACAATCGATAAATTTGCTATCTATGTTTGTGTAATCGATATTTTGACTGTTGTTATATAAATATTTAATAATCGGTGTTTTAGAAATCGATAATGTTGTGAGTCGATATTGTTGTAGTCGTTGTTTTTAGTAGTCGATATTGTGTAGTCGATATTTTTGATGTTTGTTGTGTAAGTATAGTAAATCGATAATTTTGTTGTCGATAATTAGTCATCGATATTTTGTCCAGTCGATATTCTGTCTGTCGAGGTTATGTCAGTGATCCTCAATAATGAATCGGGAAATCCTAGTGTCAGTATCTTTTTTCAGCATAGGAAGAATCAGACTGTTACAAACATTGTAAGGAACTTCCTCAACAACCCCCACTTCAAAGAGATCATGAACAATACGTATGAGTGCTTCTTTGCCCTCCTGTGAAATTTTGTATTGAGGCAAACGTGGCAGCACAGCACCCTCCTTGACACTAATATGTACTGGTGGAATAACCATTTGCCCTACATCAGTATCTGAAGTAGCCCACAAAGTACTAGGGAGTGAAGCTAATGCAATATCCTCTTTAACTAGACAAGCTCTCTCCATCACAGGATGGTTGTCATTCAAGATAACATGTACACCTTCTGGAGAACATCGTATCGTAGCCCTGAAATACTTCAGCATATCAAGACCCACAATATTGTCTGGTGTATTCGGGGAAAGCAAAAACGGACATGGAGCAGTAAATTTATCAACATGGAATGCAAGTGGTTGTGACAGTGGGCTAAGAGAAGGTGTTCCATCGAAACCTATCGATGTAATGGTTAAGCCAGACAGGGGAGCCCTTAAGCCAGACAGGGGAGCCCTTGGAACAAATTGTTTAGACAAGGCGCTACGAGTAGCTCCTGTATCAACCAGAAACTGATCAGTAGAACTCAAAACATGTGCTGTAACATACAGACCCCTCTGATCTACTGGAACTTCAACTGATTCCTTACTTCAACCTAGGCAATCCTATGCATAAGCAGAATCTTGAAAATCAGACGGCACATAGTCGGACATTTGATATTGGTTCCTTCTATCAAAAGTGTTAAGCCCATCCTGTCCACGTATATTAGCACCAAACCTAGCATGATCACCTGTGCTTCCTCTAGGCCCTGAATATCCTGAACGATTTCTCATTTGTCCCCGACCACGTGGACACTGCTGAGCACGCAGTGCTGTACAATCGGAAGCCCAATGCCCAAATTTCTTACAGTACGAGCACTGGTCAACAGACAAATTCGAACGAGTATAAGAAGGAAAAGACGAACCATAAGATCCACGTCCACCTCTATCACTACCTCTAGAAGGCAGACCATAAGCCTGAGCCAACATAACCTTCGTTTTTAATTCATTAGTCTTCTTATCCTCATTACCCTTTGCTTCTAATTCCTGACGTTCATAATACAGAGCCATAGTAAAGTGAGAAAACGGAGAAGAGGTAGTTCATGAACTCTCACTGGCTTTTAGGCGACTAGGTATTCCTGGGAACAGGTTTGCGACATGTCACTTGTACTAGTCTCTTTAGGAGGAACATACAAAGGCGCGGCCTCCCGCATAGGTTTTGCATGAACTATCATAGTCTTATCTGTTCCGAAGATAGAAGCTTGTGCCATGCCGGTCTAAGATGTCTGTGCAGCTACGTCTGCAGCCTATTTCTACTTTCGCAAACAGACTGCATAAACACGCAGTTAACCCAAACGCCTGATTGTATCAGCCACCTGGGAGAAAACAAAAAGACCATCACGCATTTGCTTACAATTAGCTGCTACATCGTCGGGCTCTAACTCCTCAGAATATTTCCTAAACAGCTCAAGGACCTCTGCAGCAAACACCTCAGTAAAATACCGCTGCTCCCTTTCCTGACACCCTTTCATGCTATCTAGAAGTTCAGAAGCAGGGGCAGTGCTACGAACTGCTTTACGAGCAGCAGATCTAAGCTGGGACGCACGCTCAGCGGTCAACATAGAACAAGTTTCTCGTGCCTTCTGTTGTTCTGAACCAGAGTCCTTATCTGACTTATGAGGGGCAGAAGGAACAGTATACAGAGTTGGAGGACGATCTAATAATAAGAAATCATCTTGTGATTTATTAAGTATAGGATAAAGGGGCCGCCGAACAGCGTATTGGCCAGTTACCTGTAAATTGAGCTCCCTATCTTCTCTCGCTTTTAACTCTTTTATTTCTTTATTTTTCAACTCTAACGCTTTCGCATGAATGTTCTTTTGCTGTTCTTTTTCAATCAAGGCTTTCTCGTGCTTCATTCGTTCACGTACTTCTTTCTCCCACATTCGTACACAGTCAAACATATCTTGCCTAGCCTTTTGCTTAAACATACATACAGTCGAAAATTAGCTGTGATGCTTGATGGAGGCCTTTGCATCCTTGACTTTCACAAGCTCTATCCCCGTGCAGTTTCTGTGACCACGAGCTTCTTTCCCCCCCGGATCTGCTGCTCTGATCGGTGCCTGTCCTTTTCTACACAGAAGAGGCATGTGAACTTGCATAGAAGACCCCCCGTTTACCCCCCCCCCACACACACTAGTGGTGTGCACCGTCTTCCCGCCCTTTAGCCACTATGATGGACAGCTCACTCGAGGGTTCCCGATGCCCTTTTCAGCGCGATGGCAAAGTTAATCAGCTCAAAAAAAATGTGCGCTTTGTCGAGGCTGCGCAGGTGTGTGTTCTCCCCATATCTACCGTCGAAAATTAGGTATGATGCTTGATGGAGGCCTTTGCATCCTTGACTTTCACGAGCTCTATCCCCATGCAGTTCCTGTGACCACGAGCTTCTTTCTCCCCGGATCTGCTGCTCTGATCAGTGCCTGTCCTTTTATACACAGAAGAGGCATGTGAACTCGCATAGAAGCCCGCCCTTTTGCCCCCCCCCACACACACTAGTGGTGTGCACAGTCTTCCTGCCCTTTAGCCACTATGATGGACAGCTCACTCGAGGGACCCCGGCGCCCTTCAGCGCGATGGCAAAGTTAATCAGCCACCAAAAAATGTGCGCTTTGTCGAGGCTGGGCAGGTGTGTGTTCTCCCCATATCTACCGTCGAAAATTAGCTATGATGCTTGATGGAGGCCTTTGCATCCTTGACTTTCAAGAGCTCTATCCCCGTGCAGTTCCTGTGACCACAAGCTTCTTTCTCCCCGGAACTGCTGCTCTGATCGGTGCCTGTCTTTTTATACATAGAAGAGGCATATGAACTCGCATAGAAGCCCGCCCATTTGCCCCCCCCACACACTAGTGGTGTGCACCGTCTTCCCTCCCTTTAGCCACTATGATGGAAAGCTCACTCAAGGGACCCCGGCACCCTTCGGCGCGATGGCAAAGTTAATCAGCCCCCAAAAAATGTGCGCTTTGTCAAGGCTGGGCAGGTGTGTGTTCTCCCCATATCTACCGTCGAAAATTAGCTATGATGCTTGATGGAGGCCTTTGCATCCTTGACTTTCACGAGTCTAGCCCCGTGCAGATCCTGTGACCACGAGCTTCTTTCTCCCCATATGCTGCTCTGATCGGTGCCTGTCCTTTTATACACACAAGAGCCATATGAACTCGCATAGAAGCCCGCCCGTTTGCCCCCCCACACACACTAGTGTTTTGCACCGTCTTCCCGCCCTTTAGCCACTATGATGGACAGCTCACTCGAGGGACCCCGGCGCCTTCAGCGCAATGGCAAAGTTAATCAGCAAAAAAAAATGTGCACTTTGCTGAGGCTGAGCAGGTGTGTGTTCTCCCCATATCTACAGTCGAAAATTAGCTATGATGCTTGATGGAGGCCTTTGCATCCTTGACTTTCACGAGCTCTATCCCCGTGCAGTTCCTGTGACCACGAGCTTCTTTCTCCCCGGATCTGCTGCTCTGATCGGTGCCTGTCTTTTTATACACAGAAGAGGCATGTGAACTCGTATAGAAGCCCGCCCGTTTGCCCCCCCCACACACTAGTGGTGTGCACCGTCTTCCCGCCCTTTAGCCACTATGATGGACAGCTCACTCGAGGGACCCCGGCGCCCTTCAGCGCGATGGCAAAGTTAATCAGCCTCCAAAAAATGTGCACTTTGTCGAGGCTGGGCAGGTGTGTGTTCTCCCCATATCTACCGTCGAAAATTAGCTATGAAGCTTGATGGAGGCCTTTGCATCCTTGACTTTCACGAGCTCTATCCCCGTGCAGTTCCTGTGACCACGAGCTTCTTTCTCCCCATCTGCTGCTCTGATCGGTGCCTGTCTTTTTATACATAGAAGAGGCATGTGAACTCGCATAGAAGCCCGCCCGTTTGCCCCCCCCCACACACTAGTGGTGTGCACCGTCTTCCCTCCCTTTAGCCACTATGATGGACAGCTCACTCGAGGGAACCCGGCACCCTTCGGCGTGATGGTGAAGTTAATCAACCCCCAAAAAATTTGCATTTTGTCCAGGCTGGGCTGGTGTGTGTTCTCCCCATATCTACAGTAGAAAAATTAGGTATGATGCTTGATGGAGGCCTTTCCATCCTTGACTTTCACAAGCTCTATCCCCGTGCAGTTCCTGTGACCACAAGCTTCTTTCTCCCCGGATCTGCTGCTCTGATCGGTGCCTGTCCTTTTATACACAGAAGAGGCATGTGAACTCGCATAGAAGCCCACCCATTTCCCCCTCCTCACACACACTAGTGGTGTGCACCGTCTTCCCGTCCTTTAGCCACTATGATGGACAGCTCACTCGAGGGACCCCGGCGCCTTCAGCGCAATGGCAAAGTTAATCAGCCAAAAAAAATGTGCACTTTGTTGAGGCTGGGCAGGTGTGTGTTCTCCCCATATCTACAGTCGAAAATTAGCTATGATGCTTGATGGAGGCCTTTGCATCCTTGACTTTCACAAGCTCTATCCCCGTGCAGTTCCTGTGACCACGAGCTTCTTTCTCCCCGGATCTGCTGCTCTGATCGGTGCCTGTCTTTTTATACACAGAAGAGGCATGTGAACTCGTATAGAAGCCCGCCCGTTTGCCCCCCCCACACACTAGTGGTGTGCACCGTCTTCCCGCCCTTTAGCCACTATGATGGACAGCTCACTCGAGGGACCCCGGCGCCCTTCAGCGCGATGGCAAAGTTAATCAGCCTCCAAAAAATGTGCGCTTTGTCGAGGCTGGGCAGGTGTGTGTTCTCCTCATATCTACCGTCGAAAATTAGGTATGAAGCTTGATGGAGGCCTTTGCATCCTTGACTTTCACGAGCTCTATCCCCGTGCAGTTCCTGTGACCACGAGCTTCTTTCTCCCCATCTGCTGCTCTGATCGGTGCCTGTCTTTTTATACATAGAAAAGGCATGTGAACTCACATAGAAGCCCGCCCGTTTGCCCCCCCCCCCACACACTAGTGGTGTGCACCGTCTTCCCTCCCTTTAGCCACTATGATGGACAGCTCACTCGAGGGAACCCGGCACCCTTCGGCACGATGGTAAAGTTAATCAACCCCCAAAAAATTAGCATTTTGTCCAGGCTGGGCTGGTGTGTGTTCTCCCCATATCTACCGTCGAAAAATTAGGTATGATGCTTGATGGAGGCCTTTCCATCCTTGACTTTCACGAGCTCTACCCCCGTGCAGTTCCTGTGACCACAAGCTTCTTTCTCCCCGGATCTTCTGCTCTGATCGGTGCCTGTCCTTTTATACACAAAAGAGGCATGTGAACTCGCATAGAAGCCCGCCCATTTCCCCCTCCTCACACACACTAGTGGTGTGCACCGTCTTCCCGCCTTTTAGCCACTATGATGGACAGCTCACTCGAGGGACCCCGGCGCCCTTCAGCGCGATGGCAAAGTTAATCAGCCCAAAACAAATGTGTGCTTTGTCGAGGCTGGGCAGGTGTGTGTTCTCCCCATATCTACCGTCGAAAATTAGCTATGATGCTTGATGGAGGCCTTTGCATCCTTGACTTTCACGAGCTCTATCCCCATGCAGTTCCTGTGACCACAAGCTTCTTTCTCCCCGGATCTGCTGCTCTGATCGGTGCCTTTCCTTTTATACACAGAAGAGGCATTTTAACTCGCATAGAAGCCCCCCCGTTTGCCCCCACACACACTAGTGATGTGCACCGTCTTCCCGCCCTTAAGCCACTATGATGGACAGCTCACTCGAGGGACCCCGGCCCACTTCAGCACGATGGCAAAGTTAATCAGCCCCCAAAAAATGTGCGCTTTGATAAGGCTGGGCAGGTGTGTGTTCTCCCCATATCTACAGTCGAAAATTAGCTATGATGTTGATGGAGGCCTTTGCATCCTTGACTTTCACGAGTCTATCCCCGTGCAGATCCTGTGACCACGAGCTTCTTTCTCCCCATATGCTGCTCCGATCGGTGCCTGTCCTTTTATACACACAACAGGCATATGAACTCGCATAGAAGACCGCCCGTTTACCCCCCCCACACTCACTAGTGGTGTGCACCGTCTTCCCTCCCTTTAGCCACTATGATGGACAGCTCACTCGAGGGACCCCGGCACCCTTCGGCGCGATGGTAAAGTTAATCAGCCCCCAAAAAATGTGTGCTTTGTCGAGGCTGGGCAGGTGTGTGTTCTCCCCATATCTACCGTCGAAAATTAGCTATGATGCTTGATGGAGGCCTTTGCATCCTTGACTTTCACAAGCTCTATCCCCGTGCAGTTCCTGTGACCACAAGCTTCTTTCTCCCCGGAACTGCTGCTCTGATCGGTGCCTGTCCTTTTATACACAGAAGAGGCATGTGAACTCTCATAGAAGCCCGCCTGTTTGCCCCCCCCACACACACACACTAGTGGAGTGCACCGTCTTCCCGCCCTTTAGCCACTATGATGGACAGCTCACTCGAGGGACCCCGCCGCCCTTCAGCGCAATGGCAAAGTTAATCAGCCCAAAAAAAATGTGCGCTTTGTCGAGACTGGGCATGTGTGTGTTCTCCCCATATCTACTGTCGAAAATTAGCTATGATGCTTGATGGAGGCCTTTGCATCCTAGACTTTCACGAGCTCTATCCCCGTGCATTTACTGCGACCACAAGCTACTTTCTCCCCGGATCTGCTGCTCTGATCGGTGCCTGTCCTTTTATACACAGAAGAGGCATGTGAACTCGCATAGACGCCCGCCCGTTTGCCCCCCTACACACACTGGTGTTGTGCACCGTCTTCCCGCCCTTTAGCCACTATGATGGACAGCTCACTCGAGGGACCCCGGCGCCTTCAGCGCAATGGCAAAGTTAATCAGCCAAAAAAAAATTTGCACTTTGTTGAGGCTGGGCAGGTGTGTGTTCTCCCCATATCTACAGTCGAAAATTAGCTATGATGCTTGATGGAGGCCTTTGCATCCTTGACTTTCACGAGCTCTATCCCCGTGCAGTTCCTGTGACCACAAGCTTCTTTCTCCCCGGATCTGCTGCTCTGATCGGTGCCTGTCCTTTTATACACAGAAGAGGCATGTGAACTCGCATAGAAGCCCGCCCGTTTGCCCCCCCCCACACACTAGTGGTGTGCACCGTCTTCCCTCCCTTTAGCCACTATGATGGACAGCTCACTCGAGGGAACCCGGCACCCTTCGGCGTGATGGTGAAGTTAATCAACCCCCAAAAAATTTGCATTTTGTCCAGGCTGGGCTGGTGTGTGTTCTCCCCATATCTACAGTAGAAAAATTAGGTATGATGCTTGATGGAGGCCTTTCCATCCTTGACTTTCACAAGCTCTATCCCCGTGCAGTTCCTGTGACCACAAGCTTCTTTCTCCCCGGATCTGCTGCTCTGATCGGTGCCTGTCCTTTTATACACAGAAGAGGCATGTGAACTCGCATAGAAGCCCACCCATTTCCCCCTCCTCACACACACTAGTGGTGTGCACCGTCTTCCCGTCCTTTAGCCACTATGATGGACAGCTCACTCGAGGGACCCCGGCGCCTTCAGCGCAATGGCAAAGTTAATCAGCCAAAAAAAATGTGCACTTTGTTGAGGCTGGGCAGGTGTGTGTTCTCCCCATATCTACAGTCGAAAATTAGCTATGATGCTTGATGGAGGCCTTTGCATCCTTGACTTTCACAAGCTCTATCCCCGTGCAGTTCCTGTGACCACGAGCTTCTTTCTCCCCGGATCTGCTGCTCTGATCGGTGCCTGTCTTTTTATACACAGAAGAGGCATGTGAACTCGTATAGAAGCCCGCCCGTTTGCCCCCCCCACACACTAGTGGTGTGCACCGTCTTCCCGCCCTTTAGCCACTATGATGGACAGCTCACTCGAGGGACCCCGGCGCCCTTCAGCGCGATGGCAAAGTTAATCAGCCTCCAAAAAATGTGCGCTTTGTCGAGGCTGGGCAGGTGTGTGTTCTCCTCATATCTACCGTCGAAAATTAGGTATGAAGCTTGATGGAGGCCTTTGCATCCTTGACTTTCACGAGCTCTATCCCCGTGCAGTTCCTGTGACCACGAGCTTCTTTCTCCCCATCTGCTGCTCTGATCGGTGCCTGTCTTTTTATACATAGAAAAGGCATGTGAACTCACATAGAAGCCCGCCCGTTTGCCCCCCCCCCACACACTAGTGGTGTGCACCGTCTTCCCTCCCTTTAGCCACTATGATGGACAGCTCACTCGAGGGAACCCGGCACCCTTCGGCACGATGGTAAAGTTAATCAACCCCCAAAAAATTAGCATTTTGTCCAGGCTGGGCTGGTGTGTGTTCTCCCCATATCTACCGTCGAAAAATTAGGTATGATGCTTGATGGAGGCCTTTCCATCCTTGACTTTCACGAGCTCTACCCCCGTGCAGTTCCTGTGACCACAAGCTTCTTTCTCCCCGGATCTTCTGCTCTGATCGGTGCCTGTCCTTTTATACACAAAAGAGGCATGTGAACTCGCATAGAAGCCCGCCCATTTCCCCCTCCTCACACACACTAGTGGTGTGCACCGTCTTCCCGCCTTTTAGCCACTATGATGGACAGCTCACTCGAGGGACCCCGGCGCCCTTCAGCGCGATGGCAAAGTTAATCAGCCCAAAACAAATGTGTGCTTTGTCGAGGCTGGGCAGGTGTGTGTTCTCCCCATATCTACCGTCGAAAATTAGCTATGATGCTTGATGGAGGCCTTTGCATCCTTGACTTTCACGAGCTCTATCCCCATGCAGTTCCTGTGACCACAAGCTTCTTTCTCCCCGGATCTGCTGCTCTGATCGGTGCCTTTCCTTTTATACACAGAAGAGGCATTTTAACTCGCATAGAAGCCCCCCCGTTTGCCCCCACACACACTAGTGATGTGCACCGTCTTCCCGCCCTTAAGCCACTATGATGGACAGCTCACTCGAGGGACCCCGGCCCACTTCAGCACGATGGCAAAGTTAATCAGCCCCCAAAAAATGTGCGCTTTGATAAGGCTGGGCAGGTGTGTGTTCTCCCCATATCTACAGTCGAAAATTAGCTATGATGTTGATGGAGGCCTTTGCATCCTTGACTTTCACGAGTCTATCCCCGTGCAGATCCTGTGACCACGAGCTTCTTTCTCCCCATATGCTGCTCCGATCGGTGCCTGTCCTTTTATACACACAACAGGCATATGAACTCGCATAGAAGACCGCCCGTTTACCCCCCCCACACTCACTAGTGGTGTGCACCGTCTTCCCTCCCTTTAGCCACTATGATGGACAGCTCACTCGAGGGACCCCGGCACCCTTCGGCGCGATGGTAAAGTTAATCAGCCCCCAAAAAATGTGTGCTTTGTCGAGGCTGGGCAGGTGTGTGTTCTCCCCATATCTACCGTCGAAAATTAGCTATGATGCTTGATGGAGGCCTTTGCATCCTTGACTTTCACAAGCTCTATCCCCGTGCAGTTCCTGTGACCACAAGCTTCTTTCTCCCCGGAACTGCTGCTCTGATCGGTGCCTGTCCTTTTATACACAGAAGAGGCATGTGAACTCTCATAGAAGCCCGCCTGTTTGCCCCCCCCACACACACACACTAGTGGAGTGCACCGTCTTCCCGCCCTTTAGCCACTATGATGGACAGCTCACTCGAGGGACCCCGCCGCCCTTCAGCGCAATGGCAAAGTTAATCAGCCCAAAAAAAATGTGCGCTTTGTCGAGACTGGGCATGTGTGTGTTCTCCCCATATCTACTGTCGAAAATTAGCTATGATGCTTGATGGAGGCCTTTGCATCCTAGACTTTCACGAGCTCTATCCCCGTGCATTTACTGCGACCACAAGCTACTTTCTCCCCGGATCTGCTGCTCTGATCGGTGCCTGTCCTTTTATACACAGAAGAGGCATGTGAACTCGCATAGACGCCCGCCCGTTTGCCCCCCTACACACACTGGTGTTGTGCACCGTCTTCCCGCCCTTTAGCCACTATGATGGACAGCTCACTCGAGGGACCCCGGCGCCTTCAGCGCAATGGCAAAGTTAATCAGCCAAAAAAAAATTTGCACTTTGTTGAGGCTGGGCAGGTGTGTGTTCTCCCCATATCTACAGTCGAAAATTAGCTATGATGCTTGATGGAGGCCTTTGCATCCTTGACTTTCACGAGCTCTATCCCCGTGCAGTTCCTGTGACCACAAGCTTCTTTCTCCCCGGATCTGCTGCTCTGATCGGTGCCTGTCCTTTTATACACAGAAGAGGCATGTGAACTCGCATAGAAGCCCGCCCGTTTGCCCCCACACACACTAGTGATGTGCACCGTCTTCCCGCCCTTAAGCCACTATGATGGACAGCTCACTCGAGGGACCCCGGCCCACTTCAGCGCGATGGCAAAGTTAATCAGCCCCCAAAAAATTTGCGCTTTGTCAAGGCTGGGCAGGTGTGTGTTCTCCCCATATCTACAGTCGAAAATTAGCTATGAAGCTTGATGGAGGCCTTTGCATCCTAGACTTTCACGAGCTCTATCCCCGTGCAGTTCCTGTGACCACGAGCTTCTTTCTCCCCATCTGCTGCTCTGATCGGTGCCTGTCTTTTTATACATAGAAGAGGCATGTGAACTCGCATAGAAGCCCGCCCGTTTGCCCCCCCACACACTAGTGGTGTGCACCGTCTTCCCTCCCTTTAGCCACTATGATGGACAGCTCAATCGAGGGAACTCGGCACCCTTCGGCGCGATGGTAAAGTTAATCAACACCCAAAAAATGTGCATTTTGTCCAGGCTGGGCAGGTGTGTGTTCTCCCCATACCTACCGTCGAAAAATTCGGTATGATGCTTGATGGAGGCCTTTCCATCCTTGACTTTCACGAGCTCTATCCCCGTGCAGTTCCTGTGACCACAAGCTTCTTTCTCCCCGGATCTGCTGCTCTGATCGGTGCCTGTCCTTTTATACATAGAAGAGGCATGTGAACTCGCATAGAAGCCCGCCCATTTCCCCCTCCTCACACACACTAGTGGTGTGCACCGTCTTCCCGCCCTTTAGCCACTATGATGGACAGCTCACTCGAGGGACCCCGGCGCCCTTCAGCACGATGGCAAAGTTAATCAGCCCAAAACAAATGTGTGCTTTGTCGAGGCTGGGCAGGTGTGTGTTCTCCCCATATCTACCGTCGAAAATTAGCTATGATGCTCGATGGAGGCCTTTGCATCCTTGACTTTCACGAGTCTATCCCCGTGCAGATCCTGTGACCACGAGCTTCTTTCTCCCCATATGCTGCTCCGATCGGTGCCTGTCCTTTTATACACACAAGAGGCATATGAACTCGCATAGAAGCCCGCCCGTTTGCCCCCCCAAACACACACTAGTGGTGTGCACCGTCTTCCCGCCCTTTAGCCATTATGATGGACAGCTCACTCGAGGAACCCCGGCAACCTTTGGCGCAATGGTAAAGTTAATCAGCCCCCAAAAAATGTGCGCTTTGTTGAGGCTGGGCAGGTGTGTGTTCTCCCCATATCTACAGTCGAAAATTAGCTATGATGCTTGATGGAGGCCTTTGCATCCTTGACTTTCACAAGCTCTATCCCTGTGCAGTTCCTGTGACCACGAGCTTCTTTCACCCCGGATCTGCTGCTCTGATCGGTGCCTGTCCTTTTATACACAGAAGAGGCATGTGAACTTGCATAGAAGACCGCCCGTTTCCCCCCCCCACACTCACTTGTGGTGTGCACCGTCTTCCCGCCCTTTAGCCACTATGATGGACAGCTCACTCGAGGGTCCCCGGCCCCCTTCAGCGCGATGGCAAAGTTAATCAGCTCAAAAAAATGTGCGCTTTGTTGAGGCTGCGCAGGTGTGTGTTCTCCCCATATCTACCGTCGAAAATTAGCTATGATGCTTGATGGAGGCCTTTGCATCCTTGACTTTCACGAGCTCTATCCCCATGCAGTTCCTGTGACCACGAGCTTCTTTCTCCCCGGATCTGCTTCTCTGATCAGTGCCTGTCCTTTTATACACAGAAGAGGCATGTGAACTCGCATAGAAGCCCGCCCGTTTGCTCCCCCACACACACTAGTGGTGTGCACCGTCTTCCCGCCCTTTAGCCACTATGATCGACAGCTCACTAGAGGGACCCCGGCGCACTTCAGCGCGATGGCAAAGTTAATCAGCCCCCAAAAAATGTGCGCTTTGTCGAGGCTGGGCAGGTGTGTGTTCTCCCCATATCTACAGTCGAAAATTAGCTATGATGCTTGATGGAGGCCTTTGCAACCTTGACTTTCACGAGCTCTCTCCCCTTACAGTTCCTGTGACCACTAGCTTCTTTCTCCTCATCTGCTGCTCTGATCGGTGCCTGTCCTTTTATACACACAAGAGGCATCTGAACTCGCATAAAAGCCCCCCTGTTTGCCCCCCCCACACACACTAGTGGTGGTGCAAAAGCACAAAAACATCTGTGAATTCGCAGATTTTTTGCGATTTCTCGGGAATTCGCGAACCGCTGTTTCGCAAAATTCGCCCATACTTAATGCTAACCCAATCTCTGCCAATTTACAACACTGGGCGGCATGTATTAGGGACTTATAAGTAAGTCAGTCCTTGCTGTAGAGTCTTATGAGTTTTTATAACGGAACACTGTCGCCTCCAACCAGACTCTGTAGAGCTATGACGTAGGTGTTAGAGTGGAATGCAATGAAAGCTTGCTTTACAATATTGAGTTCGCACTTAAACGCAGAAGAATAAAGACTTGTAATATTATGCTCCTTGTGTCGTGTAGTCAGTGGCGGGTACCCAGTCTGGGGCGGACACTACAACTGGCGCCGAGATAGCGGATGAGTAACCTGAAGATAGACCGCATTCTCCCAGACAGTTTTGCCGTGGTCCAGACAGACTGTTCACACGTACCACGTGTGTCACTGTCGAAGTACAGAATCAACTCTTCATGCATGTGGAGTAAAAGTGCAGCTCTAGCCACTGTGAAACAGTTGAAGACTATAAAAACTGTGCAAAGAATCTACATGTCATTGACTTAGAACATGTTGGACCGACTACACATAAAGGTACCCCACTGCCATGCAAGATAGAATTGAACATTGAACAGCTGGTGGCAGATTTAACCAGGTTTGCGAATCACAATTGCTAACAATCAAAACGCTGTTATTGACAGATGCTTCTCAGATTCATTCAGAAAATGGATGGTGAGAGAAACTCTTAGTAAGAAGCCAGTGTTAATGGCTGCAGACAAGGACAAGCTACTCACCTGGAGGGTGCAGGTCCCCTGAATAGACAGTCATGAGTGTAAAAAGTAAGCCAAAGCAAAAGACAGGACACAAAGTGATATCTACAAGTAAAAAGAAGTTATGTTTTTAATGTGGATTTCTGTTTTCTGCCATTGGACAGATATGTAAAGGCCGTGAGAAAGAGAACTATTGTGTGACAGTTTGCAAAGTGAACCAAACAGTAATTGTGTCACGGTGCGAAGACAAAATGGCCGACAGAACCTTCCAGAAGCAAGGCTCGACACACACCCACAAGGCCAAGTGGTGACATCAGTTGAGGCTGTGAGAAAGAGAACTGTTTTGTGACAGTTTGCAAAGTGAACCAAACAGTAATTGTGTCACGGTGCGAAGATAAAATGACTGCCAGAACCTTCCAGAAGCAAAGCTCGACGCACACCCACAAGGCCAAGTGGTGACATCAGTTGAGGCAAATCGACACAAAACAAAGTCGATTGTCCTCTAAATCATAGTTAAACTGTTAATCAGCCTAAATATTGAGTTAAAGTGAAGAAGATGGATGTGTCAACTCGATTTTTACCTCAGAGAAACATGTGCATGTCGGACTGGGCACATGTGAGGAAAAATGTCAGTTGATGAAAAGTCGACATGCCAAAACACATAACTCATACAAACATTGTCCAAAAATTACATTAAAAATAAATGGATGTTCGATACCTTTTGAAATCGACAGTGGTGTGTCAATAAATATAATGCCTGAAGAGAAATATAATCAGAGCCACTGGAATTATGCAGCAGGAGAGGGCCAAGTTATGTGGTATGGTTGAGTAAATTATGCATCAAGAAAACGCAAATTATGCTACATAATGCAGCACATTTTGTGATAGTATTACTTTGTTTTTTCATCATTTTTAAACTTGGTTATGCTCTGTGGGCATTGGTTATACCAGTTTAACATCCAAATATAGCAATAGCACAACAGAAAGGTGGCCAGTCCAGCCTTGCAAATGGCCGTCCACTGCACTATAACATGTACCGTCGCATTTTGAGTAACTTTTGAACTGATTGAGCTAGAAACTATTTTTTGTGTTAAAATTTGCAGATTATACAGCACATGGTGGA
Organism: Lissotriton helveticus; assembly: GCF_964261635.1. Classification (NCBI taxonomy): domain Eukaryota; kingdom Metazoa; phylum Chordata; class Amphibia; order Caudata; family Salamandridae; genus Lissotriton; species Lissotriton helveticus. The sequence continues at coordinate 2,122,545,304 of NC_136067.1, read as the reverse complement.
TTAAGAGGCAAATCTATAATTGTGCGGAAATCACCGCAGCCGCAGAATTGCATAATTCCAGTGGCCCTGAATATAATGAACTTTTTCCAATACCGCATCTCACGCCATGGAAAACAAATGTGTAAGAATGTGCTACATCAACACCCATAAAAAGTCAAGATTTGTTTGTCGCAAAGATGAAACATAAGTAAATGATGGTGCAAGCACTCATCAATGTGTTTCAAGGTACAGCGTCAAGTGCCTGTTTACTCGGGTTCTGATTTCTTTGTATTACAATCAGTGGTGGCTGGTGACATTTGAAAGTGGTGGGCCGGCTAATTATTGCCGGCCCGCATGACGGCAAGTGAGCGTAGCCAGTGAGCCCGTACAACCTCCAGGGCCCCGGGGACCGGGGAA
>NC_136067.1:2120532408-2120739908 GCF_964261635.1 Lissotriton helveticus | reverse complement strand
AGAAGGAAAGTCGTGTGTTGAGGCATTCGGGTCCGATTTCGTAGAGTGCTTTGTGTACGTGGGTTAGGAGCCGGAAAGTAATCCTCTTATTGATGGGGAGCCAGTGGAGGTTTTTCAGGTGACCAGAGATGTGATCTTTACGCGGGATGTCTAATATGAGCCTGGCTGAGGCGTTCTGGATGCGTTGGAGTTTATTCTGGAGTTTTGCGGTGGTACCGGCGTAGAGGGTGTTTCCGTAGTCCAGTCGGCTCGTGACCAAAGCGTGGGTGACTGTTTTTCTAGTTTCGGTGGGGATCCAGCGAAATGTTTTTTTGAGCATGCGAAGGATGTTGAAGCAAGATGAAGAGACGGCGTTGACTTGTCTGTTCATCGAGAGTGAGGAATCCAGGATGACGCCCAGGTTCCGTGCGTGGTCCGTTGGAGTGGGTGCTTTTCCGAGGGCCTCTGGCCACCAAGAGTCATCCCAGGCGGAGGGGGAGGTGCCTAGGATGAGGACTTCTGTTTTGTCTGAGTTCAGTTTCAGACGGCTGTGCTTCATCCATTCGGCTACTTCTTTCATTCCTTCATGCAGGTTGGTTTTGGCAGTGTTAGGGTCTCTGGTGAGTGATAGGATCAGTTGAGTGTCATCGGCGTAGGAGATGATGTTGAGGTTGTGTTGGCGTGCAATGACCGCGAGGGGGCTCATGTATACGTTGATGAGGGTGGGGCTGAGTGAAGATCCTTGTGGTACGCCGCAGATGACTTCAGTGGCTTCTGACTTGAATGGTGGAAGGCGGACTCTCTGGGTTCTTCCGGTGAGGAACGAGGTGATCCATTCCAGTGCTTTTCCTTGGATTCCGACGTTTCTGAGGCGTTGTAAAAGGGTGCTATGACAGACCATGTCGAAGGCTGCGGAGAGGTCGAGGAGGATAAGGGCGACTGTGTCTCCATTGTCCAGAAGAGTTCGAATGTCGTCTGTTGCTGCGATGAGGGCGGTTTCCATGCTGTGCTTGGCTCGGAAGCCGGATTGTGAGGAGTCGAGGGATTTGTTGGTTTCGAGGAATGCGGCGAGCTGGTTATTGATCGCTTTCTCGATGACTTTGGCCGGGAATGGAAGGAGTGAGATAGGGCGGTAGTTTTTGAGTTCGGTGGGGTCAGCTGTGGGTTTCTTCAGGAGGGCGCTGAGTTCGGCATGTTTCCAGCTTTCCGGGAAGATTGCGGAGTTGAGGGAACAGTTGATGACGTCTCGGAGGTGCGGTGCAATAATAGAGTCTGCTTTGTTAAAGATGTGGTGAGGGCATGGGTCTGTGGGGGATCCTGAGTGGATAGAGTTCATCAGACGGATGGTGTCCTCAGTGGAGATTGGCTTCCAGTCATTGAGGATGTTCAGGGGGGGTGGGGGTCCTGCAGGGGGTTGGGAGGGTTGGTCTTCGGGTCGGTTGTCGAAGCTGTTGTGGATGTCTGCAATTTTGTTGTGGAAGAATGAGGCTAGGGAGTCGCAGAGGGCTTGAGAGGGGGTGATGTTGTTGGAGTTGGCTGAAGGGTTGGTAAATTCCTTGACGATGTTGAATAATTCCTTGCTGTTGTGGGCGTTGTTATCCAGTCTGTCCTTGAAAGCGGCTTTCTTGGCATTCCGAATTAGTTGGTGGTGTATGCGGGTGGCGTTTTTGAAGGCGTCCTTGGTGCTGGTGGTTGGGTCTTTTTTCCAGGCCTTCTCAAGGGAGCGACAGAGTTTCTTGGATTTCTTAAGGTCATCGTTGAACCAGGAGGCCTTCTTGCTGCTTACTTTAATTTGTCGTTTTTTCAGTGGTGCTAGGATGTCGGCGCTGTTGGATAGCCATTGGGTGAAGTTGGTGGCTGCTTGGTCTGGGTTTGAGGAGTGGGCTGGGGGGTTTTGAAGAAGCGAAGAGGAGATCTGGTCGATGGTGATTTTGTTCCAGTTTCTTTGCAGAGTAGGTTGAGGATGGTTGTTGGATGTGGGCTTGTTGTAGGTAAAGTGAACACAGCTGTGGTCAGTCCAAAGGAGAGCTGTGGTGTGGCTGAAGGAGACATGTTTGCTGGAGGTGAAGATAGGGTCGAGTGCGTGACCTGCGATGTGGGTGGGGGTAGTGACAAGCTGTTTAAGTCCGAGGTTGGCGAGGTTGTCCGAAAGGGTGGTGGTGTTGCGGTCGTTGTTCTTTTCAAGGTGAAAGTTGAGGTCTCCCAAAAGGATGTAGTCCTTGGAGGGGAGCGCGTGTGGAGTGATGAAGTCCGTGATGTCTTCACTAAATTGTGCGCGGGGTCCTGGTGGCCTCTAGAGGAGGGTGCCTCTGAGTGTGGTCTTGGGGTCGATGTGGATTTGGAAGTGAAGGTGTTCAGAATTGGCGAGATTGATGTCTGAGGTGGTTGAGATACGGAGGGATTTCTTATGGACGATAGCGATGCCTCCTCCTGTGTGGCCTGTACGATCCTTGCGAATGATCTTATATCCTTCCGGGATGGCAATGGTGATGTCTGGGGCTGATGCGGCGTTCATCCATGTTTCTGTTAGGAAGGCGACGTCCGGAGAGATGGTGTCTAGTAGATTCCAGAGGTCAATAGCGTGCCTGTGGACCGAGCGGGTGTTGAGCAGGATGCATTGTAGGTTGTTGGTGTTGGCTATCTGTTGTGATTTCGTAGAAGAGGAGTTGGTCTTGGTGCTGTCGAACTTGCAGGAGTTACAGGAAAAGGGTCCATGGGTGTGTCCAGGGGCGGCTTGGATGCAGTTTGGGGAACGGCTGGGGTTGAGGGCTAGGAGGGTGGTGGCATCGTAAGTAATGCGGGGGGGGTGGATATTACGAGGACCAGGGGCTCTGGCGCTGGGCGCGGTCCAGGCGCGGACGGGCGTAGACGGGCTTACCTTTGGCGCACCTTCGGCGCGGATTGGGCGCGAACGCTGCGCGTGGACGCTGCGCGCAAATGCAACGGTCATATATGGATGGGGAGGGGCGAGGGCGGCTCAGCTGGGAGGCGGGGCGGGCTCAAGGGAACGGAGCACAACAACAACAAAAACAAAATGGAGGGGAGAGCAGAGCAGGGCGCCGGGGGATATCGCTGAAATAATGTGCAGGTCAATTTCAGAGCAAGCCAGCAAAGCAGCGACCAAGCAATCTAAACGCAAGTAAATTCCAGGCGCTATTAAAACAAACTTTGTCACAATGCAGCGTAACGATACCACGTCTCAGCACAGAGACAGGGGAGCGACCACTCAGGGCAGGAGCGAAGAATGGATCACAGCGCTACGAGGTCAGGGGACGCTGTATATTGATAGTGGGAGGGCGGCTCAGGTGGGAGGCGGGGCGGGCTCAAGGGAACGGAGCACAACAACAACAAAAACAAAATGGAGGGGAGAGCAGAGCAGGGCGCCGGGGGATATCGCTGAAATAATGTGCAGGTCAATTTCAGAGCAAGCCAGCAAATCAGCGACCAAGCAATCTAAACGCAAGTAAATTCCAGGCGCTATTAAAACAAACTTTGTCACAATGCAGCGTAATGATACCACTTCTCAGCACAGAGACAGGGGAGCGACCACTCAGGGCAGGCGCGAAGAATGGATCACAGCGCTACGAGGTCAGGGGACGCTGTATATTGATAGTGGGAGGGCGGCTCAGCTGGGAGGCGGGGCGGGCTCAAGGGAACGGAGCACAACAACAACAAAAACAAAATGGAGGGGAGAGCAGAGCAGGGCGCCGGGGGATATCGCTGAAATAATGTGCAGGTCAATTTCAGAGCAAGCCAGCAAAGCAGCGACCAAGCAATCTAAACGCAAGTAAATTCCAGGCGCTATTAAAACAAACTTTGTCACAATGCAGCGTAACGATACCACGTCTCAGCACAGAGACAGGGGAGCGACCACTCAGGGCAGGAGCGAAGAATGGATCACCATATGTATACATTGTGGTCCTATGCTTTGCTCCATATGCATCACTGCTTGTACACCTGCCAAAAGAAATATTTCAGAAATAAAAGCACAACAAATGTTAAATAAAGAGATAACTGAGATGATGAGCATCAATGTACAGGATGCATATCTAGATTATCCCAGATAAACGACTGTCTTAAGCTTATGCTAAAAGGGTCTTCTGTTGTAATTTGGCAGCGATTAGGTTAGCATTAGCAGAAGCCATCCGGCATGTAGAGAGTATCTTGTCCGTTTTGTGGAATCTATTTTGTATTTCTGTCAGCCATTTTGTTTACCACGTGCTACCATGTGCTCTGTTCTACCTTTCTGTTAACTGCTCTTGAATTCTGCCTAGAGACGAACAATATTTAGCATCTTCCACCTTCGCACATGCTCAGTTGAGCTTGCAGCTGTCCATGCAGCTGCTGTTATTCTGTAACTGTCAGGATGTGTTCACCAGAATTAGCAACTGTTAGCTCCTCCCACTTGTAGACTGTGCATTTTCTATATGACCTTATATGTACCTAAAACCAGCATTTTGTACTTGTACCGCCTTCATTTGAGCCCGTATGGGTATAAAAGGACCAAGCTCCTTCCATTCAGTGTGCTACTTCATGCATCACCGAAGGGTGTGTGTGAATATAGTTCCACCACATGAGGTTTAATAAACTCTGTATTTTCTATTCCAGTTTCTTTGCCAACTTCTTCCTATTGGTCTGAGGACTCTGTGCAGAGAAGGTGGAATCCCTTGCACTGGTAGGCCTTGCTGAGGCTCACCACCACAAATTGGTTAACAATGACAAGCAATAAAGTACAGTCTCACTGCAAACCATATTCAAACATACCCTCAGCCTACTACAGCTTCCAGCTAGTTAACTACAACAGCCATCCACCCACCCACAGTTGCCCCGTGCTAAGCTGTCATATACAGAGTGCAACAACAGTCAGCATCATCAAAGTTCACCAGAGTAGTTCTAAATCCCTCCCAATACGACCAATGTAAGGTCAATTATTTCCACCCTCTATACCTCTATATCCTCCTGAGAGCTTGGGGGGCTTTTCGTTGTATCCGTGTCAACGTCTAGGGCCAACAAGCATTTCACAGGGTGTTAAAATGCTATAGCCTTTTCAATCATTCCCGGCCCTCTTTTCAACTCCCAAAATAACAAAGCACTCCCGAACCTGCCCATTTAACCAGTTCTTCTCACCATCTCGACATTCAAGGACCATACGCATATTTGCAGTGCATTGTCAATTCTCGTTTTTCCAGAATCAATGGCACGTTGATAAATCTGGTAGGGGTTTTGCTATTTTAGGGCTGAGGGTATCCCCTGAGGGTGTAAAAGGGATCGCCTGTGAAGTTATTTCGTTCATACAGTCCATTACTGTCTTCCAAAACCCCGCTTACGACGGGCAGGACTAAACCATATTGAAGATTTCTGACCCCAACTCCCCAAATCTCGAACATTTTGCTGCAGCAGTTTCATAGAACCAATTGATCTTGCCAGTTGTAAAGAAAACTCTGTGTTTATATAAAACGTAATTAATTTAAAACTGGCATTTCAAGAGACAGCGGGGATATATGTTAAGATCTACTCCCAGTCTATATCAGCAATCTGGCGTTTTAGGTCTGCCTCCCAGGTCATTTTCTGATGAGCGAGGCGAGTAAAAACATTAGCATGCATCGCACGGTATAGGCACATGACCGCTGTTACATAACCTGCCGTTGTACAGAGTAGCTGACACACTTGGTGTGTGATAGACTCAGTGCCTCCATTCCCTCAATGATTCCTAATTGTCGAGACCAGTGCTCTGTGCAACAAGAATCCGAAGGCTGACCTAACATTACCATCTACAAAATTTTGCTGGTTATGGTATATTTTAACACCTAAATATTTGATACAGGTTGCGATCCAGGTGAGAAGGCAAAGATTCTGAGGCGGAGCAGCATCTCCACTGCGTGGAAACAAATGGCATTACAGCCAATTAATGTGCAGGCGGGGGTGGAGCAGCATCTCCACTGAGTGAAAACAAATGGCACTTCTGCTAATTAAGCACACCCACGGAGCTTTCACCTGCCGGAACTGCAGCTTCACAAGCATCTGCCCCACCATGCTGCCGACCAGGAAAGAACCCAACCACCTCAGATGCATCCTTCTCAACACCCGCTCTGCCCGAAAACATGCTGTTGAACTCTGGGACCTACTCGACTCAACCTCCCCAGATGTCGCCTTCCTGACGGAGACCTGGCTGAACCCCGCCTCGGCACCCGACATAGCCATAGTCGTCCCGGAAGGCTACAAGATCACCCGCAAGGACCGCACCAACAGAGCGGGAGGAGGAATCACCATCGTCCACACAAACACTCTCAGAGTCTCGACCAACACCGATGACACCCTCAGCACCGCCGAACACCTGCACTTCCAGATCCACACCGACCCCAACACCACCCTCAGAGGAACCCTCATTTACAGACCGCCCGGACCCGACCACAGTTCAGCGACTCCATCGCCGACTTCGTCAGCACACACGCCCTCGCCTCCATGGACTACATCCTCCTCGGGGACCTGAATTTCCACCTCGAGAACAATGACAACACCAACTCCACTACCCTGATACAACCTAGCCAACCTCGGACTCAGACAACTCGTCACAACACCCACCCACTCCGCCGGTCACACGCTTGACACCATCTTCTCCGCAAGCCCCCACGTCTCCTTCAACCACACCACCGAACTCCACTGGACTGACCACCGCTGCATCCACTTCACCTTCGAGAAACCCACCACGCACCACTGCACTCAACAGATGCCTCACCGCTGCTGGAGCAAAGTCACCGAAGACCAGCTAACCACCACCCTCGCCCAGAGCCCACCCGCTGACCATACCGACACCGCTGCTCACAATCTCAGACAGGGGATCGACGACTGCGCCAACACCCTTGCCCCGTTCAAGAAACCCTCCAACAATCATACCACCAAGGAAGCCAGCATGTTCACTGAAGACCTCCCAGCCTCCAAGCAAACCTGCCGAAAGCTGGAGAGGATCTGGCTCCGTGAACGAACACCGGACAGCCACGCCGCCCACAAGAATGCCACCCGCAGACACCATCACCTCATCAGCCACCAAAAGGGCCTCCTTCAAAGACCACCTAGACAACAATGCGCACAACAGCAAAGAGCTCTTCAACATCGTGAAGTAACTCTCCAACCCCAGCTCCAACACCAGCGACGTCCCACACTCACAAGACCTGTGCGACTCGCTGGCCACCTTCTTCCACCGCAAGATCACCGACAACCATGACAGTTTCAACGGCATGACCGCCCCGACAACCACTGAGACCTCCGCCCCACAACCACCATCCACACCAACCACCTGCTCTACTGGACCAACATCAACGACGATGACATCATCAAGATCATGAACACCATCCACTCGGGATCTCCATCAGATCCATGCCCACACCACATCTTCAACAAAGCCAGCACATCCATCGAACCCCATCTCCGTCAAGTCACCAACACCTCCTTCGAGACAGCAACCTTCCCGGAGAGCTGGAATTACGGCGAGATCAACGCCTTACTCAAGAAACCCAAGGCGGACCCCAAGGACCTCAAGAACTTCCGGCCCATCTCCCTGCTCCCGCTCCCGGCAAAGGTCATCGAGAAGACCGTCAACGAACAACTGACCCGCTACCTCGAGGAGAACAACATCCTGGACCCTTCCCAGTCCGGGTTCCGCAGGAACCACAGCACCGAGACTGCCCTCATTGCCGCAACCGATGACATCAAGTCCCTGATGGACAACGGAGAAGCGGCGGCTCTCGTCCTCCTGGACCTGTCAGCCGCCTTCGACACGGTCTGTCACGACACACTACGAACACGCCTCCACAACGCTGGGATCCAAGAAAAGGCCCTGAACTGGACCACCTCCTTCCTCTCCGGCAGAACACAGAGCGTCCGCCTTCCCCCCTTCCGCTCCGAAGCCACCGAGATCATCTGCGGCATACCCCAGGGCTCATCCCTCAGCCCAACCCTGTTTAACATCTACATGGCACCGCTCGCCCACGTCGCCCGTCGGCATGACCTCAACATCCTCTCCTATGCCAATGACACCCAGCTGATACTCTCCCTCACCAAGGACCCCCACACCGCAAAAACCAACCTTCACGAAGGAATGAAGGCCGTTGCTGAATGGATGAGGAACAGCCGACTGAAGCTGAACTCGGACAAGACGGAGGTCCTCATCCTCGGATCCAACCCTTCGGCCTGGGACGACGCCTGGTGGCCGGCCACACTGGGAACCGCTCCAACACCCACTGACCACGCACGCAACCTAGGGGTCATCCTCGACTCTACTCTCTCCATGACTAAACAGGTCACCGCCGTCTCCTCCTCCTGCTTCAACACCCTCCGCATGCTCGTAGGATCTACAAGTGGATCCCCACTGAAACGAGAAGAGCAGTCACCCAGGCCCTTGTCAGCAGCAGGTTAGACTATGGAAACGCCCTCTACACAGGAGCCTCGGCCAAACTCCTGAGACGGCTCCAACGCATCCAGAACGCCTCTGCAGCCTAATCCTCGACATCCCTCGCCGCAGCCACATCACACCCCACCTGAGAGACCTGCACTGGCTCCCGGTCAACAAGAGGATAACCTTCAAGCTCCTCACCCACGCACACAAGGCACTCCACAACACCGGACCAACGTACCTCAACAGACGACCCAGCTTCTACACCCCCACTCGCCAGCTCCGCTCTGCCGACCTCGCCTTTGCTACAGTCCCTCGCTTCCGAAGAGCGACCTCAGGCGGCAGATCGTTCTTCCACCTCGCCGCCAAGACCTGGAACACCCTCCCCATCCACCTACGGCAGACCAAAGACCTGCTGACCTTCAGAAAACTGCTCAAGACCTGGCTTTTCGAGCAGTAGCAGCATCCCCCCACCCCAGCGCCTTGAGACCCTCACGGGTGAGTAGTGCGCTTTACAAATGATATGATTGATTGATTGATTGATTGATTAAAGTGCAGGCGGAGGTGGAGCAGCATCTCCCCTGAGTGGAAACAAATGGCACTTTTGCCAATCAATGTGCAGGCGGAGGTGGAGCAGCATCTACACTGAGTGGAAACAAATGGTATTACAGCCAATTAATGTGCAGGCGGAGGGGGAGCAGCATCTACACTGAGTGGAAACAAATGGTATTACAGCCAATTAATGTGCAGGCGGAGGGGGAGCAGCATCTACACTGAGTGGAAACAAATGTCATTACAGTCAACTTATGCGCAGACGGAGTTCATGTCTGGGAATTTAACCAAAGAATCTCACTACCTTTAGTTTCCAGAACCCAGGAAGTGAGCGCTGTGGACTCCTGGCTCTAGAATCCCATTTGCACAGGCATCTCCCAGGCGCACATGGAGTGTGAACCCTCATACACTTGCCTGAATTTCACCAAGACTCTGACCACCTTTAGTTTCTAAAACTCAGGAATGGAGTACTGTGAACTAAGGCTACAGGATCCCCTTAGCACGGGTAACTCCAGACAAATACAGAGTTTGTCTCCTTATACACTTCCGAGACTTTCAGCAAGACTCTCACCACCTTTAATTGCTAGAACCCAGGAAGTGAGTGCTTTGGACTCCTTGCTCTAGGATCCCCTTTGCACATGCATCTCCCAGGCACACACAGAGTGTGTTCCCTCATACACGTCCCAGAGTTTCACTAAGACTCTGACCACCTTTAGTTTCCAAAACCCAGCAAGAGAGTGCTGTGGACTCAGGCTCTAGGATCCCTTTGTAGGAGAGTGGGGTCTGCAATCCTATGGTCACCCCAGATTTTTGCTTTTTGCTTCACTGGTTTACGACTTTCCCTGGCTGTGGGCCTGCTAATAAGACCCACAGCCTAGCTGTTCTCTCTCTAAATTGACAACCATGTACCTTAGGTGCATTTACCAATTGGTACTGGGCCACCTTATCAGTCCCTGTACAGTATACCTTAGGTATCCAGGGCATAGGTGTACCTAGGGCCTACCCGGGGCTGAAGCATGTATTATGCCACCCCTGGCTGGCCACCTAAACAGACACAACTGGCTGCACTACAGCTGGGGCAAGGTGGTGTAATCACCCTTTTGCTTTAGATATAGTTCCCTATATCTAAACCTAAAATGGACACATATATTCCTATCAGTCACTCCTATGGAAGGCCTTATCAATCCTGAAGGCAGAGTGCTTGGAATTATGTGAGATGGTGCTCTGGCATGAGCTGAGCCCGTTTGCAGCTTGCGGAACCAAGTCCTTATAGCTGTTCCATGATAACGCTATACCATATACTCTTAAGTGCATTATAATCCTCGAGGTTAAATGCTAACTCTGGTATAACATTATCAAAACATGTCGAGTAAGGTGTCATACGAATTGGAATACTACCCCCTCGCCAATTCTGGCGACGGGGGTAGCATTCCACCCTTCTAGAGGGACACGACATGTATGTAACTGAGAACCCCGGTTAAAGTTAACTCGAGCCTTGGCATCACAAAATGGATGCTGCCACCACAGACACAAGTCTGACCTCCTGCTGCTGGGAGTCCTTCCAGCGAGGGCGGCTTGGACAAAGGGTTTCCTGCCTTGGGAGGTGCTAGCACCACCCCAGACAGGATTTTGTGTATTGGGTAGGGTAGGCTTGAAAGGAATGAGACATGCCCGGGGCACACAAGGTGTCCTGTGCATACACCGGTTCCAACCAGTTGCTGGGGCATCCCTGCCCCAGCTCTGGCGGGAAGCCGGACAAAGGATTGGGGGTGTAGCCACCTCCCTTCCTGGTCCCACCCAGGGGAGGGACCTAGTCAGTAGTGCAGCACCCTTTAGCAGGATAAAGGTAGGAGCTGGTCCCATACCAAATCAGATTATCCTGAACATATTCTACAAGAAGAAACTCTGGACTTCGACGTTCTGCTCCACAGAAGACTGAAGAATCTCCCTTGTGGGCAAGGAGTGTCCACCCTGCACAAGCAGGCATCATCAAGCGTCCAGCGGCTTCCCTTTGTCGTCTTCCTTCCAGGATCCAGACTTCAGAGCCCGACGAGACCCGGATTCCCAGACCTCTCCAACCTCAACCCACATCTGCAGCAAAGCTGAGACCCGTGGGTGCGACGAGACACGTGGGACCGGCCATCTTGGAAGAAACTGCACTTCGCTTCCAGCACGACTCCCGAGGTAAACTCGACCAAGTGCATTGGGGACTGAGAAGCCCCATCCTCGAGCAGCCTCTGCACCAAAGATCAGCCCTCCAGCATCCACGAGATCTGCGTGGGGCCCTTCTGCTTTGTTGCTGCTCGACGCGTTGTCTGGCCACTTGCTGGCTGGCTAGTGGCCTCCTAGACGACGAACCTTTGAATCTGTACTGCTGGTCTGGTTGCTCCAGACTGGCCCTTGCTCCCTTCCAAAAGAGGGGCACCCCAGACTCTCCTAGTCTGCACCAGACGCTTTCTTCACTCACCGCGTGGGTTGCCTTTGCCAAGGCCTGTTGATGCCGATTCCGGATCCAACACCGCCGACAGCGAGAGCCTGCGTGGGACAGCTCGTGCCTCCATCCTGGTTGTCGAAGACACCTCCTGGTCCACGTGGCTGCAGAGTCAAGCGTCCACTCTTCACCTAATCGCGACGACGACATCTGGTTCCTTCCTTGTTCCACTCCAGTCACTGGCTAGTGACTGTGAACATTGTCCCCTCTGCTTTCAGGTCTCCTTCTTCAACAATCCACCCTTGGATTGAACCGGACATCTTCCTCCTGGTCGCCTGCAGCATCTTTCCTTTCAGGCTCCATTGACTTCAACGCGAGAACCCGACGCACTTTGAACCCTATGCACCCGCGGCCCGTGGGTGAGGTAACAAGAGCATTTTGGTGCTCAAGGGTAGTTTATCTGTCCTAGTGTCCAGTTCCACAGTCGTTTTAGTCCTACCTAGTCAGGATTGTCCATACTCACCTTTAACTTGCACTGAACTGTCCATAGACGTTGTTACGCATCTCGCGTGTGAGTTCACACTCTGCACACGCGTTCCGTGGGCCTCCTATTTCTTACCTAGTGTTAGTGTTGCGTGGTCCCATCAATCCTACAGCCTCTGGACAGCTCCATTCCTTCTATCGACTTTCACATTCCACTTACTTAGTATATGGTTTGTCGTGCCCCTAGGGCACCATTTGGATTTCGTGCAACTTAACATATTTTTCAAAAGAGATTGTCATGTGCTTAGCCCTCTGACCTCATAAAGAGTTCAGAGGTGTTGTTATTAATAAATATACTGTTTATTTTCATAACAACCTGTGTGGTGTCCTTTCATCTGGTATTCAAGGGGTTATATTATGGTAAAACAGCTGGCTTCACATGCCAAAAGAGTTTATCCTAAGACTGCTTTGTCCATGCTACAATTAGGATAGCTGGTCTATAAGGTTGACTTACAACCAATCACCATAAGGGTTGTGTGGACTGATACAAGGTGGTCACTAGAACTAGTGAACATCATATATCAGGTCAACTTCTCACATTGGTGTGCAGCGGTTGGGATTTGAGCTTGCTGTTGTTTTTACCACGTATAATCTTAAAATATCATTTGAAAGATCACATAAGGTACTCTAGGTACATATAACAAGCTTAGAAATACTCTGAGTTCTACTGAACCAGCTGTTGTAGTAGAAAGGGCCTAGCACACCCTGACTACAACTCTTAGCAAGGGATCAGTAGGAAAACCCATAGTGTAGGTAGGTGCATCACTTACACCACACTAGAAGCATGTCTACCCATGGAGAGTCTTCAGAGACTCCCCTAGTGGTTAGTGACCCTCCACAGGTCCTTTCCAGATATGCAGCTCTCAGTTTCCAGGAGATGAGACAATTGTGTACCTCCAGGAAATTGAAACAGGGTTCTAACCCTACCACTCCTTTTCTGTTAGGTCTCTTAGAGACATATGATGCTAGAAAGGCTTCTAATACAGATGGGAGCATGCCAGCCTTAGAAGGTACCCTTGGTGATCCAGATCTCCCTGAAACAGAGAATGTAGAGGAGGAGGAGGAGGAAGAAGGGGACACCTCTGGGGATGAGGCAGACAAAGGTCCTGAGTTAGTCAGCAGACTTACAAGGGCCAACTTAGACCTACATAGGGAAGGATCTGGGGGACCCCCAGTACTGACCCTAAGCAGGCCTAACCTCAGACAGAACCTGCAGGACAGAAGGGGTGGGTGTGTATCATGCAGGACAGAAGGTGTGGGTGTTGGAGCCAGTGGCCCCAGCAGCTCTCCAGGACAAATGGTCTGGACCCCATACCATCATTGAGCAAAAGGGAGAAGTCACCTACTTCGCGGTAGAGGCGCTACCCGGTACGCGAACCGGGTAGCTAACCGGTAGCGTAACGGGAGTCCGCCATCTTGTGTTTCGGTTGAATTTAATCACAAGATGGAGGAAAAACAATGTGGGAAATGGGTATAAGGGGGCACGGGAGACGTATCCTGACCCCCTAGGTTTTCTGAGGGTGGCTGAGGAGGCCCATATGTGCGGAAAAAAACCCACATTTCTTTTCAAATTTTCGCGCGGTTAGCGTCCGGTGCGCGAACCGGGTAGCGCTCCGGAAATCGTAAATCGTGAAAATTGGTTAAAAAAAAGTTACATTTAAAATTTGTTTAGAGTGATCATAGTTAGGGTAGCTCTGAGAAGAGCTTTTGGGTCTGTGGTAGATTTAGGTACTTATAAGTAGGTACCAATACATAGTCTTAAATTCAGGATGAAAACTCTGTTCCCCTCATCTGAGAAATGAACTCCATCTCCTCTGTAGTTATCTTGCATGTAGTAACGCATGTTATTGTTGTAGATGGAGCCCATTCCATGGTCTCTCATGTAAGCTGAAACAGACTTATTTACATGTTTCCTCGATTTCTCAATTTGTGGACAAAATTGGTTGGACCACCTCCATTTCTGTCTTTGGCATATATTTGAATATACCAAGGCAGTTTGAGGAAGAAGTGCCATCAATTGCTCAAAGGTGTCCTTTAAAAGCATTTCCAGACCTACCCCAGTCAAAGTGCCCAAGTCATTTCCTCCACAGTGCACAATTAACAGGTCATGTTTTGGCAAATGCAAAAAGGTTTTCACCAATGGTATCAATTGGTGACATCTTAATCCTCTGTGGCCAATCCAGTTGATTTCCACATTTTGTAAATTGAGGTTGTGTAAATTTCTGTTATCAGCATACCTTTGAGCCCAGTGGATGTAACTATGTCCAACAATCCAGACAGAAAACATGGTGAGAGGAGGTTCTGCTGCAGTCAGATGAAGTGTGGGAATGAAATGGCAGTTGAAACAGTAGGAGTTTGTAATGAAAAAAACTGTGGAGTTTCTGTGCTAATGATTCAGTAGCAGTGATTGGTGGATTTTGATTGCTGAAAACAGAAAGTTAGGGTGCATGGATGAGTTCTTTGAAAGATGTAATTTGAGTGGTCAAGAAAAAATCATTTTATGAAAGATTGCACTGGATACGCAGGTGTACTGAGAGTTCAGAGTTCAATTGAAACATTGTTGTGTGAACTTGTAAACATGAGAGATCTTTTAGGAGGTGGTTGCTATAGAAAAAAGGCAGAAAGGGCAGAGGGGGGAAGGGTGTTGATTTGAAAAAAGTGAGGGAAGAGTTTTGATTGGGTGACATGAGAGATATGTGTGATGAATTACAGCATTTCTGTGCCTTTGTCGGTTGCAGCCTCTGGAGTGCATACCCTTTGCTCTGCTAAAGAAAAATTGGTGTGTGTCTGAGACTGTTTTGAAACTCAAAAAGTATTTGCTAAGGTGAGAAAAGATTCATTTAATTTAGATAGAGAATAGTATGCTTTAGGGAGAAAATTATGAAGAAAGTTGTGTATTTAAAATGTTGCTTTGTGTCAAGTGTTTTACAAATAGATTTTGTTTCTTTGAGTTTCATAGCCATGTTAAAAGTGACGCAAAAGTGGTGCAAGGGCCTTAAAAATACATTTTGATGCGTGTTATGGCATTTTAAGTCACTTCACCATGAATCTGGGTGAATAATTTGGTTACTTTATGTGTTTAAGAACGTTTCTTGAAATCGTTTAGGTTACTTGATATGTACTGCTAGAGTTTCATAGTCAGCATGGGCCATATTTACAAGGCCTTTGAGCCACGTTCACGTTATTTTCCCCATGTTAAAAGTGACTTTAAAGGTGGTGCAAGGTCCTTGTAAATACGCCCTCATGAGTGCTTTGCAAATTTAAGTCATTTCCCCGTGGTGCAAGGTCCTTGTAAATACGCCCCCATGTGTGCTTGGCAAATTTAAGTACTGACAGGGTGTGCTTGTACATAGGAGCTGTGTTGTGTTTTCAAATTATGACCAGAAAATCGTTTTTTAAAAAAAAAAAATGCTTTTTACATTTTTGAGAAGGTCAAAATGGTGTCTGCTTCTTTAAATAAATATTTCACTTTCCACCATGAATATGGGAGAATAATTTCCTTGTTTGCCGGTTTAAAAACACGTTTCTTGAAGTCATTAAGGTTTCACAATATGTTCTGCAAGAGTTTCATAGTCAACATGGGGCAAATTTACAAATCTTATGAGCCACATTCACGTCATTTTCCCCATGTTAAAAGTGACTTTAAAGGTGGTGCAAGGTCCTTGTAAATACGCCCTCATGAGTGCTTTGCAAATTTAAGTCATTTCCCCGTGGTGCAAGGTCCTTGTAAATACACCCCCATGTGTGCTTGGCAAATTTAAGTACTGACAGGGTATGTTTGTACATAGGAGCTGTGGTGTGTTTTCAAATTATGATCAGAAAATCGTTTTTAAAAAAAAAGAAATCCTTTTTACATTTATGAGAAGGACAAAAAGGTGTCTGCTTCTTTAAATGAATGTTTCACTTCCCACCATGAATATGGGAAAATAATGTGCTTGTTTGTCGGTTTAAAAACTCGTTTCTTGAAGTTATTTAGGTTTCAGTTTCACAATATGTTTTGCAAGAGTTTCATAGTCAACATGGGGGCAAATTTACAAATCTTATGAGCCACATTCACGTCATTTTCCCCATGTTAAAAGTGACTTTAAAGGTGGTGCAAGGTCCTTGTAAATACGCCCTCGTGAGTGCTTTGCAAATTTAAGTCATTTCCCCGTGGTGCAAGGTCCTTGTAAATACGCCCCCATGTGTGCTTGGCAAATTTAAGTACTGACAGGGTGTGTTTGTACATAGGAGCTGTGGTGTGTTTTCAAATTATGATCAGAAAATCGTTTTTTTTAAAAAAGAAATCCTTTTTACATTTATGAGAAGGACAAAAAGGTGTCTGCTTCTTTAAATGAATATTTCACTTCCCACCATGAATATGGGAAAATGATTTGCTTGTTTGTCGGTTTAAATACTCGTTTCTTGAAGTTATTTAGGTTTCACAATATGTTCTGCAAGAGTTTCATAGTCGACATGGGGGCAAATTTACAAAGCTTATGAGCTACATTCACGTCATTTTCCCCATGTTAAAAGTGACTTTAAAGGTGGTGCAAGGTCCTTGTAAATAAGCCCTCATGAGTGCTTGGTAAATTTAAGTCATTTCTCCGTGGTGCAAGGCTCTTGTAAATACGCCCGCATGTGTGCTTGGCAAATTTAAGTACTGACAGGGTGTACTTGTACATAGGAGTTGTGCTGTGTTTTCAAATTATGACATGAAAATGGTTCATAAAGAAAAGAAATGCTTTTTACATTTATGACAATGACAAAAAGGTGTCTGCTTCTTTAAATAAATATATCACTTCTCACCATCAATCTGGGAGAATAATTTCCTTGTTTGTCGGTTAAAAAATCGTTACTTTAAGACATTTAGGTTTCACAATATGTACTGCTCGAGTTTCATAGTCACTATGATGATAATGATATACATTTAGAACTGTGTAGGAGGCATGGAGAAACTGTGGCTTCTGTAAGTGTCAAGGGAGGTTAGTAATGTACATTGCTCTGTTGCATACAGTCCTCATCTTCTGCGTACTCTTGGATATGCTAGACTACATCTGCACAATGAGATACCTAAGCTGAGGAAATACAGGTGATGTGATTGTGAAATGAGCAAAAATATGTGCACGTTTTTCAATTATATCACCTGTGTTTCCTAACATTACGAATCACATTGTGCAGATGAGGTTTAGGCCTATCCAGGGAGACAGAGGAGGTCTGGCCTTTGTTCAAGAGTGCAGTGGACATGACTCACGTCGTTGGTAGGCCTGCACATGTATTATCTCCTCTGTACTCTTCAACAAGCCTACATTTCATCTGCAACCCTGAGTAGGCCTCACCTCAAACAAACCTCAGGATAGGCCACACCTTATCAGCATCCTGAATCAATCATTTAAAATGTTAGGGGCAGATTTATGATGGCCGTGCGCCTCCTTTGCGCCGCTGTTGCGTCACTTTTGTGACGCAACAGCGGTGCAAAAGATGCACCATGTTGCAAGATAGGCCTCACTTCATCTGCAACAAGATACCGTCAGTTTAAAATGTATACATTTAGGACTGCGTAGGGGGCATGGAGAAGCTGAGGCTTCTGTAAGTGTCAAAGTTGTTGCATACACTGCTCACCTTCTGCGTACTCTTTGATATGCTAGACTACATCTGCACAATGAGATACCTAAGCAAAGGAAACAAAGGTGATGTGATTGTGAAATGAGCAAAAAAAATTGCACGTTTTTCAATTACATCACCTGTGTTTCCTAACATTACGAATCACATTGTGCAGATGAGGTTTAGGCCTGTCCAGGGAGACAGAGGAGGTCTGGCCTTTGTTCAAGAGTGCAGTGGACATGACTCACTTCATTGGTAGGCCTGCACATGTATTATCTCCTCTGTACTCTTCAACAAGCCTAAATTTCATCTGCAACCCTGAGTAGGCCTCACCTTAAACAAACCTCTGGATAGGCCACACCTTATCGGCATCCTGAACCAATCATTTAAAATGTTAGGGGCAGATTTATGATGGCCGTGCGCCTCTTTTGCGCCGCCGTTGCGTCACTTTTGTGACGCAGCGGCGGCGCAAAAGATGCGCTATGTTGCGACATATTTACAACTTGATGCATCTAGGCAGATGTGTCACGCTGTAAAGTCCTGCGCCACATGAAACCTGCGTCAGGTTTCATGTGGGCGTTTTGTTGCAGGGTGGGCGTTCACTTGCATGAAAGCCCTGTAAAACTAACACAGTGAAATTTACAAGATTTCACTGAGTCAGCTTTATGGCATTGCTGAATCAAATCCTTACGCCTGTTTGAAACAGGCATAAGGAGTGACGCACCATGCAATGTGTGGCTTGCCCCTGTGCATTGCAGGAGTCATGTCGCGCTTGCGACGTGATTCCTGCAATGCGCCGCTTTTGAGGCACAGATGCGTAACGCATCTGTGCTGTTTTTGCCCCATGGTGCTCCGCATTGTAAATGCGGCACACCATGGGTGGCAGAGCAGCGGCGCACGTTAACTGGTGCATCCCTGGGGATGCGCCAGTTAACATAAATCTGCCCCTTTACATTTAGGTATGAGCAGGGGACACAGAGTCGGTGAGGCTTATCCAAGGTTAAGAAGAGATGAGTCCTGTTCACTGAAAACTTGGACATAGGCCTCACCTCCTCAGCATCGCTGGACATGGCTAAATAATATCTGCAAAATGTTACTCTTGTTAAACAATTTTACTATTATAGTCTCTGAGATTTGTCTCTTACTCTGCAACATCTCATTGTTGTTCTCTTTCTTTAAAGCTAACGACAACATCAACCATGAGTGATAATGAGCAATCTGTTGATCTCGATCTTATCATTGAACTTGTCATTGAAACGTCAGTGGAAGTAGATCCCTTGGATGATTTATATCCTGTGGATGATGAAGAATATGATGAGGATGCTGATTTGTCAGAATTGTATGACATAGGGTGGGCAGCTGACCTGCTCAAGCCTATTACACTATAAAGACTTTTAAAAATAAATTTAAGTTACTGGAAATGAAAAGTAACCATGTTAACCGTTTTATTTAAAATTAAATACAACTTCAAAAACAGCTTGTGTGAAGTGTCTTTAATAAAATAGTGAAATATGCTAATAAAATTAGTTCAGATTCACATATAAAAGAGCACAGGTCAAATGTAGAAGCATTCCATTTCTTTGCTACTATTTGTGAGTTTTAAATTTGTCAATGCACTAAAAATTATTGTATGTAGAATTGACAACTAGTCTGTTAATTTTTTGACGACTTTTATTGATTTACTGTTTGGTAATAGTGGTTAATAACATTTTTTATTATATTTTACCACAGATTCAACTGCAGATCATTTCAAAATTAAAACATGCCTTCGAGGCAAAGGAGGAGAAAGGCTACAAAACATCAAACACAGCAGCTTACTACATGCTTGCAGCAGTCCTCTACAATAAAAACTCGTCAAGTCAGCAAAAAAGCTTCGGGTAAGACAACAAAATCTTTCCTAAGAAACATTTCCAGAAAAAAAAGTATCACTACAGAACATGTTTTGGTCCAGAAGAAGAGAGTCAATTTAAACAGGAAGGAAAGGCCCCTTAATAAAGTTAGTGGTAGAGCAGGAGAAAACTCTGTGAGTGCCGGTAGAAGGCACAATCAATTTAGGGACATTCGTACACGAATGTTCCGCAACAGGATAATTGTAAATTTGATGAAAAATGTAAAGAAAGGTCAACAGAAACTGGCTTTTTATAAGAATAAGAAAAAAGTTGAGAAAATTATTGATCAGGCTTTGGAAATGAAGCGAAAGTTATTTATTTTGGTAATCAATAGAATTAGGAAACTAAACAGGGCAATTTATGAATTCAAAACAAATAGTAGATGGAAGAGAATAGTTAATCGTACACATTTTTGTAAAGTATTTTCAGGAGAATGGATGCATAGTTCAAGTTGTGAGGCATTTTTCAATGAGGAGAGTTACTTCCAGGACAATGATTTGGTGCATGCAGTTGACACCAGTGGTCGAGCATATGAGGTGAAAGACGGTTGTCCAGTTGAAAAAGAAAAACTTGTGTCAACAGAGGCAGAAGAGGTGTTAGGTGATGAAGTTTTAGGGAGACGTCCTAAGGGTCCAGTGTACACCTGGAAGTGTAGTAGTATTTGCAGTGTGCGACAGGATTCCATCAATTTGCTTTGTGATTTCCTACGGACATTTAATAAGAAAAGTTTAAAACAGAAAATGAAGTTGTTGCAGGAATTAGATCCATGCAGAGTGAGAGAAGTGACAGGTTTACATGGTCATTCACTGGCTTGTCTTTCCAGGAGAGTATTCCAGAGTGTTTTTCATCATTTCAGGATGCTAGCAGTCCATCATAATAAAGTGAGGAAATTAGTGAGAATGTTGTATTTTGCTAGGAGTCCAGCAATTAGGCTTAAACAATTAAGCAGTGCTCTTTTGCATGGTTCTGAAGTAGATGTGAAGAATATTTGTGAAGAAATTGAGTTTTGTTACTTTGCAAGTAAAGAGGAGAATGTTGAAATTGACCCAGAAGAAGAAGGTAATGTGGAAGAGAGTGTACAGATTTCCAGTACAGATAATTTTCAGAAGGAAATTGCCACGTTTCAGGTGAAATCAAGTGAGAGGCCTAATTTCACTTGTGTGTGTTGTCGACGCACTTATTATAAGAATGAGACTAAGTTAGTGGATTTATATGCAAAAACTGAAAGGGAAAATAATAGTGAATGGAAGGATTTCGCAACATACTTGATGGTAGAAAACTGTTTTGATTTGGGATCGGATCAACGTGTGTGTACTTATTGTTGTAACAAATTAAATCAAAACCGGATGCCTGCTAGAGCGGTTCATAATAATCTGGAATTGGTTGACATTCCTTCTGAATTGAAGGATTTAAATACTTATGAATCTATTTTGATTCAAAGTGTCCATCCCTTTCAGGCTATTGTACGAATGGAGCCAAAGACAGGGAAATTGCCTCCATCAGATTTACAGAGAGGATTAAAGGGAAGAGTTGTTTATTTGCCTCTAGATTTGAAGAAAAACATTAATACAATTGGAGTAGAGAAAGTGGAAGAGGAACCTCTGGTTATCTTAGTTAATGGGGTTCCGACAAAGAGTAAGAAAATCTGGCAAGATTTAGTGGATGTTAGGAAAGTCAAAAAGGCAACATTGTATTTGATGAAAAACAATAAGCACTACAAGAATGTATGTGTTGCAGAAGAGGAAGTAAGTGAAGAAGAGGACAGCGATTTGTGTGCTGGACAAATTGAGAAAGTAGAAGCCTCTAAAAATGAAGAAATATGTGAACATTATAGTGTTCATCCTTTGCATTCCAAGGAAGTCATGGGGAATGCTATTGAGTGGTTTCAAATGAAACAAGCCAAAGGGAGTCCCATTAGTGTTTGGGAGGAAAGTTTGGAAGCTCGGTGTTTCCCACAGCTATTTCCAACAGGTCAAGGAGGAAGATATGATGAGCGACCTGATCAAATTCCTCCTTCTGAATACCGGACTTTACGATTGTATGCAGAAGATCCTAGGTTTCGTCAATGCATTCCCTATTTGTTTCATCTACTGTTTGAAAGTGATCTGTCTGGACTGTCATATGCAGTGAATCACATCTTGAAAAGTGGTGTACAGATGCAAAATATCTCGGCAAGGGACTTTATGGATAAAGTCAATGTGCAAGACAGTATTTTGGATTCTCACCTGATTAATCAAATGGCATGTCAGCGTAGTACTAATGAGTACTGGTACCGTCGTCATGGTGATTTAAAATGTATGCTGAGGAACTTAGGAACTCCCACATGGTTCCTCACTCTCAGCTGTGCCGAGTATGGCTGGGAAGACTTACTTGAATTTCTACGAGAGGCAAATGGAAACATTGAAAATATCGAATTCAAGACACCCGGAGAACTGTGCTCTTTGGATCCAGTGAATGTATGCAGGTACTTCAATCATAGATTTGAAGCTATGATGTCTTTCATCATGAACAAGAAAAATCCACCTCTTGGAGAGGTGTTGGATTTCTTCTGGAGAAAGGAGTATCAAGCAAGAGGTGCTCCTCATATACATATGCTGCTATGGATCAAAGATGCACCCAAATTTGGAACAGATCCGGAAGACTTAGTGATGAGTTTCATAGAACAGTATTCTACATGTGCTGTTCCAAAGACAAAGGAAGACAAAAGCCTAGGAGAACAAGTTTTACGCTTTCAAAGCCATCGTTGTGGAAAGTACTGTCGTCGTAAATTCAGAAACAAGGACAAGTTCTACACAAAATGTCGTTTCGGCTTTCCACGACCGGTGATTTCTAAAGGAAGAGTGAACAGTTTGATGTCTTCGCTGCGACATAATGTGACGAGGAAATCACCCAAAAACACATACAATTTGAAAAGAAACGAAGAGTCCAAGTACATCAACGACTACAACCCAGTGATTTTGTCCATGTGGAATGCTAACATGGATATACAGTTTGTGGCTGATAACTGTATGGCTGTGGCTCGGTATGTGACATCTTACATCACAAAAAAAGAAAAGACAGAATTGAAGGATATGTTGGAGGACATTTCCCATGAAAAGAGCCTCAGTAAGAAGTTGTACAGTTTCAGTCTGAAGATGTTGTCGCATCGAGAAATCGGAGCTTACGAATGTTCTGACCGGTTATCTTCAGCAAGTCTCTATGCCAAATCTAGGAGTATCATTTGGGCGAGTCTTGGTCTTGCTGCAACGCGTAATCGAGTTCTGAAACCTGTACGGGAAATTGAGTATTTGGCGGAAAAGGAGCCAAACAGTACAGATATTTTGAAGACCAACATGTTGGATACATATTATCCAAATAGAAGCAGTCACCTCGAGAATGTTTGTCTGTATGAGGTTCTACAAAATTACATATTCAAGAGGAACATCAAAGAAGATATTGATAAAGGAGTGTATGCTGTAATTGGAAGTGAGGGATGTCTGGTCAAGCAAAGAAAATGCCAATTGGTAAATCATCGAAAATTGAGTGGCGAATTTCCTGAAAGAAAAGAGTTTTTCTATTTAGCTCTTTTGCAACTTTTCAAGCCTTGGCGTGCAGAAGAGGAACTGCTTGGAGATTTCCTCTGTTACGAAGACTCTTTCAATGCAGCCAAGGAGACCATAGAATGTCCTGTTTTTCCAAAATATCTAGAAATGTTGAATGCGGAAATCGAGCAGGAAGCAACAATTGCAGCCGAGATTGCTAGAGACAGTTCTCAGGACAGTCAGAGTTCTGTTTCATTGAGTCAGGATCCACTAGGAGGACCAGTTATCGAAAATGAAGCTGCCACTGCCATGATTGAAGTGGAAAGAGCCATGGCACATGCTCAGGAGGATGCGGTTAACTTTGAAGATTTGGAAAGACAACTCAACGTTGAGCAGAGGAAAATATATGACGAAGTTACCAACCAAATTGATCATGGATTAAGTCATGAGAAGAAAGAGTGCTCATGTATGTCGTTGAAGCCTGTCCGACTGTACGTGAGTGTAGAAGCAGGAACTGGAAAAAGTTTCCTCATTAAAGCAATTTCATGTTATCTGCAGAAAAGGACCGAGTCATCGCTGTCTTGTGTTGTCACCGCTCCAACTGGGCTGGCAGCACATAACATTAAAGGGATTACTTTACATCGTCTACTGATGCAGCCAGTGGAGCATGATAACAAATTACAATACCACAAGTTATCTGGAGATGCTTGTTGTGAAGTTTCAAGAATCCTGAAGAAGATGAAACTTCTTATCATTGACGAAGTAAGCATGGTTTCTAATGTCATGCTTGCCTTTGTGCATTTGAGAATGCATGAAGTTCTTAAAACAGAGTATGATGTGTTATTTGGTGGCAAACACATCATTGTTTTCGGTGATCTTCTGCAGCTGACACCAGTGAAAGGACAACCAGTGTTTAAACTGCTTACGCATGAAGATACCAGGAAGTGCCTAGGGAGCATTGGCAACGTTAACATATGGTTAAACTTCAATTATGCTGAGCTGCGTGAAAATATCCGTCAGGCGAAGGATCAAGATTACAAGAATATTCTACAAGATGTTAGAATCGGGAAAGTGATCGAGCATGGGAAAGAAGCTTTACATGCACGATTACTGTCAAATTTGTATTCTCCATCTCCAGAAGAAGACGTTCTGCCAGAGAATATTTTTCGGAAAATTACTGAGAAGAAATCTGGAATATGTTTGATGCCAACTCTTGCAGAATGTGCCATCTTCAACAACAAAATGTTGAATTTAGAAAACCAAGAGATTGTGAAACTGGAAGCTATTGACAGAATAGAGCATATGGGAGCAACAAATATTTTGTCTGACAATTTGAAATCTAAATTGGATTCATTAGAGAAGACTATATCTAAAACTGCTGCTTTTGAAAAGACTCTGAATGTGTGCTTAAATTGCCGTATAATTTTGAGAAGGAATTTACATGTTGAAAGAGGTCTGGTCAATGGATCAATGGGTAATGTTGTTGATTTTGAGAAATACAGAAATAGAGATGGAATTGAATTTTTAAAAATTACATTTGATGGCATTGAGGAAGTACAGCTAATTGGTCGTTGCTCTGCTAGGTTTTTGCTTGTAAAAGACTTATATGTTCGCCGTAAGCAGTTTCCTGTTTGCTTGGCATATGCGGTGACAATCCATAAATTGCAAGGTTTAAGTGTAGACAGTGCATTGGTGAATATTGGCAGTTCTGCGTTCAAGGAGGGTATGGCATATGTGGCATTGTCACGAGTCAGAACTTTATCGGGATTGTACTTGATTGAGTGTGATGTCACAAACATTTGTGCGGATCTAGATTGTGTTAAAGAATACAATAGGTTAAGAAGAGAGTATGCGCCACATTTTCCTCAATATCCTTTGTTTGAGAAACGTGTGGTAGGCTGGAAACGAAGAAATGTGACCAATAGTAGGGAGGTTGTAGCAAAAAGACGAAAAGTCGATGAACCCGAAATTATAAGCAGAAAGAAAATGGATTCTGTTGAAGATGTTGTTGGTTTTCAATTTGAAAATAGTTCTGGTGTCAACTGCTATGCTAATATAGTGGTTAATGTTATCTTTTCTCTAGAAACTTTAAAAGAACAGATTGTGATCAATTCGGATCAAAGTTTTTGCTGTTTGTTGAATTCTGTGTTAGAGAAATGTAGCACTGATAGAACAAAAATAGAAAGTGTGTCTGAAATTCGAAATCTGTTAGACAAATGTTCAGGTCAAACGCAATTCTCTCAAAATATTCAGCAAGATTGTCAGGAGTTTTTAATGTATAAGCTTGATGTATTGCAAGATGAAGGTGTAGATGTAGATCATCTGTTTGGCCTTTCTTATCAATGGCAGCATGACTGCGAGAACTGTAGGGTATCAAGTACTACTAGTGTAGACTCAGAAAGATTTATATATTTAACTTTGCCAGACAGTAAATCAGTGTCCTTTAATAAGCTAGTAAAAGCAGCCGATCAAAACATGGAGTGTAGCCAATGTAAGTCTGCAATGCTGTCCACATTATTTATACGAACATATGGCCAGTATGTCATTTTAATGTTCCAACGATGTAGGCCTGATGGAACAAAATTGACAACTTTAATAAAAAATTTTGTGGCTTCGCAGTTGTCAATATCAGGAAGGACTTTTGTAATTGCAGCAATTATATATCATGACGGTCCTTCAACAACATCAGGACATTACACAGCTTATTTGAAGTCTGGAAATGGCTGGTCATTCTGCAATGATTCTGTTTTAACTTTCAAAAAAAGATTGCCTTTTGACCTTAAAAATTCTTACCTGGTGTTTTTACAACCAAAATTTTAGGGAAGGAATCTCGGGATTTGCTCTGAGGAATTTCAAGATGTTCTAATGGCTCCTACACTATTTGTCCTTGAGGATAATTGTAGTACAGAGTGAAAAGTTATTTTTGAGTTTTAAGTAGTTCCTGAAAAAAAAGAAGGTTTTCTTACAGAAAGTGGTGAGCACGGATTAGTTAAAGGACAACAGAGTATTTCCCAAAGCAAACGGTGTTCTTACCATAACACTTGACGTCATGGAAAAATAACTGCACTTTGAATGAGTTCAGAAAAACGGTTTCTTTTAATAAGCTAATTCAAGCAGCCAATCAAAACATGGAGTAGAGGTAATGTAAGTCTGCAATGCTGTCCACATTATTTGTACAAACGTTTGGTTATAATGTCATTTTAAAATTCCAACTATATAAACCTGATGAAAGTAAGTTTTCAACTTTAATTACAAATGTTGTGGCTACACAGTCGTTGATTTTCGGAAGAACATTTGTAACTGCAGCTATTATATGACATGATGGTCCTTTGACAACATCCGCTTATTACACAGCTTATTTAAAATGTAAAAAAAGCTGGTGTTTCGGAAATGATTCCCATTTGACTATGAAACAAGGTTGCCTTTTGACTTAAAATATTCTTACTTTGTGTTTTCAGAAGAGAGAATTTAGGGTAGGTAACTGGCCTATAATGATTCTAGGAGTTGATATAATTTTATGTAATGTTTTAAATTGCTTTGTGATTAACAGTGATCAAGAGAATTAAATAATTGTAGTAGTCATAGAGGTAGTGTAAGTGTGCCTCATAGTAAGCAGTATCAGTGTCATAGGAAATGTGGAACATGAGTGAGCAAGAAGGGTGAGATATTACTAGTACAGGATTGTGAAAGTGATCTTGAACGTTTTCTTTCTGAAAGTTGAGGAAAAAGAAAATGACAGGATTTGCTTAGAAGAATTCCAAGAGTTATAAATGGCTCTTACACTATTTGGCCTTGAGGAGAAGTGCGGTAGAGAGCGAGAAGTCATTTATTGTATGTAACATATTTGTCAAAACGATGGAGCTTTTCTTTCAGAAAGTGGCGGGCAGAAAATAATAACAGCACAACAGAGTATAAGCTGTCATAGGACATCCTTCGACGTCATGGAAAGTAAGTTACTTTTGAGGAGTTCTGATTTCTGATTGGTTATGTTATATGGGTTTTTTAAACACAATCATTTTGATTGTGGTTTTTTTTCCCCGCTGTTATATGATGAATACCTTCAACTCACTGTTTTTAGTGAAATTTGATATATTCTGAGAACAGCAAAAATAAACCATTCAACATGTATAATTAATTCTGTACTTTGTATAGTGAATTTTAATTTGTACTCGTCTTGTCTCATGCTCACTCGTCTTTTACTACCTTCTATCAATCCTCTTTACATACTCACATTGCCTTTTGTTTTATTCTCTTTCACCCTTGTTCTCTAACTCCACTTATCTTTCAACCTTTGTTTCCCTATTCCAACTCTGCTTTTTTCTTTTCTCCCTTGCACCATTTTCCAGGTTTTAGACCTTCTGCTTCGCTTGTCTTTTCCATCTTTCCTCCCTTTGTTTTCTAAATTAAATATTTTTGGGTTCTCCTTTTTTGGTGCAATCAGTTAGTATAACTCACCCTCACTCATTTGTCTTTCTTTGTTGCCTCACTCAGTCTGTATCTGACACTCTTCCCTTCACTTCCTCTGTCTCCTCTCTCCCTCACTCTCTTTTCCTTATTCACCCTTTCCTTATATAGTTTACCTTACTCACTTTCTTTTAGTAGCTTACACAACTTCAATTTAGTTTTCTCTTCTATCCTTCTTTTCTGTCACTGAAAGTATCTTCCTTTTTTTCTCTTAGTAATTTACTCAATTACAATTTCTTTTTGTCTCTGACTGTCTATCACCGTTTCTTTCTCTTTTTTTTCTGCATGTTTATCTCTAACTTTATTTCTTTGTAAAATTGGATGATTTTCAATCTTTTCCCTTGTCTTTTCTAATTTTTAAATACATGTTTTAATATTTTTCAAATTTTTGTTCTTTCTTTCACAGATTGAAAGTATAAAAATAACAAGTGACTACGTTAACGACAATTATAAGGTAAGTGTTTTGTACTCTTTTCGTTACATTTCTATCACATTTAACTTCTATTAGTTCCACTGCTTAATTTCTTTAACCCTCAGTTTCCTGCCTTTGCTACTTCCCTCATTCCTTTTTCTATTACATACTTACTCTGCTCCTTCCACTCCTTTTCTCAGTCCCTCTGTTCTCATAGTTCCTCACTCCTGTTCACTCACTCCGTCTCTATTACTCTCACTGTCTCTGACTCATCACTCTTTCACTACTTGTTCATTATGCTTTCTCCCTGTAGTTCAAGCACACTATGTTATTTACATTTCTTTGCTGTTTCAATTATTCCTTTTCTGTCACTTCTTCTTTTCTGCTTTCTGTTTTTTCTCTCTGTTATTCCACATGTTTTAACCTTAGTCACTGTCATACATCTTGTTTTATTCCTATTTACTTTCGCTCACTGTTTTCTTAACACTTTCCCTCAGGGTTGTTCTTTTAGTCCGGTTCTATCCCTACCTCTCATTCCACATCCTTTACTGTTTTTCTTCTTAATTTGAACATTCACTCACATTTTTTAAGAAACTCTTGTTTATTATTCTTCTACTCTCTTTTTTTCTTTCACTTCCTTATCTATTTTGTTTTTCTCAATTATACCCTCTTACATCTTTTCTTTGGTAAATAGATCTATTAAACAGTATCTCTGTGTTACTCCCTCTAGCTGTCTTTCTTTTAACATTACTCTCTGTTTCCTTCCCTTATACTCACTCTTCCTTTTTTTTTTTTTTTTTAGAATTCTGTTTCGCTTCCGGTTCGCGTACCGTTGCGCGAACCGGGAAGCGAATCAAAAGAAATAGAGGTTGCCAGAGTGCTAAACATTCTAGAATTTTTTTTTATAAATGGGAGGTAGTTCTGAAAAGAACTTTTTTTTTATTGTTTTTGTTGTTTTATATTTTTTTATTATTTTTCTGAACTTTTTTTACTTTTTTTGTATTTTTTGAACGGTTTTATATTTTTTTTGTTTTTTTGGGGGGGGGAAACGAAAATCATTCATTATAAAGGGCTCAACAGGAGCAACAAAAAAAAAAGATAATTTACTTTCTGGGGCGTTTTGGACATTTATGATTTTCAATAGCTCTGTTGATAAGATTTATGCTACTCTCCCTATAGCAAATTAATTTGCCGTAAAAAATGCAGACTTGCTTCATGACCCCGAAGTTCATCTGAATGTTTGGGACCGTCTCCCTCGCCTCTGGTCTCGTCACTGCCTCTTCGGGTGATGTACTGGCCACAGGAGGGGGGTTTTCCTGCAGGTCACGTACCTGCGCAGCACTATAATTTATAGGGTGCCACCTCTCCATGTGCCGATGCATGGTGTAATCCCCAAAGCTGTATTTTTTATCAGTCCCTCTGGACAGAGCTTTGTCACAGATCAGACTGGTGACGTAGCGGGCATTTACTTTTTTTTGGCCCCGGGGAAATGTATAGAATTGTCAGATATAACTATCCTTCACATGGGACCTCCTTGGCTCTTCAGGCAAAAACTGTCTCCTCTCTTGCTCCTCTTCCTCTTCTTCCTCTTCTTCCTCCTCTTGATTAAGGATGACCTGAGGAGGTGGTCCTTCCTTCCTAGGAGGTGGTGGTGGTGGTGGGGGTGCACCAGCTGCAGCTACTAATGAAGCCATTTCTTATTAATCAAAATAGGTCTTCCTCTCACAAAGTTGAAAGTCAGAGTGAGAAAAAAGGTGGGGGCTTTCATCATTTGGGAAAAAAAATATGTTCTAAACCAATGAAAAGTGTTATTTTTAGGTCACATGACCTAGCCTTACATCATTAGGAAACCAAAAGTGAAATGAACCAATGAAAAGTTTTATTAACAAGCCACATGACCTGTTACGCTTACGTTACGCGCTGCGCGCCGCGCCCCGGATCGCTTCCGGGGTGCTGCGCTTCGCGCCTCGGTTCGCGCTCCGGAACACTTCCGGGTGCGCTAACGCGCCGCGTCATAAGACGCATTACGCGGCAACGCGATACATCGCGCTTACGCGACGCGCCCCGTATCGCTTCCGGGGAGCTGCGCTTCGCGCTCCGGAGCACTTCCGGGTGCGCTAAAGCGGCGCGTCATAAGACGCATTACGCTACAACGCGATACGTCGCGCTTACGCGACGCGTCACGATGTTGTTTTCTAACGCGGCAGTTGCGCAAACGGAACGTTTACCGGTTCGCGGACCGGGTCGCGGCACCAAATTGAGCTAACGGGAAGCTACCTGGTGCGCGGACCAGTAGCGAAACAAAAAAAATATATATATATATATATATACATAAAAAATTATATTAAAAACATATAAAATATATTTTTCGATTTAAAGAAGAATAAATTTTAAAGCTTTTGATATTTGCTATTAAAAAACCATTGAAATTCACTGAAAAAACCATCGGTTATAGACCATATATAGTTAGGAATTAGCATTTACAAAACCTTGAAAATTCACTGAAAAAACCATAGGTTATACACCATATATAGTTAGGAATTAGCATTTACAAAACCTTATTTTACTCACACAAAACCATTGAAATTTGCATATATAGTTAGTTGCACTAACTATATATCGCGCACCCGCAATCCACTGCTGATCATGTCACATATTACATCATTCATGACATGGTCAGTGACATCACTGATGACATCACTGATGACATCTCAAATGACATCACTGATGACATCACTGATGACATCTCAAATGACATCACTGATGACATCCCTGATGACATCTCATTTGACATTACTGATCACATCACTGATGACATCATTCATGTGATAATACGATGAACCTCTTCAGACTCTAATATAACCTTAGATACACTCAGTGTAAACAGACACTCACAGACTGTCACTCATCCATGAAGTTACACACACACCTAGTCAGTCATACAATGAATCAATCACACCTCCATTTTCTCAACTATACAGTTATACACACCTTACTTATTCAAACATATACTAACACATATTTACTCTCTTATACAATCCCGGATACAAGTTCACAATGATCCATACAGCCACTCACACATTCACTGGCTCTTATGCACAGTTATTTATATATGTCAACTCTCAAATGTACTGTGTTTTACATATGTACTTACTTTGACATGTAGCACTGAGATATCCATTCACTCACCAATACACTCATGCACACAGTCAACCGCCCATACAGCTGTTTCCACATGCACTTTTGAACCCATACATCTAGTGAATCAACTGCTCACACATCTATGCACAGAGTCATACACCTCCCAGCCACCCACACACACACTCAGTCTCCCATACAAATACTTGGGCAACCAATCAATAACCCATATAGTTACTCATATAGCTACTGATCAACACATGCAGCAGCTTACAGAACAACAGACATACTGATACACACATTCAGACAGTTTAGTCACTAACCCATGCACTCAGTGAGACACATTTAATCACTCACTCATACAGTCAGTCATGCACCTACTAAATCCTTCATCCAGACACTTATAAATCCACTCATTCTTCAATATGTAAGACATATTTTAACTTTACAGAAACATACAGTCACTGGATGTAGTCATCAGTGATGTCATCAGTGATGTCATTTGAGATGTCATCAGTGATGTCATCAGTGATGTCACTGACCATGTCATGAATGATGTAATATGTGACATGATCAGCAGTGGATTGCGGGTGCGCGATATATAGTTAGTGCAACTAACTATATATGCGAATTTCAATGGTTTTGTGTGAGTAAAATAAGGTTTTGTAAATGCTAATTCCTAACTATATATGGTGTATAACCTATGGTTTTTTCAGTGAATATATATATATACACACCCACATTTCCTTAAAACCCTATAACAGTTCAACCCATACCAACCCTAAAATTGCCCCCTGGCACCCCAAAACCCATACCCACGCTGAACCCTAATATTACCCCTGGCCCCCAAAACCCATACCCGTCCTGAACCCTAAAATTACCCCATGGCACACCAAAACCCATTACTACCCTGAACCCTAAAATTACCCCTGGCACCCCAATCCCTAACCCACCCTGAACCCTAAAATGACTTCTTGGCACCCTAAAACCCACACCCACCCTGAACCCTAAAGTTACCCACTAGCACCCCAAAAAATTAACACTACAAACTTACACTACATTTGCATATTCAGAGGGGACTCTCCTCTTTGACGTTTCCATGTATGTAAGTCAAAAACAACATACACTTAGAGTAACCTAGATATGCAGGCAGTAGGTAATGCTGTGCTGAAGAATGCATTAAAATTACTGAAACTTACATAAAAAACGTCTGCCTGCTCTTCTGATACTATTCAGTTGAGTTGGGCTGATCAGCAGCACTGCGTCCTGGCATCCAGCCCCTCCCAAAGATCTCTCAGTGTAGATAGGTGTGGGTCAAATGTTTCCTGGTTTCTCCTTGCCTGTGTCTCCTCTGCTTCTGGTCGTTGGTGCCCTCGGATGCAAAAAGAGAAAGATCCATGGCCCTGTTCACCATTTATCTGGTGAGCAGCGCCGTGGATGTGAATTCCCTACAGGTGCACAGACAGCAGGGGGAAAGGGATGGCCAGTACAGGTGAAGCTTTTCCTTTGTAAATTAATTCCTGCTGCCCTCATAGCCCAGGGTTTGCTGTCTGTGCACTTGTATGTAATACACAACCAGACAAGTGAACAGACAGCAAACCCTGGGCTATGACTCCAGCAGAAATTCCTTTACAAAGTAAAAGCATCATCTGCACTGGCCGTCCCTTTCCCCTTGCTGTGTGCATCTTCCCGCTCCCAACCCATGCTGAACACATCAAGTGCTTCGGTGAAATCCCTGCCTTCAGGCAAGGATATCACCTCGCCGCCAGTAAAGGAAAACAAGAGGTGGGGTCAGGGGGTTCACTGAAACTGTTCAGAGGCTGGCTGGCTCGGGCTGCTGGGCCTCAGAAAGCATCATAAAAATGACATTATCAGCTCCGATGCGCAGCCTTCTTTCATCATTTCAGTGCGTGTCAAATTACCCCGGGCTGAAGAAGACGACGGGGGGGGGCTGAAGCCCGGTGAGCCCAATGGGTGTTGCGCGCCTGCTCACACATAAAACCAAGCACTCTGCTTCCAGGATTGTCGAGGCATATCATAGGAGTGGCTTATATGTGTATATGTGTCTATATGGTAAGGTAGATATAGGTATACTATATCTAAGTAAGGGGTGATTACACCACCTTACCCAGGATGTGTGAACAGACCTGTGGTGTCCGTTTGGAAGGCAAAGAAGGGGTGGCACAATACATGCTGCAGCCCCCTTTAGTCCTAGGGTGCACCTATGCCCTGGGAACCCATGGTACACTATACAGGGGCTCACAAGGGGGACCCAGTAACCAATCTGGTATGCACCTAAAGTGCATGGTATCAATTTAGAGAGAGAACAGCTGGCTGTGGGTCTGATTAGCAGTCCCACAGCCACATAAAAATCGAAAAACCAGAGAATCACAGCAAAAACGTGGGGCTGACCATAGGATGCAGACCCTAATCTCTTTTAGTTGTGCCTTCCTGATCATATGAAATTCTGTGGTTAGAACCCGATTCAAGTAAGTGCAAGGAGTATGGTACTCAGTGATTTTTTCATTATCAGATAACGGATCGCAGATACTTTTGCCTTGCACACTCCGTCGGACTCCTCAAAGCACTAGGGCTTGTTCTGACTTTGATAACACATCAAACAGATTATTTGCCTTGAGAAAGCCTTGGCCCTGTGGGCGAAACACATGTTGGCTGTTCTTTTAATTTGCAAACAATTAATAAGTGACAGGGTGGGCCGGCTGCATCCTCCATATAAGTGACGGAGGTGGTCCTGCTGCATCCTCAATATAAGTGACGCAGGTGGTCCTGCTGCATCCTCAAAATAAGTGACGCAGGTGGTCCTGCTGCATCCTCAATATAAGTGAAGCAGGTGGTCCTGCTGCATCCTGAATATAAGTGACGCAGGTTGTCCTGCTGCATCCTCCATATAAGTGACGGAGGTGATCCTGCTGCATCCTCACTATAAGTGACGCAGGTTGTCCTGCTGCATCCTCCATATAAGTGACGCAGGTTGTCCTGCTGCATCCTCCATATAAGTGACGCAGGTGGTCCTGCTGCATCCTCAATATAAGTGACACGGGTGGTCCTGCTGCATACCCATTATAGGTGATAGAGGTGGTTCTGCGGCATCCTCAATATTAGTGACACGGGTGGTCCTGCTGCATACCCATTATAGGTGATAAAGGTGGTCCTGCTGCATCCTCAATATAAGTGTCAGAGGTGACTCTGCTGGGATGTATGTCGTTACAATGCGTGGTATTACCACCCGTAACGTTACAAAGCAGGTTTTACAATGCAAGTCGTTACAACGACTTGCGTTGGGGGGCGCTGGATAGTGGAATAGTGTAATTTACTATTCCAACTCCAGTCCCCGTGGATAGTAGGGAAGGTGTTGGATAGTAAATTAAACTATTCCCTATCCTACAGCTCCCTCCAGCGCAAGTCGTTGTAATGACTTTCATTGTAAAACCTGCGTGGTAATGGTACCGCGTTGTAAAAGATTTGTGGTAAAGGATGTTCCCCCTCTGCTACATCCTCAATATAAGTGACGCAGGCGGTCCTGTTGCATCCTCAATATAAGTGACGCAGGCTGTCCTGCTGCATCCTCAATGTAAGTGACAGAGGTGGTCCTGCTGCATCCTCAATGTAAGTGACAGAGGTGGTCCTGCTGCATCCTCAATATAAGTGACAGAGGTGGTCCTGCTGCATCCTCAATATAAGTGACAGAGCTGGACCTGCTGCATCCTCAGTATAAGTGATGCAGGTGGTCCTGTTGCATCCTCAATATAAGTGACAGAGGTGCACCTGCTACTTCTTCAATATAAGTGGCAGAGGTGGTC
Organism: Lissotriton helveticus; assembly: GCF_964261635.1. Classification (NCBI taxonomy): domain Eukaryota; kingdom Metazoa; phylum Chordata; class Amphibia; order Caudata; family Salamandridae; genus Lissotriton; species Lissotriton helveticus. The sequence goes on along the minus strand of NC_136067.1, from coordinate 2,120,705,186 downwards.
CTTCTGCATCATCAATATAAGTGACAGAGTTGGTACTGCTGCATCCTCAGTATAAGTGATGCAGGTGGCCCTGCTGCATCCTCAGTATAAGTGACAGAGGTGACCCTGCAGCATCCTCAATATAAGTGACAGAGGTGGTCCTGCTGCATCCTCAGTATAAGTGACAGAGGTGACCCTGCAGCATCCTCAATATAAGTGACAGAGGTGGTCCTGGTGCATCATCAATATAAGTGACAGAGGTGGTCCTGCTGAATCCTCCATATAAGTAACGGAGCTGGTCCTGCTGCATCCTCAATATAAGTGACACAGGTGGTCCTGCTGCATCCTCAATATAAGTGACAGAGGTGACCCTGCTGCATCCTCAATATAAGTGACAGAGGTGCACCTGCTACATCTTCAATATAAGTGACAGAGTTGGTCCTGCAGCATCCTCAGTATAAGTGATGGTTGCACTGTGGGGCCATCTCTCCCACCAGGCGCGCAGCACCCAGACCGCCGAAGTGGCTCCTCCTCACTCAGCAGCCCAGAACACACCGTCGTCCACTCTGCAGGTGAGCCGCCCTCAGAATCACTCCAGGCCTTGCCGCAGGTGATTCAGTCATTGAGGCCACGAGGCAGCCTGTACCGAATCGCCACTTGCCTCGCAAAGAGTAAGTGCCTGGTGGAGTGAGGTATTCACAGCTTTTCAAAGAAATAGCATGTTCAGTGCCCTGTGGTCATGATGATTATACATCTTCAGCTGCCTGTGCGTGCCCTGTTTAACAGTTAAATTCTGAAGTCTCACATTGCAGTCAGAGTCAGTCTGTGCTGACCTCACTGGAGTGTTCAGTGACACTTGCATTAGTCTGCATTACATCGTTTTGGGTCCAGTCAGATGAGCAGCTGTGGTGCCGGTAAAACTTCTACTTTTATTAATACTTTCAGCGCAGAGCACTCAGCTGCGGCGTCACTAAGTTTGCAGAGCGTGTAGCTCTCTGACAGGCTGGTGTGAGATCTGGTGCTGCTGGGCGGCGCTCTGTGAAAGACGGCATTGAAGCATTGGGCTCATTCTCAGTGTATGGCATCACGCGTGATGTACACGGTCTTGTGCACTTCAGCGCGGCAAAATTTGCTAGTATTTTGCCGTTTTTAAAAGTAAATACAGACAAAGTAAATATATTTTTCTGTCTGTATTTACAGGTATAAATCCGTAGAAACGGAAAACCGGGAGCCCTAATTATAAGTGACCCAGGTGGCCCTGTTGTACCCTTAATATACATGACAAAGAAAATCCTGCTGCATCCTCAACATAATAGTCAGAGGTGGTCCTGCTCCATCCTCACTATAAGTGACATAGAAGGCCCTTCTGCGTCCTCAATATAAGTGACAGAGCTGATCCTGCTGCATCCTCAATATAAGTGACACTGGTGTTGCTGCATCTTTCAGCAACATTCGGCACCGGGCTGTGGTACCAGTTAGTTCTTTCGATTGGGTCCAACCCTTTCTGTCTGACACTGATCCAGGGCAGCGATAGGTCAGATGTGGTTAAGACACCGGACATCACTTGAGGACGGCCAAAGGGATCAGGCCCTCCCTATTGTGTTCAACAGATACTTACACCAGCCTTGGTTAAAACCAGGACTTCACATTTAGAGCTGAGCTGATGACCCAGAGCACTAGAGAAGAAGGCAGGTGAGGGGGGCCAATGTCTTCTACAGTAGTCATAGATACATGTATAGACGCTGTTTCAGCTGTATTCATTCTTTCTGTCACTCACTTTATCACTAATTAAATGATAACCAGTCATTACATTATGATTTTTCTCACCTTCCTGCCTGCCCAAACATGCTCTAATTATTCCAAATTTCCACTTTTTGTTTCTTTTACTCAGTTTCCATCCTGTGTGAAGGATGCTTGTATTTATTCCTTCCATGTCAATACAACCAGCCATCTTGCTGTAAATTCTGATGCATACAATCTTCTGTATGGTGCTCTGACGTACAGGGAGTCTGATCTGCATTATCAAACTGTAAATACAATTTAAAAATGAATGTAGGTATTGGTTTTACAAATTTACATCTACAACCTTAGTTTTACTAAACGTCCATACACTTACAATCCTGAGAAGAAATAGTACAGCAAACAAACTCCGAACAACCGCGCAGTACACAAGGACGCCATCCGCAACCACGACCACCACAACAGGGCCGCCAAGAGAACCTCGTTCAAAGACCACCTCGACAACAACGCACACAATAGCAAGGAGCTCTTCAGCATCTTGAAGGAACTCTCCAACCCCAGCTCCAACACCATCAACATCCAGCCGTCGCAAGCCCTGTGCGACGCCCTCGCCACCTTCTTCCACCACAAGATAGCAGACATCCACAACTGCTTCAGCACCTATGTTGTGATTGTATCTAGGACCCTATTTAAATATTCCCGATTCATGCCCTTATGTGGTTATAACAAAACATATCCTTATAAAGGCATAAGAATCATATCCATATTTAGTCTTAGCCAATGCAGTCCAAATACGGCAAGGCTACTCCCATAGACTCCTAGAAAGTACAACGCGTTCTTTAAACAAACCAAGCCTCCAGCAGCCCGGGAAATCCCCCTGCTTTTGTTTTGATTTGAACAAGAACTCCTGGAGTCCAGAAAGAACTGTAAGTTCTTAGTGACGTCTTATGTCCAACCTTACGTCAAACTCGGCACCTTTCAGGTATAAATATACCAACGTTGCCTTAAGCAAACACACGGTGGTTTGGAGCAGAGCGGCCATCTACTTGCCTGACCCCCAGCTGATGCGAGTGCCGAAGGAAGCTGACCCTCCCACTTGACGCACTGAGAGAGACGCTGTCTTTTCTCCTGCCGAGAAATTCCAGCTCCGGTGTTTCCAGTCACCCTTGCGGGTTGCTGGGAGATCGAGTCCTGAGAGAGAGATACAAGACCTCCTTCATTCTATAAACCAAGGTACGGAGCTGATTAAAACTTTAAGAAAATTCTTAATTCAGATTCTTGGCAAAAACTAACTTAACTTAAAACTGCAACTTACTAACTCCTTCCCACGTATTAGGCTTAGGTCAGGTACACCGGAGTAGGCGTATCTTAGAAGCACCAGCTGAGTACGGTTAGTCAATGATTTTATGTATGTATATATTTTATCCGTTTTAAAGTATCATATGGCTCAGAAACCATATTGATGCTTTTAAAGTATTATTTCATAATACCCCTTTTACTGTACGCACTTTACTTCATGATAAGTATTGCAATTGTGGCAATTCATTTCTCTTGCATGAGAAAGAAGACTGCTCAATAAATAACAACTTTTATTGAAAACGCCCGTCTCTCTATTTCTCTGCACTCCTGGTGAAATTAAGCATGTACAATTGACTGAGTGAAATAGCTGTCCATTGTTTTCACACGACTCTGGAGATATACTCCTTATTATTATTATTATTATTACTTATTCTTGGGGGAGTAAAGTTGTCATGTTTATGTGGTTGTCAGAAACTAATCCCTTTTTGTCTAAATCAGGAAAGTTAACTCATTCCTGTTCATTCGAGAAAGTTTCTAGTGACCTCTGAGCTAGCTGGCATTTTAATTAAGTCTAACATATTCAGTAGAGACCTAGTCGACCTCAGTCCTACGTCTAAACTGCCTTTTATGTTATTCCAATGCGCAGAGCCTATTGGGAATATAGGAACTATACTACACCTAGACAGCACCAACAGACACCAACACAAAAGACCCTCCGCACACCATCGACCACGGCCCCCTGCTATCCTGGGCCAGCGTGAGCGTTGATGACACCATCAAGACCATGAGCACAATCGGCTCTCCGTCAGACCCATTCCCGCACCACGTCTTCAACAAAGCAAGGAGCTCCATCGCACCCGACCTCCGCAACATCATCAATCTCTCCCTCGAGACCGCGACCGTCCCAGAGAGCTTAAAACAGGCCGAGATCAATGCCCTACTGAAAAAACCCAAGGCAGACCCAAGAAACCTCAAGAACTTCCGGCACATCTCTCTGCACCCCTTCCCGGCTAAGGTTATTGAGAAAGTCATCAACAGACAGCTAACCCGATACTTCGAAGAAAACAGAATCCTGGACCCTTGCCAATCAGCGTTCCACAGCAACCACAGCACCGAGACTGCCCTCATCACCGCCACCGACATCAGGATCCTGCTGGACAACGGTGGACCGCAGCACTCTTCCTCCTAGACCTCTCCGCCACCTTCTACACCGTCTGCTAACACACACAACGCGCACACCTCCATGCTGCAGGGATCCAAGACAAGGCTCTGGAATGGACCACCTCCTTCCTCTCTGGCAGAACCCAGAGCATCCGCCTCCCCCCATTCCACTCCAACGCCTCCTAGATCATCTACGGCGTACCCCAGGGATCCTCCCTCAGCCCGACACTGTTCGACATTTACATGGCCTGCTCGCACAAGTCACCCGACAGCACAACCTTAAAATAATCTCCTACGCCAACGACACTCAACGGATCCTCTCCCTCACCAAGGACCCCATCACCTCCAAAGCCAACCTCCTCCAAGGAATGAAGGCCGACGCCGACTGGATGAAGGCCAACCATCTGAAGCTGAACTCGGACAAGACAGAGGTCCTCATCCTCGACTCCAACCCCTCAGCCTGGGACAACTCCTGGTGGCCGACGGCACTGGGAGCAGCCCGACACCCACCGACCATGCAAGCAACCTGGGAATCATCCTCGACTCAACGCTCTCAATGACCAAGCAAGTCAACGCAGTCTCCTCCTCCTGCTTCAACACCCTCCGCATGCTCCGCAAGATCTACAGATGGTTCCCGACAGATACAAGAAAGACAGTCACTCAGGCCCTCGTCAGTAGCAGCCTCGATAAAGCGGGAGCCCCGACCAAGCTCATCAAATGACTACAACACGTCCAAAACGCCTTGGCACGACTGATGCTCGACGTACCATGCCACGACCACATCACACCCCACCTGAGAAACCTCCACTGGCTCCCCGTCAACAAGAGACTATCCTTCAAGCTCCTCATCCACGCACACAAGGCACTCCACAAGACCGGCCCAGCCTACCTCAACAGACGGCTCTCCTTCTACATCCCCAACCGCCAGCTACGCTCCGCCGGCCTCCCACTCGCCACCGTTCCGCGCATCCGAAGAACAACCACTGGCGGTAGATCCTTCTCCCACCTTGCCGCCAAGACATGGAACACCCTCCCACTGAGCCTACGACAGACCCAAGACCTGCTGACCTTCAGGAGGATGCTCAAGACCTGGCTGTTTGATCAGTAGCACCCCCCCAGCGCCTTGAGACCCTCGCGGGTATGTAGTGCGCTTTACAAGTTGACTGATTGATTGATTGATTGATGTTGTTGGAGTGCACGGCAGCTCTCATTCCTCATTCCTCATTTTACACTGACCTGTTTGATAGATGGTTTTGATAGTAATGTTTCATCTTGGGCTACATTCTTCCCCCGTACCTCCCCCCCACCTGATAGCTCCTCAAACAGGATTCTGATAACTAACCTTGAAATCTGCATAAAAAACCAAACACATGGAGGAGAGATGCAGCACTCATAGTCAATGAATTGAGAGGGAAATACTAAATGCAGAAGATACAGAAAAGACCCCTCTCCTACCCCTCCCCCACCTCTTCTCCTTACCTGATCTTCTGCAGCCGGGTGTCTGGGTGCTTCAGGGTATCACAGATCAGGGATGCACCAGCATCACCCAGTTTATTGTGACCCAAATCCAGTTCCAGCAAAGAGCGGTTGGAGTGAAGGGAAGCGGCCAGAGCTGCACAGGAAGCAGCGGTTATCCAACAGCCACGGAGGCTAAGCGGGTGCGAGAAAGAGGGAATTAAATCATTAATAATGCCAAGGATTTATTACTCAAAGTATTCAAAACAAGATAAAAATAACCAGAACAGCAGCTGTCATGGCCCAGAACTCTCTGATCTGAGGTGGACAAGAAACACTTTACCCCTCCCACTGTCACCTGGTTTCAGTTCTGATGTGGGAACGCAGGGCAGCATTCACTCCTAGTTGTACACCGACCTGTCTGGTAGATGGTTTTGATAGCAATGTTTCATCTTAGGCTAAATTCACCCCCCCAACCTGATAGCGCCTCAAACAGGCTTCTGAGAACTAACCTAGAAATCTGCATGAAAAAGACAAACCTATGGAGGAGAGATGCTGCACTCACATTCAATGAATACAGAAGGAAAAAAATACAGATGAAACAGAAAAGCCCCTCCCCCTATCCCCCTGATCCTTACCAGATCTTCTGCAGCCGGGTGCCTGTGTGCTTCAGGGAATCACAGATCAGGGATGCACCAGCGTCACCCAGGTGATTGTGCCTTAAGTCCAGGTCCAGCAAAGAGTGATTGGTGCGAAGGGCAGCGGCCAGATTTGCACAGGAAGCACTGGTTATCCAACAGACACTGAGGCTAAGAAGGTGCGATAAAGAGATAGCGAGGGGATTAAACCATTAACAATTCTATTGATAGAGAAAAGTCACGCCCATCCCCCCGCTCCATACTTGATCTTCTGTAGCCGGGTGTCTGGTCGCTTCAGGGCATCACAGAGCAGGGATGCACCAGCGTCACCCAGATAATTGTCCCTCAAGTCCAGTTCCAGCAAAGAGCGGCTGGAGCGAAGGGCGGCGGCCAGAGCTGCACAGGAAGCGCCGGTTATCCCTTTGAGGCTAAGCAGGTGCGACAACAAAAAGAGAGGGGATTAAATCATTAATAATTCTAATGATTAATGACTAAAAAATATTATAAACAAGGTATAAATAGTCAGAAGAGGAGCTGTCATGGCCCAGAACTCTCTGATCCGAGGTGCACAAGAACACTTTAACCCTCCCCCTGTCACCTGGTTTCAGTCCTGATGTTGTTGGAACTCAGAGCAGCACTCACTCCTAGGTTTACACTGAGCTGTTTGGTAGATAGTTTTGATTGTAATGTTTCATCTTGGGCTAAATTCACCCACGCTCCCCCACTGCAACCAATGAATAGACACAGCTGGACATAGGCACCCATAATCCACAGGAAATTAAACTTATGGCAGCAGGAGGGAAGGCTTCTTAAAATCTGCAGCCTTTTCGGGACTTCTTCTACTCCGTTCACTCGGGGTGCTGATAGCGCCTAAAACAGGCTTCAGAGAACTGACCTTGAAATCCACATGAAAGATAAACACACGGAGTAGAGATGCTGCATTCATATTCAATTAAAACAGAGAAAAAAAATGCAGATGATACAGAAAAGCCCCCCACCCTCTGCTCCTTACCGGATCTTCTGCAGCCGGGTGTCTGGGTGCTTCAGGGCGTCACAGATCAGGGATACTTCAGCGTCACCCAGTTTTTTGTCACTCAAGTCCAGTGTCAGCAAAGAGCGGCTGGAGCGAAGGGCAGTGACCAGAGCTGCACCGGAAGCACCGGTTATCCCACACCAAGAGAGGCTAAGAAGGCGCAATAAAGAGAAAGCGAGGGATTAAAACATTAATAATTCTACTGATTTATTACTCAAACTATTAAAAACAAGGTATAAATAATCGGAAAAGCAGCTGTCATGGCCCAGACTCTCTGATCTGAGAAGTACAAGAAACACTTTAACTCCTCCCAATGTATAAATTTATGGAGGACTTACGACTTAAAACTAATTACCTTAAGTCCCACATTATGACAGGTGGCCCGCCAAAGAATAAGAAATCAAAAGCACACCGTATCAAGGATTATTCTTTAGGAAAAGTGGATCAGTTTTGTTACCTTGGCTTCCTGTTGGACAACCAACTGACTTGGGGACCACTTATAAAAGCACATATACAATCCCTTAGTAGGGCAGCTCATGGGATAGATTCCTTCAGTAGATGTTTAGGACACAGTCATATTAGGTATGTTTTACATCTTTACAATGCAAAGTGTCTGCCCACTGTGGAGTTTGGTGCGGAAATCTGGGGATACAAGCCGTGCCATTCAATTCAAGTTGCTGAAAACAAAAAGTTTAAGAAAGCTATTAAGAATCCTCCAGAGTGTCCCAGAGGAATTTCTCTGTGAAGAAATGGGAGCAGATTTTATAACTGATTATATGACTCCGTCCAAAACTTCTTTGATTCCCAATATATCGTAAGAGTGAATTGGAATTTAACAGAAGGATTGTGATTGATTTCATGAATTTGGAACTAAGTCATCACATACTTTGGTTTAATTACGTTAAACAACTCTGGTGGAGTTGGGTAAACCTCAGTTGTTTAGCCCCCAGAGCTACTTAGTAAATCAGACACAGGCTGGGTGGAAGAGGCTTTTAAACTAACTACTGGTGAAGCTAGGCTACAAGTAGCTCAATCCAAAGATGGTTATAAACATTTTGTAATAGTGAAATCCCATCATAGAAGACTATTGTAGGAAGCTGGCTTAGTATATGGTGCACACTTATTTAAGGAAGCACCCTGCCCTAATCCAGACAACCCTTACTGTGATTTTAGTGGTCTTAGACAAGCTTAGAAAGCTCTCCAAGTGGTAGCTGTGGAGAGCAGCCCTCAGGCTTAGTCTAGGAGGAGTGCAAAGCAACTTGTTTTACCAGTACTAATCATATAGTGTAGGTTAAGTGAAATAGAACAACACCATGTAGTTATGAAAATATGTATTTATTATAAACACTCACTAACAAATTGCAATATCTCCTTCTCAGAGATATAATCACAATACACACAGTGCTTCAATAATAGAACATGTAAGTAGCACAAATACACAGTGGTCTCCAGGGGGAGATCAGACCATATACTAATAAACTGGAATGCGAACCACAACCTAAGTCTAGACTGGACCCAGAAGATGTAGAAGAGCTAGGGTCCCAAGGAACCACCCAAGGTAAGTACCAAAGAACCCCACGGAAGCTGTGTGCAGAGTGGGAACACGACCGCGTGCTCAATACAAGTCAATGGGTAAGACGTGGTTGCAGTTTTTAAGAAGATGGACCCTTCCGAGAGGACCCTGAAGATGGAAAGTTAGAGAGTTACCCCACCCGCTGTTAACCCAGGAACCAGGATACCTACACCAGGGAAGCTGGGTGCATAGGTTCGAAGCGACATCGTAAACCACCGTAGACCACAATGGAGGACTTCAGTGAAGATGCTACTGGCAAAGAAATTGAAATATTCCGGTGGAGGTACCTGCAAGTAGAGGGGACAGAGTCTATGCCACTCAAGAGTGACCAGGAGGCACGAAGATGCATGCCAACCGATGTCAAAAGATGCAGGAGAGTTGACAGTGACCTTGGTGCTGCAGCTGTGCGCACCAGGTGATGCTGTAGAAGACCTGGAGCTGTTCACGAGCTATCTCACATTGGATGTCAAGAGCCAGGTAGTCAGTGTCCGGCAGGAGCACCAACAAGCCTTGGCAGCTGCAACAAATGTAGCACACAAAAAAGATGCAGTATCAAGACCAGCAAGACCCAAGGGACTGAACATTGTCAGGTAAGTTAGAGTAGGCATGAGCAAACAGGGGAGCCCAGTGGAGCCAAAGAAGACCCTTGAGGTCCCCCAGGCCGGAGACACCTTCACACCAAGGGAGATTCCTTCAGGTGTCTTAGATGTCCACAGGTCTGGTGAAGAACCTGTATGGAGCTCAAGCCCAGATGATGCAGAAGACCGGCAGGACGATGAGACCAGGAGCAGCATGAATCTTTCCAGTTGCAGTCTCGGTTCCCAAAGCGAAGTCCAGAGTGCCCAGACGGTTGAAGATGAAGTGGTTTCAGATCAGAATCTTGTCTCACGACGAATCTGAAGAGCCACCCACAGGTAATCCCTTAAGTAACTTAAGGAAAGGGTTGGGGCTATTCAGTGGTCCCTCCCAGAGGAGGGTCTCGGCAGAGGAGAGGATAATCCCATGTCCTTTGTCCAGTTTCGGACCAGAGCGGGAGCCAACGGCTCCCAGAACAGGTTTTAACTAGAGTCTGCAAGGAGGGCACCAAATGTGCCTTTCAAAGCAGTCTGGTGGTGCTGGAAAGTGCCCCACCCAGCCTAATACACTAAGTCATGTCTGGGAGGTGGTAACACCTCCCTGTGACAGGAATGCAGGAGGGCAGAATCATGTCTGTGGTCTGCAGCAGCAATAGCTTGCTGTCAGACTCTGGAAGACTGGTACCGGGAGCACTGAGGGCTTCCAGGAGGAGCCCCACAGGGCATGGAATCAAACCTCCAAAACCGTTCACTGTGTTGGAGGTATGTATCTCTACATATCGTAATGGGTGATGCACTTACAATGCCTGGAAAATGGACTTTGGGAATTGGAGGGATGTCTGGCTCATACAGGGGCACCCTCACACTTATAACTGAGCACCCTGCCTTCAGAGTTGACAGCCCTGCTTTAGGGGTGATTTCAGCACCTTGCGACCCTCACGGGTGAGTAGCGCGTGTACAATCCCCTTATTGATTTATAGGTTCTAAGTGTAGTGACCTCAGACATAATAAAACATATCTCTCGTAAGTGGTGCTATCGCCAACTTACACAGGCTGCAATGGCAGGTCTGAAATCAAAATTTGGGTGGTCTCACATGGGTGGCATAATACATGCTGCAGCCCATGGGGGACCTCTGGGTATCTATGCCCTGGGTACCTTAGTACCATATACTAGGAACTGACAAGAGTACACCGGTACCCAATCTGGGGAGTACCTAAGAACTCACCATGGTCCAATTTAGGGAGGAAGCACAGAGACTGGGGTCCTGATTAGCAGGATCCCAGTCAGACTAGTCTAAAACACACTGACACCAGGCAAAAAGTGGGGGTAACCATGCTAGAAGGATCCTCCCTTGCTACAACTGCTAACTTACTTCCATTTAAAACTGTTTCCACAGCTGTTGATGGGGTGGCATAAGCCATTAGACCGTCCTTTTTGCACAAGTGACAGGATTTCTGCACCGGACACTTTGCATACTGTTTTTATTTCTCCTAACAGGTCAGCCTTAAGATATAAGTATATTCTCTGCCTGTTGTATCAAGCGAGATCTGCCTTACTTTACTTCCAAATTTTGGATTCACTGGAAACTTGTTGCTTTTTATCCTGGTTTTTGGCAGGTGTGTATCTTGCTAACTTGAGAAATTAACTGTGACAGTGAGCTACTTTATAAATGTTCTGTTCATGTAAATTGGTTAAAATTCGATTGGATTATTGGTTTTAGGTGGTCCTTATTATTCCCTACTTACATAGCGACCCTTATAAGGAGGTTTTTGTTTGTTAGGTTTTATTAGGATAAGCCCTGGCGCCATTTATATAGCATTTTTAACATGTTTTTTCCTGTACATAGGTATGTTTAGCAATGCATTTTATCTTTTCAAAGGCTGCACTTTAAAAATGTGCTGTATTTTAATTTAGATATGTCTGCAAATGAAATTAAGATACAAGATGATTTGTGGATGTCAACTAGGAGAAGACAGAGGCCCCCCCCCGACAGACCACGCCCCGAACCTCAGCATCATTCTAGACTCCTCTCTCACCATGCCTCGCCAGATCGATGCCATTGCCTCCACCTGCTTCCACTCCCTCCGCATCCTCAGCAAGACTTTAAAATGGATCCCATCGAAGCCAGAAGGACCGTCACCCACTCGCTCATAACCCGCAGACTGGACTACAGCCTCGCCCCCTACCCTGGAATCAACAAATCCCTATCACATAGATTCCAGACCATCCAGAACGCCGCAGCCAGACTCTTCTTTGGCCCCCCACAACATGAGCACTTGACCTAGTAGCTGCGAGGCCTCCACTGGCTCCCCGTCGAGAAGAGAGTAACCTTCAAGCTACTCACCCATGCCTACAAATCCTTTCACAACATCAGACTCAAATTCCTCAATGAAAAAGGCTCTTTCTACGTACCCAAAAGAAATCTCTGCTCCGATGACCTACCCTAGCCGAGACCCCGTGCATCTGCAGAACTAGAGCAGGTAGAAGAGCCAAGGCCTGGAACGAGCTGCCAGTCAACATCAGACGCTCCCCTACCCTGCACATCTTCAGGAAAAGCCTCAAGACGTGGCTTTTCCGCTGATCCGGGGCCTGGAGCTGCACCCCGTTCCACCCTCTGCCCTCCCCCCCCTCCCTCTTCCCCCAGCGCCTTGAGACCCTCACGGGTGAGTAGCGTGCTTTCAAAGCACCTGATTGATTGATTGATGTTTTATTTCTACGTGTGCTTTTATAGCCAATTTAGGCTAAATAAAGAATGTGTTTATTCATTGATTGAACTCCTCTCACTGTCACCTGGCTGGTAAGTCAGGGGCTGTCAAACATTCTCCTTTAGAAGTGAGAAAAGTAGGTGAATCAGGTCCATTGACATAATTTTTGTTACACACCCGGGTACAGAAAAGATCCTTGGTGTATACGTACTGGGCCTCATAGAGAGCAGCCCACCCAGGGACGCTGGAACTTAACGGAGCACAGCACCCACAATAAAAAACAACAACCAAAGGGCATCACTACATGAACTTCACTGAGGGTACTTGTGAATTCAGTTCTCTTACACATGCGGAATTTGTCTTTTCCTACTCCAAGAATGGGTTCTTTCCAATCCCAAAGATGGCCGATCTCCCTGGCTGTGTCTGCCCTTGTAGAGAGTCATCCTCATGGAGTCGGTTCATGGAGCCGACTTCATTGCTGCGAATACTGCAGAATATTCAGACTAGGAAGAGAAAGGCAGACCCTGTTAGTAGTCTTTTTCCAAGGATGGGAGGGTGTCCCCCAGTGCAGCTCTCTTGGGTCTCCCCATGAAGTACAGAGAAGAGGAGTTGAGGGGAGGGCACCAGGGCAGGGTGAGCCGGAGTCGGGGAGTGTCCCCCAGTGCAGCTCTCTTGGGTCTCCCCATGGAGTACAGAGACGAGGAGTTGAGGGGACAGCACCAGGGCTGAGTGAGTTGCAGAGAGGCTGATGACAACTTAGGTATTGTTATTCTTATTGTTAATGCCAGATTGATTCTTATTCTGTGCACAGGCTTGGGGTCTTAAGGGGGGTGAAGGGGTCTCTCCAGGAAGAGGAACTTATGTTTTCACATTTGTTTTATAGTTTACCCGAACATGGACAAGGCAAGATATTTAACCTGTGTTGTGGAGACACCTCCTGGAAAGGGGAACCGTAGGAAAGTAGGATCTGCTTTCATGGTTACCCCCACTTTTAGCTGGTGTTCTACTGTGTTTCTGACTAGTCTGACTGGGATCCTGCTAACCAGGACCCCAGTCTCTGTGCTTCCTCCCTAAATTGGCAATGGTGAGCACTTTGGTACAATCCTATTTGGCTACTGGTACACCCTTCTAAGTACCTAGTATATGGTAATGATGTACCTAGGGCATAGGTGCACCAGCGGTCCCCCATGGGCTACAGCATGTATTATGTCACCCATGAGGGACCCTCCAAGCCCTGACTACAGGCCTGCCACTGCAGCCTCCTGTGTGAGCTGGTGCTTGCGCCTCAAACAAAATATATGTTTCCTTATATCTAGCAGCACTGCACTTAGAACATATAAGTCACGCCTCTAGTATGCCTTGCAGATCCCAACGGCAGGGACCTCGGTTATCAGTATGAGGGAGGCCCTGCATGAGCCGGATACCCCTACAAACCCCGGAGTACAATCTCCAGGCTTTGCAAGTAGATCAGCCGTTACCATACATAGAGGGGTCATGCGTCATTACCCGATGACCATCTCTACACTGACTGGAACGAATCTGGGCATGTTTAGTATCACACATTTTGGAATCATACCCCGACACGTTATCTGGTGTTGGAGGTATGATTCCATCCACGGTAGGACTCCACCGGGGACTCCACCCTGGCTCCCGGGGCAAATCTTACAGGGCCTGACAGCAATACCCTGGCTGCTGCTGACCGCGAACATGATTCTGCCCTCCTGCTGCTGGGCCAAGCAGGGGAAGGTAGGACAATTGGTTTCCTGTCACAGGGAGATGTGACCCCCACCCAGACAGGATTTAGTGTATTGGGCCAGGGTGGGGGTGCTTGCCAGCTCCACAGAGTCTGCTGGAAGGGTACATTTGGTCCCCTCCTTGCATACTAAAGTTCAAACCAGATGAGGGAGCCGTTGGCTCACCGCTCTGGTGTAAAACTGGACAAAGGACATGGGAGTATCCTTCCCACTGTCCGACCCCTCCTCTGGGAGGGAGCCCTGAATTGTCCCAACCCACACCTTTGGGTACTTATGGGCTAAGTTGTGGGTGGGTCCCTGGATTCATCATGGGATTCAATTCAGATCAAGCTCCACCTCAACTTCAACCGTCTGGACACTCTGACCACCGCCGGACTGACCATATCGGACTGACCGCATCGCACTTCGCTTTTGGGAACCTGAGAAGACTCCATCTGAACATGGCCATGTCGTCCTGCAAATCTGCTGCACCGTCAGTGTCCGTGCTTCATACAGGTTCTGGCCAGGACCTGTGGACTCTCAAAGACATGCAAAGGAATCGCCCTTGGAGTGAAGGAGTCACTCCCCTGCATCTGCAGGCACCGCAACATAGCTGATAGGTTTGCTGCTCCTAGGTTCACCGACTACGAAAGGCTCCAGTAACAAAGGAGATGGTTCTGTAAGGCATCAAAGCCTGCGTTGACTTCACACCGAGTCTGAAGCCAGTTTCCCTCGTCCGCATCACTGGAACCAAGTCCCTGTGCAACGCGCCGGCTGCCCATTGTCAAGGCTTGATGACCCTCTCCTGCTAACTCCAGTGGGCTCCCCTGTTGCTCAGGACCTGCTCTGACTTGCCTAGTCATGGTTAGTCACGTGGACCTTGCTGGTCCCGACATTTCACCTTCTGTTGGCTTCTGCTCCTGTTGCCGTTGCTGAGGTGTGCAGGTGCCCCTGCTGGACACTGACCCCCAGTTATCGGCATCCGATGTGGGACAGCTTGTGAATGGCTCCTCGTCTTCCACAGCATCACCTGGTCCAAACAGCTACAATTACGAAGGCACTGTCATCTCCCCTACATCAAATGACATTGGTGGGCATGCGTCTTCCATGCCTCCCGGTCACTCCTGAGTGAAACAGACTCTGTTGCTTACAGGTTCTTCTAATCTCTGACCCACCTTTGGTTTCCGCGGGATTCCTTTGTCTTCTTCTCCAGTGGCATCCTTCCTGAAGTCCTCCATTGTGGACTGCGCCAGTCTCCGATGCCTCTCAGCACCTATGCACCTGGCTTCCCTCGTGGAGGTATCCAGGTTCTTGGGGTATCTACGGGTAGGGTGACTCTCCGATCTTCCACCAGGTTCCTTCAGGATCCACTGGAAAGGCTCATTCTTCTTTAAAAACAGCAACCGCAACATACCCATTGACTTACATTGATCATGCGTTTGTGTTCACCTTTGCACACGGCCTCTGTGGGGTGGTTCCTTGGTTCCCTGGCTCTTCTACGTCTTTTTGGTCCATTCTCGACTTTAATCGTGGGTCGTATTCCACTATTTTAGTATATGGTGGGGTCTCACTCTGGACCCCTTTGTATTTCTGTGCTACTTACCTGTTTTACTGCTAAAGTATTTTGTGTATTGTGACTATCTCCAGGTAGGAGATACTGCAATGTGTTAGTACGTGTCTCTAATAAATGTCTGTAATAAATACCTATTTTTATAAGTACACTGTGTGGTTCTTTTTCACTTGGCCCACACTATAAGATTGGATATTGGTAAAAACAAGTTGCTTTTCACTTCTCGTAGACTAAGCCTGAAGGCTGCTCTCCACAGCTACCACTAGAGAGCTTTCTAAGGCTGTCTAAACTTCTAAAATCACCATAAGGATTGTTTGGATTTGTACAGTGTGCTACACTTAAAAATGTGTGCCACATATACCAAGCCAGCCTCCTACAGGAAGGATCAATTATTGTACAGCCTGGCACAGTGTTTGGTTGTGAGCAGTGATGCTGCAGTGAGAAGGATGGAAGACGAGTATCCAACACACAGAAGTCCTGAGCCAAGGATGACTCAGAAGCGCCCTGAAGTCTTTCATGTGCTTAGATGCTGAGCTGGTTTCTTAACCCAGAGCTTTGTACAGCACATGGCTAACGGCGCTGCTAGAAACACAAGTACTTAAGGGTACTACAAGTAATCGTTGTTATCTGCTCTAAGCGCTGTCCTCGTGAAGATGCAGTGATTAGATATAGGAAGGCTTTTCAGCCGATGGTTGAGGGGTCTAGAGGAGGACCAGCTTCCACTGCTGCCCCCTAGGCCGTTCAACAATGGAACCATTTACTAGGTGGTGCATTGGTGAGGGGCCCGTGGTTGTGAGCAGGAGTGGGCCCTGGCAGTTGCCCACACTGCCCATGTCTATCGCCAGCACTGCCCCCGCTTGTCTCTCCTTTCAACCAGTTCTAACTGCAAAGCGGGACAGAGCGGAGCTACATCACTTGTGGGTTAGTGTTACACATTCTTTGGAGCCTCGCTAGGGGCATTGCCGGATCTGATTACACTGTAAGATGTGTTTGTGTTATAACAGCACATTTCAAGATGGTCGGACTAGCAGCACCAAGTACAAGTGCCACCGTTCACCATGGCTGCAGCTGAAACAGGATACAGGCAACTCTTTCAACAAGCACGTGTTTGGCCTGGCGCCATCTTGCAGTGTGTTCCTATCAAATCACTTTGTTATGTTACTGCAGGATGGTTTTCCTTAGTAAAATGTGGGTTTTAAAAAAAAGATGAACCACACCGATTCTCCATATACCTGAGAGTATTTCTTCTCCAGATTCTAAAATCAAAACATACAGACAAGGAAAGACACACAGGAAAGCAGATGCTTTGTCTTGAAAAAAATGTGTGGAAAGCCTGTAACATGGACTCATCAAATTTTGGTCACTGAATAAATAAACATCTCAGCCTGGGAACAATTTTGTAACAAGAAGATCTGCAAAGAAGAAATATTCTAGAGGGAACCTTTGTTCACAAGGAGAATCTTGGCCCATCCTTGTGGAATTCTCTCCCCACAGCGATTTGCAAAGAAACGCTACACAAGAATTTCCATAAACTCCTAAAACCCTGGTAGTTTGATCAATAATCTCTCACTTTTTTTCTGTTCCTTCAGATTTGCGCTAGGAAACCCTTGTTGGGTAGGTGAGCGCGTTATAAAATTATACATAAAAAAAGTGTTCATCCCCTTACAAGGTCTGCAAGGGACCGTCTTGTAGTGGTGTCATGACTCTCACAGTGCAGGGCATTCAAGTGAATTAAAGGTTTTGACTTGGTAAAGAGAAACAAGGAAGGTTGTGAAACCTTGAGGGAAATAATGATCCTCAATGTTCCTTTGCACAGGATACTCACTGCTCCTCCTCTGCTGTGGTCTTAATGAAGAGACTGTTAGATTACATCAGCATCTGTTAGACCTGGTATCATTGGCGTAAGGCCCCCTTCCATTTTTTCTGATTACCTCCTCTGTTTACTGGTTTTAAATGCTTTGGGCACTGTGCCTCTGCTATTCAGTGCCACAGTGCAAGTACTTCCTATGTTAAATTGATGTATTGATTAGCGACTCCATGATTGGGTAATTTTATTTACTTGTCAGACCCTAGTACAGTTCTCCATGTGTGCCCAAGGCTTGTAAATCAAATGCTGCTGGTGGACTTGCAGCACTGGTTTTGCCACCCACAGAAGCATCTTGTAAAGTGTGTCTCAGACCTGCCATTGCAGAGCCTGTGTGCAGTCTAGTACTGCCATGTCGACTTGGTAAGTGAACCCACTTACCAGTCCCTAAACCTTCCCTTTTCTTCATATCAGACACCCCTAAGGTAGGCCCAAGGGCAGGGTGCATTGTAAGTATAAGGTAGGGCATGTCCTGGTGTGTGGCATGTCCTAATAGTGAATTACAGCCATATTCGTTTTTCACTATTGCAAGGCTACCTGTCCCCATAGGCCAGAGTGGGTAGCTTGATTATAACATCTTATAATCCTAACTGACTCAGGGAACTAGGTAGAAATTAGAGTTTGGTATGCCTGAACTCACAATGATAAAATACATCTTTTAGTGGCGTTGGTTTTAACATTCTGTGTTTGAAAATACCACTTTTAGAAAGTAGGTATTTTCTTGCCTAACTATGCAAGCCTGCCTCTGCTAGGTTGTGTATTCCTTGCCTGGAGTTTGAGTGACAGGGGCTGGGGGATTCCAGGAGACAGGGTCAGCCAGTACAAGGCTGAATAGAACGATCTGCATGTAGATAGGTAGGAGGAGTTGCACCTGGGACCTGAATAGGGCTGTGCCTTCCCTTCACAATGCTGGCTCCACCTCCTGTGGTGTGTCTGATGGTCCTGGCCTACACTGTGAAAGGAAAGAAGGAGTCTTGTCAACAAAGTGTTCCAGGACTGACCAGAACTGGTTTGGATTTGGCAGAGGCCTCTCTGCCTTCAGAGATCAAAGAGAATTTGAGTATAAATATGTGGACCCAGACCCCAAGACTTTAGATCACGTCCAGGAACAAGACAAACCTTTTGCCAAGGAGAAGAACCAAGGAAGCTGCAGGAGTTTGGACTGCCCCTCTGCCAGTGTGATGTTTGCTGAGTTGGCCTGCAGTGGTCTCTTCATTGCCAAGGAAAGGAGAAGGAACTTTCAAAGAACTTCATCATCTTGCAGAATATTTCTACAAGGGCTTGAACTTGCCTCCTGCTGAAGTCTCAGGGCTACAAGACTTCACCACCAGCTCCCCTCTGAATTTCCTTGCTGGGAATTCTATCTGGAGAAGCCTGCGTGTCGCTGGGAGCTGGAAGCGCGACTCAACGAGAAGAAGTGTGTCGCCGCTGCTGTTGTCGTCGCGTAGCTGTTGAAGCGGGCTGCCGCCACATCTCCCAAGAAGTGTGCTTTCGTCGCAGCTGTTTGCCGTCACATCACCGGAGAAGCGTGTCGCCACAGTGAGGGTCGCCGTCGCATCACCGGAGAAGTGTCTCGCAGGGCCTGTCGCAGCTCCAAAGTACAGAGTTCGCTGCATGGCCTCCAGGGCGTGCACGCCTCGTCTTCATGTCGTCGCCTCAAGGGTGCCATCCTATCGCATCGCACCGGATCGTCGCACGCATCAAAGCGCCATCTTGTTGCATCGCAACAGGAATGCATCACGAGAACCTACGCATTACCTCCTCTCCGGTAAGGACGGAGACGAATCCCATACTCTGCGCAAGCATTGAGGCGCGACGCATCATCTCCCCCGGAGCAAGGAACCGGCGCATCTCCATTCCTGCGAGCCTTTTGTTTGTTTTGCGTTAGGCATCCAGGTACGTTTGTGAGAACTTTGTCGCATTTATCACCAACTTGAATTAAGCAAATTCTACTATCTTTAAGTCAACTTTAAGTCCAGTATTGTGGATTTTTGTCCTTTGTGGTCTTGTGTTAAGTCTATATAAAGAATACTTATTTTTATAAAACCTGTGTGGTGTCCATCGGTAGCGTTTTCACTTTATTACTGTGTATATTCACAAATGCTTAACACACTGCCTCTGAGATAAGCCTGTCTGCTCATGCCAAGCTACCAAGGGGGTGAGCAGGGGTTATCCAGTAGTGTAATCCCCTTTCCCTGACTTAGTAGCAAGGGTCCCTATTTGGTCAAACGTGCATACCATTGCCAACTAGAGACCCCCAGTTCTAACATCACCTAACTGAGGTTATAACTGACAGGGGCTCTCGGGTCTTTTAAAAATTCGGAATACTTGAATACACTGTTTGGAGACCAAAAATATTAAAACAACCAGTTGTAAACCGCCAACTGATGGTCAAACCAACAACTGACTCTACAAACAGGGAGGAAGGAGATGTGGCCTAATAGCCAGAGCTGCTGACTTTTGGACTTAAGAACTAGGTTTGAGTCCCAACGTAAACTCAATATCCTGTAATTCTGGGCAAATCACTTTATCTCCCTGTGCCCACAAACAAATCTAATATAAAAATGTAATGTAATCTGGTGCTCCAGTAAAGCACTCTGGTGCCTTTGGGCCACATTTGCAGATAATAATACTTTAAAACAGTATTTGTGATGCTTTACTCTAACTATGAGTTAAGGGTCATCTGGTTGCCCCCAGCTGAACTGCCATATACTACCGCTCTGCACTCATCTCAGTCATTCATCATTTTACTGTTATTTTGGGTTTATTCCAAAGTTGATTCCAGACATGTTTCCACACACCTCTCTCTTCAGTTATGGCATTATTTTCAGCAATCGCTTCGGTACAAAGGCCAGTACCTTCCCTCATTTACAACAGGCCTAGACAGACTTTTAAACGTTTTTCGATCACCATCATCGAAGTCCACTCAAATACAAAACAGGATTAAGTCTAGCTTTCCACACATATTTTATAGTTCACTGGCTTTCATTCCAAGTTCACATCATCATTTGTAGGTTTATTTTCCCTAACTAGACTGGGAGCCGCAGCGTATAGAAACACAAACCTAATACGTACCAAGGGGTGGGGAGTGCGGTCCATGAAACCTGCAGTACCTCCTCCATCTATCATAAGAGACGAATCTCCCGAGTATGAGGTGCAAGCCATAGTAGACTCTGGAAGAGCGAGTGCATCCTTCCATCCCCGTATCTACTGTGAAACCGGCAACCATGGAACCAGCAGTTCCTCTTCCATCTATCGCAAGAGATGAGTCTCCAGAGCTTGAGGTGGTAGCCATAGTAGACTCTACAGGAACTAGAGGACAATTGCAGTTTTTGGGACATGGAGGGGTTAAGGCTCTGCAGAGCATTCTAGGGAACTAGGTTGGTTTGTCCATGTTCCCAGGACAGTACCCTCAATCATTTCTTAAAGGTTTTAGAAGAAGCCAGCACCAAGGGGAGGTATACAGAGGGAAAGAGAGGGTACTGTCAGGAATCAGCCAGGGACGGGGAGTTTGAGACCTTCCCCTTTAAGACTGTGATGGACTGTCCTTTGGAGGCTGCGGTGCAGAGACATACAAAGCCACTAAGTTTATGGGGTGGAATTTCTAGGTCCAGGCTGGCAGTGGTAATACATCAGCTGGCCAAATGGGCACTGCCTGGCAACTTTCTGCTTTGAATTGACTCTCTTGCCGTAGACTTGGTTCTCCTTTTCAGGTCTCACTTTTGTTGTTCTTCTACAGTTTGGTTCTCTTGGTAATCCTGACCTTTGATCCTTGGACTCGAGTCACTTTCTTGCACCCCTCTATTTCACCTTGCACTGCTCTTTCCCTTGTGCAGTTTCATTTGCTTGCTTACCTGCTATCTTACTGGCTTCCTCCAGTTTGGCTCACCACTGGCCTTCTCTCTACTCTGCTTATGGCACTCACTTCACACTTACGGGCCCTTCCAGTGGTCGCTGTTATCTCCTTTAATCGCTGTTGTTATGCAGATGCAGCTGTTATATTCACTGGTTAGGCCCATGTAGCGAAGCAGCTCATTTCTTATTTTGTTCAAGAAAAAAACATTTCAGCTGTGAACTTTTGTGCACTTTTTCATGCACAACGATGTTGGATTAGTTTCTCTGAAACTACTTTGTTTACACATCTAACTCAGCACAACATAACCCTGGGCATAGTTTCCATAGTAGCGCTACGCGTAGCTACGCGAAGTGCACTTTGCATGCTACGCGTAGCTACGCAAACTGCGTAGTGCGGTAGGGAAATGCTGTTCGCACTGATTGCACAGTGCTTGATGCTTGTCCGCACTAAACAATCATTGCAAACTGCATCTTGCACAGTGCATGCAGTCATTTTCTGCTGCTTGAGTAGATTTGTACTCGAGCTGCAGCTGGTAGTTTCCCATCGCGAGCGGTCACGAGCAACTTGTGTTGCTGATCCCGAACGAACAAAAAGTCTCACCTGCATGTTGATTTTGCTCGCTCGTGGTAGCCAACTTGATGTTGAGGACCGCGAGCAAGCAACAAATGCCCGCTACTCTAAGCTACACTACACCACGCGTTTTTGCACTGTGCTACGTGCAATTCGCATAGTGCGGAGTAGCTCTGCGAGCGGAGTGTAGTACTACGCCCAGGGTTAATTATCATGATGCCTCGAACATCATGTACTAGGCCTCTTTACGCACTATGTACAAAAGTCGTCCTACCTTCATCCACGGGGCTACAGGGCTATCTACATATCCATAACATCACTAGGCAGCTTTCTATTATAAATAATGAGCATCCTGAAAGATTAGCTGAGGAGGCACTTCAGCTGACACCAAGGGTCCCTCCTTGGTGAGAATTCACCATGCAGGGGCCTGACATCTCATGAGGGGTGTCCAGTTCATGACCAATACAGGGTCCCTCATTCTCTCCAATTTGGTAATGGTGTTGGATCGTCCCTTGGGGGGGATTGTTGGCTCTACACCTACACACACTCTAGGTGGATGTATGTCACTACAATGCATGATTTTACAACGCATGCCATTACAACGAAATTTTTACAACGCAGGATCCATTACAATGCATGCCATTACAACGCATGCCATTACAACATAGCTGCTATTACAACGCATGTCATTACAACGTAAGTATGGGTAAGTAATTTATAGTGTAAGTGTTGGATAGTGTAGGGGTTAAAATTACTATTCTAACTCCAGGGGGGGCGTAATAGTAGGGTAAGTGTTGGATGGTGTAGGGGTTAAAATTAAATTAAATACTTACCCATACTTACGTTGTAATGGCATGCGTTGTATTAGCAGCTGCGTTGTAATGGCATGCGTTGTAATGGCATGCATTGTAATGGACCCTGCTTTGTAAAAGTTTTGTTGTAATGGTAGTGCGTTGTGATGGTTGCGTTGTAAAGGATGTTACACTTAGAGTAGGGTTCACATAGTAGGAGTATGCTTGATTACTGCCTTGTTTTATAAGCCTGCATATATACGCTGCTTTAGCACCATACTAGAACTAAATCTAGTATTTATGTTGTTGGTGCTTGTAATCACTTTTATCTGCTTCTGACTATTGATCATTGCAGCACACGTATTTTATACAAGAATAACGTTGGGTCAATAAACACATTGAAAATGTCCAACAGGGCGTTCTTTGTAAACTTCTCTGAGAATAAGTAAGCACGAGTGCCTGAGCAAAAGGTTCTGTACTGGTTCCACGATACCTGAGGGATCAGAATTGTCATGTTCAGTGGTTGCCAGAAACCATTTGCTTCCTGGTGAGGTATGGGGGGCTTATGGTGGTTCTGTGATCTAGCTGGTCTTCATGCCAACACATGCTGAGGGGGAGTCCGGAATCAGTCTTGGCACCAAGCCCCTAGTTTATGTTGTCCAAACAATGCGCAGATCCTAATGATTAGTAGGAACTACAGGACATGGTGCTGCCAATGTTGGTTGTGTTCTTATTTAACGGTCAATCTGTGTAGTTTAGTCATGCTTTCTCCGAGACCCCTACTCACATTTAACCAGAGACGTCCGAAGTGGGGAGGGAAACAAATCTGCCCAAGCTAAGTAGGTATAACCTCTGTATTGGCTGTAGGTTATTTAAGCTTGGAGGATTAAAAGTTCCCACATTGTGCATACAAAATCTCTTTAAATAGTTTAACTAAATACTTTTTCTATAACAATGATCGAACAAGCGGGTGAGGACATTGAAGAGCAGGTAGTTGCTCTAAACATTACAGAAAATTGCAGACAGGCAGTTACGATTAAATTATTACAATATGACCTCCTAGCAACGGGTGGAGATGTTACCTTTGTGATTGAGGCCCACAAGGCATTCAGAACAGAGGTATTCTATTCTTGAGTTAAATTCCAGCCTGCAGATGTACGCACACGGTTGTTTCATGATTACATTGAAGTTGAGCCACATGAAGAATATTTTCCATACGTGGACATAGAAGTCCCATTCACATACCAAGAGTATATTAATTGGTTTAAAGGTGTCTTACCCCATACCACAGAAAACGTGAGGCTCGGTCCGCTGAGCAGAGAAGGTGCTACCTGGCCGGTCTTAACTTCTTATACACAGCATCTGGACTTTGTTGCTTTATCAGCGGTGCACAGACAGAATATTGAGTTTCAAATATCGATATACAAAAATATTGAGATTGAAATATCTTCATACAGGAATATGGAGAGCAAGAATATCGTGGCAGATCTACAATAGCTGGTGCATCCTTGCATATCAGCAGGGATGCGCAAGTTATTGTGCGCAACGGCTCCACCACCATGAATGCGCTGCATTGTAAATGCGGTGCACCATGGGGCAAAAAAACGGCACAGACGTGTGATGCATCTGTGCCTTAAAGACGGCCCATTGCTGGAGTTGCGTCGCAAGTGCGATGCAGCTCCAGCAATGTCCTGGGGGGCCCTATCTTTCCAATGCTGCTTCAAGTAGGCGCAAGGTTTTGATGCAGCATGGGCTCAAAAGTGACTGAGTGAAATCTTGTAGATTTCACTCAGCCACTTTTGTAAGGCGTTCCTGTGCCGGAACGCCCTCCCTGCGCAGGAATGCCTACTTCTGGAGCAGGGCTTTACAACGTGACGCATCTCCCAGATGCGTCTAGTTGTAAATACCCTGCAGCATGGCGTATCTTTTGCGCCGCCAATGCATCACAAAAGTAATGCAACACCGTCCTAAAAAAGGCGCAAGGGGCTTGTAAATCTGCCCCCAAGTGTTTTATCCTTCGCAAACGGGTCAATTCTGTGAATTGGCCCGTTTGCGAACGGTAAAAAGCCTTTTGGGATATATCATTTCAAAAGGGATTCGCAAAATAGGGATTCACAATTTTTGCGATTACCTATTTTGCTAATGCATTTAGGGAATCACAATTTGCGATATCTTAAAAGCAATGCTGAAAGCAAAAAAATATTGCGACCTGGCTTTAAGGAATCGCAAATTACCACCAACTTCAAGTTGGTAGTAATTTGCTAATTCCTTGAAAAAATCACTTTTTTGCATTTTTCTAAGTGCCATGTGGTGTACATACATGCCCTCAGGACATGTATGTGTGCCACATGTTCACTCATACATATTTCAGGCTTGCAACACAGTGTCCTTGTGGCCCCCTTGAAATTGCATGCGCAATTTGCGAGTACCTATTGGGTACTCGCAAATTGTGCCTGCAATTCCCATTTATTCCTATTGGCCTTTAGGCCCATAGAAATGAATGGGAAGCCACTTCTTATTTGCGACTTGCGAGTCGCAAATAAGGAATGCGTAGGAATCAAAAGTTTATTTGTGAAAGCTACATACATTGCATTTTACGAGTCCATAATCGCGAATCAGTAAAATTTGCTTTTAAGGACTCGCAAAATACAATGTTGATACATCTGGCCCTAAGTCTTTTATTTTGTGATAATGCTGTGTTGAATTGTACTCTGTAGCTTTTGCCTTTTATCAATTTTCTTTCCCAACAACAGATGAATAAGTTAGTTATCTTCAGTAACAATCTTTATGGTAAGTGCTCTATCTAACAGCAGAATTCTCACCTTCTGAATATTCTCAAGGCACTAGCCTGGACCTGGAAACTTTAAAAATGTTTGGACCGATTCACAAAAGTAATCTGAGATAAAAATCCTAACTTTACAGCTTTCAGTATTCACAAAAGGCATGTAGGAGTAGTAAAGTTTGGATTTTGTCTTTAGTTTGATTTAAGGCAAACTTAAAACAGGATGTTATCTTAATTTTGTCTTAAGTTTGTCTTTTGTCTAAGATTACTTTTGTGAATCGGGCCCAGCACCGCTTAGTGGCATTAGAAGTGATGACCCATGCACACTGATATCAGTTGACTTCTTAGATTGCCCACACCCTCAGACACAGAGCCCATTGGCAGAGACAGTGTGCAGGTCTCTTAATTGGACTTTTTAGATAGAAAAAGGTTCAGTTCATAGAATGGGGAGATGGGATAGTCAATGAGCAATCTGTAGTTAGATAGAGTATCCACCAGAAAGATTGTTATCGAAGGTAAGTAACTTTTTCTACTGATGGATAATTCTAACTGCATATTCTGCACCTTGTGAATAGATACCATAACAGCACCTCCCAAGTGTAGACCAAAAAATCCTGCAGTACTGAGCAGGCAAAATGGCAAAATGGTTCTGCTCTCGTTTGTTCTGCTCTGTAACTGTTGTGAAGCGCTCTGATACCCTCCGGTCAGGTTAGCGCTATACAAAACTTTGTAAATAAATAAAAATAAATAAAATGTGCATCATCACCCACATAACCACCTGAAAAATGTCCAGGACAAGCACTATGCAGGCACCTTTGGCCCTCCTTGAATGAGCCTGTAACCTTCCTGGGGGCTGCTTCTTAGCCAGTTCATAGCAGATCTTTATGCAGAGAATGACCCATCGAGAAATGGCCAAGTTTTTCACTGTCATGCCCGTTTACGCTACATGGAGCTGATCGTCCACCCAATCTTCTCTGGCGTGATCAATATAACTGTTTAGTCTTCCTTCTCCCTTAAAGGGATGAAGTTAAGCAAAGACTGCCACAATGGTGATAGCCAGTCTGACATGAAATGGAGTGATAATTGTTTGTAGAAAGGAAGTTTGGGTCTTCAATACCAACTTATCCAGAAAGAACGATGTATGAAGTGGGTTGACAGTAAGAGCCTGCAGATGGCTCTAATGTCTAGATGATGTTATGGTAATGAGAAAGACTACCTTCAATGTCAGAAGTCACAATGGGTACCTGTGCAGTAACTCAAAATGAGTGCACATCAGAAAAGTGAGTACTAAGATGTACAAATGGTCCTCTGTAATCTGCTCTGGTGAGAGGGAAAGGTTCCATGAAAGTAATAGATGGGTGTAGTACTGATGGATAATTTGGACGACCCACTTGTCTGAAGTGATGGCCTGCCAACTTCAGAGGAAATACTATACCCTGCCACTAATAGGGTGGCTATGTGCCGGCAAGGACAAACTAACACTATTTGGCAGCTGCCAATGCTGCAGTGGATGGTACTGACTTTTACATGGTCCCCCCTGTCATTGGCACTGTCTCTGAGAAATGCAGCCTCTGACACCTAAAGACTGAAGGGTCTGCTGGGCTGGTGAAGATGAAACTAGAAACCCCAACCACAGCCAAGGAGAGTGAGAAATTATTGGTGAAATTGGCTGGTCATGGCAGAAAGACCCAAGGAACATACTGTGGCTCTACTCTCCAGAAAATCATCAGGCACAGCCAGTAAACCCTGAGCTTCAGTGTCATAAAGGACATGAGAGTAATGGAGAACATCTGCTTTCCAAACATCTGTTCCTTAGGGTTCTTGATCAGGCGGAGTGGAAGGAAAAGCATTGCGATTTACTTTGCTGGACGATTGTACCACCAAGCTCTCTGGCATCAGATGTTTGAAGGTTGGGGCATTTGAAGCACAATGATGGCGACGAGCGACTTACGTATTAAGAGGCAAACCTAAACATGGTTTGGACCCAGTCCCTAAAAGGGTGCCCATGATGGCCTCATAAAATGGTGACAGAGGCTCTGTAGTGGTGTGACCTGATTGAAGTACCTCAGTGAAAACATTATACTTCACCTGCATAGTGGGATGCTGTAAGTCTAGACCTTTTGTTGCCCTTTGCATAACAACTGCAAAGGAGCCGCCTTCCTCCATAGCAGGACCAGGGGGAGGACGAAAGCAACGATCTGAAGAGGTACTCAGAACACTGGCAACTTGGAGTTCTTCATATCAGTTTCCTCATCACATTGTGGAACATATTTGTCCCCTTTATTGTAATTTCTACTATCCAAGTCAGTGTTAAAAAAGAGTGTAAAGTTTGGGACCTAGTACGTGGTAAGGGCAAAGTGTTGGAATCTGAAGGATTGCACATTGGTTGCATGCTGTTTGGAGGCATGCACAATCTTGGATGTGGAAGATTCAGCTCGAAGTCTAACAGCACGATGGGCTGCACAACATCCTCCATTGTCTATAGCGTAGGGATCAATGTCGAGGGATCCAGCACAAGGTATGCCATGGAGACTGACGTCGGCAGTGGAATCGGTGCTGCACTAGAGTCTGGTTCAAGGGACACAGATAGTGCTGAGGGCAGACCCACTGGTGGAAGTCTGACTGGAGGAAAGATTGTCTATGGTTTAATCCCAATGGATTTAAGTGGCTTTTTTGAGGGAGTTGTTAACTCTTCTGGATTAGTCCAGAAGCAACCAAGACCCATCCCTAGGAACCATTGTCCAATATGTCTAAACCATGTGAAGGAAATATTCTTATCAGGAGTAGCAGTTCCTTCAGAGCGTTTCTATAAGGCAATGGCACAAGGAAGTGAGAACCAAACAGGTATGGTCTCAGCTTCTTCGGGGACCAAATCACAGCAAAGGCTTCCCTCTCAATAGCACTCCAATGCTGCTCTCTGCGGAAAAGCCAACTAGTTATAACAGGTTGGTTGTGGACATCATCATTGGTCTGGGATAGGACCACTCCTATCCCATGTTCAGTGGCATCTGTCTACACTATGGACCATTTGGTGTAATCTGGAGATTTTATAATGTGTGCTGAGCACATTGAGTCTTTCACAGTGTTAAAAGCCGTTTCACAGCTCACTGTCCAGTTAACATTTTTGGGCAATTTCTTAGAGGTCAATTCTATGAGGGGGACCACAATAGACCCATATTCCTGCATAAACCTTCTATAGTACCCAGGCAAGCCAAGTAATGCCCTGACCTAGGTCTAGGTGGTCGGAGCTTCTCAATGTAGAATAGCCTGGATTTTGGGCTGTAGTGGCTGAACTTGGTCTCCACCCACAAGGTTGCCCAAGTATACTACCTTGCCCAGCCCTATCTGGCACTTGCTTGCCTGGATAGTGAGGCGTGTACTCCGCAGAGACTTCAGGACCTTTTGCAGGTTTATCAGGTGGAGCTAAAGTCAGCAATATCATCCTGATAAGCTGTACTATAGTATTCCAATCCAGTAAGGACTTTATTCACCAGCCTTTGTTTGAAAGGTGGCATGGGCATTTTTCAAACAAAAGGGCATCATAGTGAACCGGAAGGGCCCATCTGGATTGGAGAATGCTGATTTTTCTTTTGCTCCAGAGGGCAGACCTGCCTGCCATACCCTGATGTCAGATCAAAGATACTCAGATATGTATTTGCCCCCAACCTCTCAATCAGCTCATCAGTTCTAAGAAGTGGATGTGCATCTGTTTTTGTGACTGCACACAAAACCTCATTTATTTATTTCCATCCTTGGTCTGAGGCTTGGGGACTAATACAACTGGACTGACCCAGGGGCTCTCTGAGGACTCAATGACACTCAACTCCAACATCTTACTTACCTCAGCTTTGATGATTTCCTTGACATGGTCAGACTTCCTGTATATTTTGCTTTCGACAGGTAGGATGTCACCAATGCCCACATCATGTGTACACCAGTTGGTCTGACCAGTGGTCAAGGAAAAGAGCTCAGCAAACTGATTGAGGACTTGCCGGTAATAAGTGAGTGAGGGCAGTGAAGGTGTCCGAAAAGACCACTCCATCAACTGACGCATCTTCAAGGTAGTGGGAAAGGAGATCAGGAATTATCTCATTCTCTGCCTCTTGTTCCTCATCTGTAAACACCAGCAAGGTCACGTCAGCCCTGTCATTTGTATGACTTAATGAGATTTACATGTATAACCCTCTTGGGATTTCTACATGTGACAGGGACAGATAGGTAGGTGACCTCTCCTTTTTTTCAAAAATAGGGTAGAGCACAGTCCATTTGTCCTGGAAAGCCCTAGTTGCCACATGCTCCAAAAACCATACCTTTCACCTTGGTTGGAACTCCACGATGGCACAATTTTCATCATGCCAGAGCTTCTAGAGCTCTTGGCTGGCCTCAAGGCTTTTGTTTGCTTTTTTCATGTTTTAAGCCATCCTTGAACAACGGCTAAGCACATAATCTACAATGTCTTCCTTTGGTTCCTGGAGGGGTCTCTCCCATCCTTCCTTGACAAGGCAGAGGGGCCCTCTTAGAAGGTGTCCAAACAAAAGTTCAAAGGAGGAAAACCCTACTCCCTTATGTGGTACCTCTATGTAAGCAAAAAAAGGCAAGTTAGTAAAACTTCCCAGCTCCTTCTGGGATTTTCAGGGAGTCTACAAATCCTGCCTTTTATGGTCTTGTTAAATCTTTCAACAAGCCCATGCTTCTGTGGATGGTATGCTGTTGGAACCTATAGGTCACCTCACACTCAGCCAACATTTGTTATGTAAGTATAAAGACATGAAGGTTGTACCACTGTCTGATACTCCCTCCTTAAGAATGCCACGCCTAGCAAAAATATCAAGAAGGGTCTTGGCCACTGCAAGTGCAATGTTGGTCCTTAGGGGAATTGCTTCAGTGTACCTGGTGGCATGATCCACTACCACCAGAATACATTTATTCCCTGATGATGCAGGAGAGCCAAGGGGACCAGCAATGTCAATCCCTACCATTTCAAAGGGTACTCCAACCACTGGAAGTGGAATTAAGAGGTCCTTCAGGTGGTTACCTGTCTTGCCACTGGCCTGACAGGTGGCACAGGAATTGTAAAACTCCTTCACCTTCTGGGAAATTCCTGGCCAGTAGAAGTGGCTGACTAATCTACTCCAGGTTTTTGCCTGGCCAAGATTACCATCTAGGGAAATGTCATGGGCCAATGTTAGGAGAAACTCTCTAAACCTCTGAGGCACTACCACTCTCCTAGCGCTACCTGTTTTGCGGTCTGGCCTCAATTTATAGGAGGCTCTCCTCCCAATAGGTCCTGTGGGAACCACTGACGCTTCCCTCTTCTGATCAGCAGGTTGCTGTCTCAAGTTTCCCACACTTCCTGCTCTTTCTCTTAAAATGTTGGTGCATAATTTCAGGCTCCAACACTTTTTTTCCACCCTGGGTTTTGCTTCGTGCTCTGGTTTTTACACACACCCATTCTGGTATTTCAAACATTGCTGCATTGGCTTTCCTCTCTACCCCAGCCCATGCTGAGTACTCCGTATCGTTTCCAAGCAGACACTGTACAGGGATAGCAGATGACACCACTAACCTTTTGGGGGCACTAAACCCTACCCAACGGTCACCAATAGCATTGGATGTTCCTTTGCCTGATAAATAGCGTTGTGGACTGTACAAGTCTAGCCAATGAGATATTGGTCTGGGGACACCAGTGTCACTCAGGGCTGCCACCTTAATCCCATTGATATGTGGCTCTTGTCGATATCTCTCCAGGTTACAGGCCAGACAGCCAGGGTAGCTACAACCACCCCTCCATCTCAGACTAGAGGTGCTTCAGTGAGAACCTTGACATAGTCAGGGCTCACCCATGATCCCATCTGGAGACTCACAATTGCATTTACTGCAGGTGTGCTAGAGGCATTCTTTTTGTTTTTACAGCTAGGGTCTCCATTTCGGTGTCCAAGTGCCTCACAGTAATGACACCAAGTCTTTTGGGATCCTGGTGCTTACCCTGGTACCAACCCTTGGGCTGTGAATACTTTCTGGACCTACCCACCTGAGCAGGGTTTTGGGGGCCTGAGGAAGACTCATTTTTGTTTTTCTCTTTTTAGTCACCATCTTTCTCTTGAGGGGTCTTATTGGCCTCTACTTTTTGATCAACCTCACCAGTCATAGTTTTAGCACCCTTGCTTTGACCCAGTGGTCTGCCTTCTTCCCAACTGTAATGGAGAAAGTGGACCTACGTCTACTAGATGCTGATGTAACTTCTCATTGTAACAACTACTTAGAAGAATCTCCATCATAAATAAATGGTAAACCCCTTCATAGTCATTCACATTTGTACCTGTTAACCACCTACCTAGTGCTTTCAGTCAAAAGGCAACACATTCCACTCACGTCTGACTGGGTTTTTTTGAGTTTTTTTTTTGTAAATACGTTTTATTGAGAGAATAAAGACAAAATTAAGCAGTGCATAACAGAAAAGAGATGTAAGAAATAACAAAGGGGCACATGTATCATCACCATCACCATCATTTGCGTTTCCCTAATAGCGATTTTTTAGAAATCGCTATTTGGGAATTGCAAATTGGGATGTGTGTAGAAATTCGCTATTTTTTAGCAATTTCTTAAAATTGCTTAATTGCGATTAGCTAATTGCTAATCGCAATTAAGGAATAATTTCCCATTAATTTCTATGGGCCAGGATGCCCATAGGAAGGAATGGGAAGGTATTCTCAATTTGCGATTCGCAATTTGCTAATTGCAAATTGAGAATAATTTCAAGGGTGCAGGGGTGTCCTAAGGACACCCTGCTGCACCCGTGAAATTGACATGTGTGCGCATATGGCGCACATACATGCCCTAAGGGCATGTATGAGCGCCACATGGCACCTTTACAAATGCCAAAAAGTGCATTTGTAAAAGAATTTGCAAATTACCACCAACTACAAGTTGGTGGTAATTAGCTGATCTATTGAGTGGAGAGGTGTGGTGCAGCAGCCAGGTCAGCTGACTTTGGAGCACAGGGTTCACGGTTCGAACCCCGGCGGCAGCTGAGCTCAGCTCAGCACCATGTGACTCTGGGCAATAGCTCACTTAATTTCCATAATGGCCCCCAGCACCTTGAGACCCGTAAGGGTGAGTAATTCGCACTTTACAAATGCAGATTTACATTTACATCTATTTGGCAGAGAAGCTTTCATCTCCATTTTCATTGTTGAGCGCCCCACTGGGCCCTCGCCCTAACCCTGGCTGCCCCCATAGACCTATAATTGCACGACTGCTAAATTTCTGCGACAGGACCACCGTGCTGCGACTAGCAAGGGAAAAGGGCTCACTAAGCTGGCAGGGTTCTAAGCTATCATTGTACCCAGATTTTACAATTATGGTGCAAGAGGCGAGGTGTAAATATAACGGTGTGAAGGCGATGCTAGGCAATTTGGGCCTGTGATATGGGCTTTTATACCCGGCACGTCTTCGTGTTGATATTGAGGGCAGGTCCCAAATATTCGAGTCCCCTTTAGCAGTACAAGGATTTTGTAGAGGCTACAAGGGTGGCGGGCAGCGTGGTAGCAAAGATGCAGTGGAATCCTCCCCCCTACATAGTGGCTCTGTTGCCAGTGTGGAGCTTTTCTCTACTGAATAATACAGGCGCAGGAGTGTGGCCTTTGGTATCTCTCTACAAGATGTAGCTGCGCTATCTTAATTTATGGACTGTCCTTCAACTTATTAGATAATCATTAGATCGGGTATACGGAGTGGCGTTGCCACCCTCCCCTATGTTTATTACACATTTGTGTACGATGTTGATAATTTGTTTGGATACTTCTCTCTCTACAGTGTTGAATGGTTTGTTTGGGGTAGCTCACAGTAGGCTTACTCGGGATGTTCCCTGCTTCAGGGTGTGCAAGGATGGGAGTGGGCTGGGGGGAGAGGGTTTACCATATTCCTGGCTATATTTGCTGCCGCTCCATTTCATTAGTTGTACACTTTGCCCAGTTAATACCGCCAAAAATCAGAATGCAATGTTTAACAGAACAATATGCCTTCTATAGATGATTTACCTAAATCTTCCAACCTTAAAATTATCACTTGAATGATAGGGGGTTGAACAATGCAAAAAAAAAGGAAGGAATGTTGTGCAATATCTAGAGAGTCATGGGATTGATATTGCATGTCTGCAAGCGACTCACCTCCCTAGAACAGAGGTTACTTTGCTTCTACTTGGGGTCCACATAGATATTTCGCTGGGTTCAGCATCTATGCTCGTGGTACAGCGATTTTAACACACAAACGCTTGCCATTTCACCTACATGAGTACATAATGATACAGAGGGCCACTACACCATGGTAACGGGACAAAATAATGGGCCACCATGTAGCCCTACTGAACATATACGCTTCTAACCTAGGGGCCGATTAGGATGGCGGTGAGTCCGCATTCTCCGGGCCGGCGGAAGCCACCGCCGGCCTGGAGGATGCGGATTCACCGCCTTGGTTTGTGAAAACATCACCCGCCACATTACGATGGCGGTGGGATCAGGGGCGGATGGCAAGTCCGTCCGCCGCTGATCCGCGGTGGTTATTCGCAGATATGGTGGCGGTGTCTGCAAGACACCGCCAGCCATATCACGATGCAGGCAGAAAAATGCTTTTCCACGGCGGCTTTTCCGCCGTGGAAAAGCATGTGGTCTGTTGGTTTTAGGGGCCCGTTGCAAGCCCCCAGGGTGTTGGTGGGTGCACATGGGGGGTACCTATGGTACCCCCCTGCTTTGGCATGCACAAGGTGGCAGGCACCACGCGGTGCCTGCGAAGTTGTGCATGCCAAAGGTAAACATGCATATTTTACATTGCGGCGGGTGCTGCTTAAAGCAGCACCCGCCACTATGTAAAATATATACGGTATGTGACCGCCAGGGTGGCGGTCACATCCTAATTGCAACAGAGGGACCGCCGCGGCCCCTGCGGTCGGTCCCTCCACCTCGGGGTGGCGGACAGACGCAGGTCCGTCCACCATTCTAATCGGCCCCCTAGATTGTCAGGAGTATTTTCATGACGTTCATTTCCACTTTCTGCAAATGGAGGAAGAGTTTATATACATGGGGGAAGATTTCAATTTACGAATTGACCCAAAACTAGACAGCTCTTCCGTTTCCTCAGATGCTAAGCCACGAGCGTGCCAAGCTCTGTTAGAGCCTTGCGATTCAATTGGACTGTTAGATATTTGGTGACGACGACATCAGACCATCGCCGCCTACACACATTATGCCGCCTAGTATGACACCTGGAGCCGTTTAGATGGTTGGTAAATTACTTCAAATTTGTCTACTTGGTACAAAGGTATTAAATTAAACTACTCCCCAGAACGTATTCGGACCACGACCAGGTGCTTTTGGAGCTGCTGGTCCCTAGGCCTAAATGGGTGGAAAGACAGTGGAGATTCCCTGGACGGGCACTGCTAGATGGTCTCTTTCGAGCAGAGCTACAGGTAGCTGTTGAAGAATATTTTGAATTAAACATGGGCTCAGTTGCCACTTGGGTGACACTCTGGGAGGCTTTTGAGGCCTACCTCCTTGGTGTTTGCATTTCTAAACATGCAGGAGTAGTAAAAGGTCTCAGAGCTACGATTATGAGCATTGAGCGAAAATTAGAAAACCTAGATAGTGAGCAGGCTGCCCGACCTGTCACCACACGATATGGCACTAGATTGACCCTACTGACTGAATTTAGGGAGGCCACAGAAAGGGAAACTATTTTATTAACCAAATACAGTAACGCCCGGCGATATGGAGAGGGGGATAGGCCAGGGCGGACGTTGGCCAGGCTGTTGAAACCCCACACTAGAAGCGCCTATAACACTGAGATTCGCACCCCTGTAGGAAAGATTCTTACAAGCACAAAGGAAATACGAGATGATTTTTTATCATACTACATAAACCTGCACACTTCACGGAGGGAAGATGATGGCTCTGTACAAACAACCTACCTGGCAGAGATTGCGGTGGTCTGGCTAGAAAGATTTATGCAGAGTTCCTTGCGGAACCCTGTTCTAAAGAGGAAATCGCCAGCACAATAGACGCGATCAATGGATCCAGGACCCACTGACAAGATGGATTTTCTTGAGATTTTTATAAGGCTTATAAAGACCTATTGGTACCACATTTGCTTGAAGTTTATAATGAAGCCTTGGAACAAGGCGAACTACCCCCCACACTACGGGAAGCAATAATTAAACTACTTCCCAAGCCGGGTAAAGATCTGTCGTCACGTGGAGCATATCGGCCTTTCTCACTCCTGAACTTAGATTATAAAATCTTGGCCAAAATGATTGCATCGCATCTAGCCCTGTTATGAGACCGGATAATTTCCCCAGCTCGATCTGCTTTCATTCCCCTTAGATCGACTGCCCTGAATCTGAGGACACTATTTGTTGTCCTGCATAGAATTTCAACGGAGGTGCCTGCTGCCATGATATTACTTGACTCCGGCCTTTGATTCTCTGGTATGGCCTTTTTTCCTGGCAGTGATGCGCAAAATGGGCATTCCAAAGGGTTTTACAGCTCTCACTGCGCTCCTATTCCAGAACCCCACTGCTAGGCTCCTCTTGAACGGTACTTTGTCGCAGTCTTTCTGCCTTTCTCGGGGCACCACACAAGGGTGTCTGCTTCCCCGCTACTTTTTATTTTCGCAATGGACCCACTGGTTAGGCACTTTCAAGAACATCATCTTCATAGATGACTACAGTTCAAGACCGGCCCTTTGCTTGTGTCTCTCTACACGGATGATATTATACTTTATGTACACACCCCGGAGGAGAACCTTGAACCACTCATCAGGGAGATCAATCGTTCTGGGTTGCATTCTGGCTTGGGGATCAATTGGGAGAAATCTATGATTTTTCCGATCACTCCTGTCATCAAGTGATGGGACTGTGGGTTCCCTCTTGACTGGTGCTCCGACTCGACGCGGTATCTAGGGCTACATATCCATACAGATGCAGACCAGATAATTATACTGAATTATGGTCCCGTGATGCATACTCTAGAAGGGCAAATGGAAAGATGGCTTAATATTCCGATTCCCAACAGCTTTTTTCTTAAACTACGATCTCATTTGATTCGCTTAACTTGGGGTGGCAGGAATCCCAGGGTCAGCTGGGACGCTATGACATTGCCTTATGCCAGGGGAGGTTTTGGGGTTTCAAACTTTCACATGTATTACCTGGTACCATCCGGATGCTAGATTGCCCCACTCAAGACCTGAGGCTGAACTGGTGTTGCCTGCGAAACTTCACACAGTATTACCTCAGGGACTTTCAAGAGACCCTAGAGACATTGAAACCATTTCCACGACCAGCTGGGCCTAGCGAAAATTGGTTAGACTCACAACCGCGAATATACCATATGGTGCCCATTATGACTGAATATATAGTGCAGCTCACTCGAACCACATTTACAATCAGCAAGATTGGCGACCTATTTCCAGACAGCCATGTCTTTGACTGAGACGAGGAGGATAGATTTAGTGAAGGTATGTTGATGGACAAATTCATCATTCGACAAGTGCGAAGCGCGCTTAAGGCTACATTTACAGACTTTCCCTTGGCACCAGCTGACTTCGGCCTGTTAACTACTGTAATTTCGTCCCCGGGTAGTGCTTGACTGGTTTAGAAAATGTATAGTTCATGCATGACACTAGTTCCTGGAAAGGACACCAAGATCAGAAAGGCTTGCGAAAGGGATTTGGGGCATCCTATTCCAGACACAAACTGGCACTTTAGCTGTGCACAAATTAAGGAAGTTTCCTTAAACAGCAGACACCGGTTATTACACTTTAAATTCTTTTGGAGGGGCAACATGTCCACAGAAAAAATACATACAATCGATGCTAGCAGGCCACACCACACGCATGTTAAAGTGTGCCATGACACATGCAGACTTTGTACACTTAGGGGTCGATTAGGATCGCGGACGGACTTGAGTCCGTCTTCGACCCCAGAGGAGGAGGGAACGTCCGCATGGGCTGCGGCGTTCCCTCCGTGCCAATTAGGATGTGACCGCCAGGGTGGCGGTCACATCCTCTATCTTTAACATTGCGTCGGGTGCAGCTTCAAGCTGCACCCGCCGCAATGTTAAAAATACATGCATCGCATTTGCGTGCACAAAGCGGCAGGCACCGCGCGGTGCCTGCTGCTTTGTGCACGCAAATGCAGGGGGGCACCACAGGTACCCCCCATGTGCACCCCCCACACCCCTTTCACCAAGGGGGCCCGCAACGGGCCCCCGAAGTGAATGTTCGTATGCTTTTCCATGGCAGAAAAGCCGCTGTGGAAAAGCATATGATTTCCTCCATCTTAATATGGCTGGCGGTGTCTGATAGACACCGCCAGCCATGTTAGAGCTATTCCGTCCCGGTCGGAATGCGACCCCGGCGGAAAAGCTGCGGACGGATTTCAAGACCCACCGCCATCCTAATATGGCGGTGGGTCTTTTGAGGCTCCGCAGCAGTTTTCCCGCATCCTCCGGGCCGGCGGTGGCTTCCGCCGGCCCGGAGGATGCAGGAAAACCGCTATCATAATCGGCCCCTTAGTTTGGAACTGCTCAAAGATTGGGGCATATTGGCATTCGATTTGCACTGAATTAGCTAAGATGATTGATTTTATTTTATTTATTCATTTTTGGCATTTGTACAGCGCTTTGTTATCCGTAGGTGTCCTGGCGCTAAGTGTTACTCCTGAGATAGAGGCAGGTTCGGGAATCAGATGGTAAACAACCATGTCTTTAATGCTTTTCTAAAGGCCATGAGGTCCGTCAGTTTTCTGAGGGCGTGGAGCAAGGTATCCCAATCTTTGGCTGCGCCCAGCACAAAGCTTCTGCCTCCCCACCGTGCCCTCTTAAAACGAGGCATCACTATCAACCCCATGTCAGCTGATCTAAGATTTCTCATCGGACGGTACCAATAAAAGTGTCGCCGAAAGAATAAAGGTCCCTTGCCTTGTAAGGACTTGAATACTAGGCATAGGGCTTTAAAGAGAATTCTCTTTCGTATTGGAAGCCAGTGCAACTTGACCAGCTCCTGAGACACGGAAACAAATTTAGGGATCCCCAAAATGAGCCTTGCAGCCGCGTTTTGAAGTACCTGCAATTTGTTAAGTACCCCCTGTTGGGCACCAACAAATAAACCATTGCAGTAATCCAACTTTGCCATGACCAGCATTGTGACCACTGTTGTCCTG
The DNA here is from genome assembly GCF_964261635.1 of Lissotriton helveticus. Taxonomy (NCBI): domain Eukaryota; kingdom Metazoa; phylum Chordata; class Amphibia; order Caudata; family Salamandridae; genus Lissotriton; species Lissotriton helveticus. Next base: position 2,120,666,651 of record NC_136067.1, on the reverse strand, counting down.
TCACTGTCAGGGATAAATGGAAGAATCTTGCGGATGGATTTAAGCAGGTAAGCCACCGAGGAGGATAAAGCACTGACCTGGGGACGGAAGGTAAGTTGATCATCGATCAACACCCCCAGATTTTTCACCTTCGCGATGGGGATATGGCTCTCTCACCGGAGTCTGCATTATTGGGCTGTGTACTAAGTTTCCCTAAGACTGTTCGAAAATCTACTGTAATGGATTTCCTGATATTGCCCTTAAATGGGGCTGCAGGGCCCCTCCCACGACCAAGGCCTGGCTCCAGAGTTTAGCCTACTGTAACACGAATAGTGATCTGTACAAGACAACATACCTGCAGCGTCATTTCCAAAGGCTATTTAGGGCCCCTTCAAAGTCTATTTAGAGGACATGAACACCACCCCCACTTCACAACCCCCGGACTAGCTGTTCCCCACAGGAGTGGGCTGACACACTGCAGGGTGGGCATACGCCTCTCAGATGCACCCATTGTTATGTATATTTCATCTTAAGGGGGGGGTTTGACCTTCTTAGATTATAGATGATTATTGTGGGGTTGGAAAGCATTGAGTGGGTGTTCTGGTTACATAGATATGCTCAACACTATACCCCAGCACACGTAAGTTTAAAAGAGATCTTTTCAGAATTTATTAGCACACAAAACAAACATGTCTATTGGCCGATTTTTCTTCTTTTTAATCAGTCTTCATGTTGCTAGAAGCTCAAATGTTCTCAAGCCAACACGTGTTTCGTCGCCTCTGTAAGTTAGTACATGCAACTTGTTCATGCTAGGTAAAACATATATATACACATTATGAGACCTCGCATTATTTTTTTTAAAAAGACACACAAAAGCATCAATTTGTTTACACACACAAACAAATGTGCTCCCAGGGGAAAGTCTGTGTACTGAACATTCGTGCATCTCTTTGCACATTCAAATATAAGTCTGTACATGCATACAGACTCCTGAGTTGTAAGTGGCAATTTTTCGGTGCAAATTTTAAAACGATACAAGGTTGTGTGGATTCCCACAAATACATTAATTGGTATTCTTAGTAAAAGTAGTACACGTGACATTGTTCAGTTACGTGCTGGTAAGTAATTCTATGTGTAGTTTTCCACCTTGCTGTCACCAGAAAACAAACCTATGTCATCCAGTGACAAACCTGTATGTCTCCACCTTAATCTCCCTAGTAAAGAAAAACACTCCAGTGACTCGTCAAAGAAATATTAATCCAGAGTTCCTATTACTAACCTGAACGTTTTTGCAGTATTATAGTCTGTGAACACAAAAATAAGAACCATCTGTATACTAATCTGTTCTCTAAATGTGCCATTAACAGAAAACATGCTTAGTTCTGTTACCAAATATGCATTAGTAGCCCATTGGTACATACTTCTGATGTGGCGATGCAAAGCCGGTTGGAGGGTGGGGGAGACAATCTTGGCAAATGTATTCAATGTTCATTGTATGATTCAACATGGAGTTACCTACTGGGGTGCGGCAATGTACTACATATGTGAATGCTGTGACTTTTTGTATTATGGAAATGGAAATTAAAGTTTAAAAATAAATGTACAGGAAGCCAGCATAATCAAGTGTAAGTGGTATATTCAAGACACGGTCCGAGTAGGCCCCATAGGTACTGCAGTGTTGCATGAGCAGGTGGCACAGGCCCCAGTGGAAGATACAGAGGTGTTACATTCCCTATGAAGTGGGGCGAGCCGTTTTCAGCATTGTCTTCAGAAGACAAGAGACGTTTATGGTTTACTGATGGCTCAGCCAGGTATGTGGGGACTAAGAGGCATTGGAAAGCAGTGTCGTACAATCCTGTGCCCTAGAAATTGTTAACTACTACCAGAGAGGGAACGGGTAGCCAGTTTACAGGACTGTATGCTGTTTCAAGCTTTGAAACAAGAATTACATGGGAAGTGTTATATTTACACTGATTCATGGTCTACTGCCAATGAGTTGGCTACCTCGCTCCCCCCATGGCATGCCCATAATTGGATGATACATTCAAAAGAGGTGTGGGGTAAGGAGTTGTGGCAAGAGATCTGGGAAATGATACCGCAAAACACAGTTACTGTATATCACGTAGATTAGATGCTCACTGCCCAATAGACATTAGAACGGTGGTGTAATTCCATTGCAGATGAAAAAGTTAACAGTTTGGAGGCCAAGGTGGCGACATAGGATTCTGATTTGGTGGGCATGGGTAAGTGGGTGCACCAAAAATGTGGACACCTGGGAGAGAAATCCACTAACAGGTGGGCAGATGCATATTCGCCCATATTTGATCAAAACTGGGATTATGCAATATCCCATGAGTCAGCATACAGAACACAGACCAGTCTCACAGGTGGTGAAAGGTCAGCTAGGTAGGGGAAACCTGCCAGGACAGATTGACTGCATTGGCCCAATGATAATTAGTGAGGGTTGTCAGCATGCATGTACAGTGGTGGATATATACTCTGGCTACTTGATAGCCTGTCTGTGTAAACGTGCCATGCAGCAGAATTCTTTGAAAACATTAAATTGACTCTTTCTGTATTATGGTATTCCATTGCAGATCCAAAGTGACGATGCTTCTCATTTCAAAGGCACATTGGTGCAGGAATATTGTGCACAACACAACAAGGAGTGGAATTATCATATCCCTTACTACCCACAAGCTGCCGGTCTTATTGAAAAGACAAACAGATTGCTGAAAGCTCAGCTGAAAAAATTGTTGGATGGGTCATCAAAAGGTTGGAGAGATAACTTGCATGATGCATTGTTAATTTTGAACAACAGGCCTTTGACAAATACAGAAACGTCATTAATGTGAATGTTGACAACAGCTTTGCAGTGGCCCTCAACACTATCTAGTACTGGAGACAACTCCTGAGGCCTAAGATCCATATCGGGTCACCCCAGATATGGTGTTGATTTAAATGCTTTACCGTTGTACAGACTGAAATCCAGAGATATAGCTTTAATTGAAACTGGTGTTGGAATTCATTTTACCCCTGGGCTTTATCTAATGATTGACCCTCATGTTGAACTTGCCTTAAAAGGCATTACAATTCTGGGAGGGTAATAGTCAATGATTACCAAGGAGAGATAAAAGTGGTACTGTTAAACAGTGGAGACACTGATTTACTTGTGCAACCTGGGGATCGAGTTGCTCAAATTATCATCATGCCAGTTTATGGAGGAATTGAAGGGGACTGCCCTGCCCTTTCTTACTGTACGAGGAAAGGGAGGGGTTGGCTCCACTGATAAGAATCCAGGAGCCAAAGTATGCGTTGAATCCCCCTACACCCCCACCCCCAAACCTGCTTAAATTATAACCACCAAAAAAGACAACATTCTAATTGTAATTAGACCTGGAGAGGAGAAATGGGAACATTTACCTGCTGATAACTGTTATTTGCAAGTATATTAATGCTTGTTTGTTCAGGCATGTGTTGAGGGGACTGGCAGGGTCCAGTGAGGCTCATTGCCAAGGGACTCAACTGCCAGTATCAAGTAAGAACATGATTACAGCAGCCAGGGAACATGTGGACATATCTGGCACATAATGTCCTCAATATATCCCATTTCTACATGAAGAACATTAGGAACACCCTTGACGTTATCTCTACTTGCTTAGTTGCAACTCCTACTCCTGTTGAAATTCTATTACATATGTTTAATGCTGACAATGCAGATGAGGTGGGGGGAGGGGTGATGTTAGAACCCACCTCCCTGTGCATGAATATTGCAGATTTCACTATGAGGTAACAGGATATCCGTGGTAAAAACATGACCCATATCATAACATTCAATATCTCTATTGCAGACGCTTGTTAACCCTTTGACCGCGGCGCAAATTCGACCTCGGTGCTGGGGAAATAATAAGTGGGCGGGGTTTGGACGGCCCCCGGCCATTCTCCGTAGACGCCCACTGTGAAGTGAGATGGCCTGGGGCCGCCCGACACATGCATGGGGTTAAAGCCCTACATGTGGTCCTGCTAAAATAGGTAAGTGTCAGCAGGTAAAGCTTAATGGTTCTATGAGTAAGAGAGCAACATACCTTGAGTCCATTAAGGAGCCATAGTTGGTCTACCACAGTAAATAGCAATATGTCTTGTAAACACTTAGGGGGCCATTAGGATGGTGGGCGGACTTTGCTCGCGGAGCATATCGGCCTTTCTCACTCCTGAACTTAGATTATAAAATCTTGGCCAAAATGATTGCATCGCATCTAGCCCTGTTATGAGACCGGATAATTTCCCCAGCTCGATCTGCTTTCATTCCCCTTAGATCGACTACCCTGAATCTGAGGACACTATTTGTTGTCCTGCATAGAATTTCAACGGAGGTGCCTGCTGCCATGATATTACTTGACTCCGGCCTTCAATTCTCTGGTATGGCCTTTTTTCCTGGCAGTGATGCGCAAAATGGGCATTCCAAAGGGTTTTATAGCTCTCACTGCGCTCCTATTCCAGAACCCCACTGCTAGGCTCCTCTTGAACGGTACTTTGTCGCAGTCTTTCTGCCTTTCTCGGGGCACCACACAAGGGTGTCTGCTTCCCCGCTACTTTTTATTATCGCAATGGACCCACTGGCTAGGCACTTTCAAGAACATCATCTTCATAGATGACTACAGTTCAAGACCGGCCCTTTGCTTGTGTCTCTCTACACGGATGATATTATACTTTATGTACACACCCCGGAGGAGAACCTTGAACCACTCATCAGGGAGATCATTCGTTCTGGGTTGCATTCTGGCTTGGGGATCAATTGGGAGAAATCTATGATTTTTCCGATCACTCCTGTCATCAAGTGATGGGACTGTGGGTTGCCTCTTGACTGGTGCTCCGACTCGACGCGGTATCTAGGGCTACATATCCATACAGATGCAGACCAGATAATTATACTGAATTATGGTCCCGTGATGCATACTGTAGAAGGGCAAGTGGAAAGATGGCTTTATATTCCGATTCCCAACAGCTTTTTTCTTAAACTACGATCTCATTTGATTCGCTTAACTTGGGGTGGCAGGAATCCCAGGGTCAGCTGGGACGCTAGGACATTGCCTTATGCCAGGGGAGGTTTTGGGGTTTCGAACTTTCACATGTATTACCTGGTACCATCCGGATGCTAGATTGCCCCACTCAAGACCTGAGGCTGAACTGGTGTTGCCTGCGAAACTTCACACAGTATTACCTCAGGGACTTTCAAGAGACCCTAGAGACATTGAAACCATTTCCACGACCAGCTGGGCCTAGCGAAAATTGGTTAGACTCACAACCGCGAATATACCATATGATCCCCATTATGACTGAATATATAGTGCAGCTCACTCGAACCACATTTACAATCAGCAAGATTGGCGACCTATTTCCAGACAGCCATGTCTTTGACTGAGACGAGGAGGATAGATTTAGTGAAGGTATGTTGATGGACAAATTTATCATTCGACAAGTGCGAAGCGCGCTTAAGGCTACATTTACAGAATTTCCCTTGGCACCACCTGACTTCGGCCTGTTAACTACTGTAATTTCGTCCCCGGGTAGTGCTTGACTGGTTTAGAAAATGTATAGTTCATGCATGACACTAGTTCCTGGAAAGGACACCAAGATCAGAAAGGCTTGCGAAAGGGATTTGGGGCATCCTATTCCAGACACAAACTGGCACTTTAGCTGTGCACAAATTAAGGAAGTTTCCTTAAACAGCAGACACCGGTTATTACACTTTAAATTCTTTTGGAGGGGCAACATGTCCACAGAAAAAATACATACAATCGATGCTAGCAGGCCACACCACACGCATGTTAAAGTGTGCCACGACACATGCAGACTTTGCACACTTAGGGGTCGATTAGGATCGCGGACGGACTTGAGTCCGTCTTCGACCCCAGAGGAGGAGGGAACGTCCGCATGGGCTGCGGCGTTCCCTCCGTGCCAATTAGGATGTGACCGCCAGGGTGGCGGTCACATCCTCTATCTTTAACATTGCGTCGGGTGCAGCTTCAAGCTGCACCCGCCGCAATGTTAAAAATACATGCATCGCATTTGTGTGCACAAAGCGGCAGGCACCGCGCGGTGCCTGCTGCTTTGTGCATGCAAATGCAGGGGGACACCACAGGTACCCCCCATGTGCACCCCCCACCCCCCCTTCACCAAGGGGGCCCGCAACGGGCCCCCGAAGTGAATGTTCGTATGCTTTTCCACGGCAGAAAAGCCGCCGTGGAAAAGCATATGATTTCCTCCATCCTAATATGGCTGGCGGTGTCTGATAGACACCGCCAGCCATGTTACAGCTTTTCCGTCGCGGTCGGAAGGCGACCCCGGCGGAAAAGCTGCGGACGGATTTCAAGACCCACCGCCATCCTAATGAGGTCTTTTGAGGCTCCGCAGCAGTTTTCCCGCATTCTCCGGGCCGGCGGTGGCTTCCGCCGGCCCGGAGGATGCAGGAAAACTGCTATCATAATCGGCCCCTTAGTTTGGAACTGCTCAAAGATTGGGGCATATTGGCATTCGATTTGCACTGAAATAGCTAAGATGATTGATTTTATTTTATTTATTTATTTTTGGCATTTGTACAGCGCTTTGATATCCGTAGGTGTCCTGGCGCTAAGTGTTACTCCTGAGATAGAGGCAGGTTCGGGAATCAGATGGTAAACAACCATGTCTTTAATGCTTTTCTAAAGGCCATGAGGTCCGTCAGTTTTCTGAGGGCGTGGGGCAAGGTATCCCAATCTTTGGCTGCGCCCAGCACAAAGCTTCTGCCTCCCCACCGTGCCCTCTTAAAACGAGGCATCACTATCAACCCCATGTCAGCTGATCTAAGATTTCTCATCGGACGGTACCAATAAAAGTGTCGCCGAAAGAATAAAGGTCCCTTGCCTTGTAAGGACTTGAATACTAGGCATAGGGCTTTAAAGAGAATTCTCTTTCGTATTGGAAGCCAGTGCAACTTGACCAGCTCCTGAGACACGGAAACAAATTTAGGGATCCCCAAAATGAGCCTTGCAGCCGCGTTTTGAAGTACCTGCAATTTGTTAAGTACCCCCTGTTGGGCACCAAGAAATAAACCATTGCAGTAATCCAACTTTGCCATGACCAGCGTTGTGACCACTGTTGTCCTGTCACTGTCAGGGATAAATGGAAGAATCTTGCGGATGGATTTAAGCAGGTAAGCCACCGAGGAGGATAAAGCACTGACCTGGGGACGGAAGGTAAGTTGATCATCGATCAACACCCCCAGATTTTTCACCTTCGCGATGGGGATATGGCTCTCTCACCGGAGTCTGCATTATTGGGCTGTGTACTAAGTTTCCCTAAGACTGTTCGAAAATCTACTGTAATGGATTTCCTGATATTGCCCTTAAATGGGGCTGCAGGGCCCCTCCCACGACCAAGGCCTGGCTCCAGAGTTTAGCCTACTGTAACACGAATAGTGATCTGTACAAAGACAACATACCTGCAGCGTCATTTCCAAAGGCTATTTAGGGCCCCTTCAAAGTCTATTTAGAGGACATGAACACCACCCCCACTTCACAACCCCCGGACTAGCTGTTCCCCACAGGAGTGGGCTGACACACTGCAGGGTGGGCATACGCCTCTCAGATGCACCCATTGTTATGTATATTTCATCTTAAGGGGGGGGTTTGACCTTCTTACATTATAGATGATTATTGTGGGGGTTGGAAAGCATTGAGTGGGTGTTCTGGTTACATAGATATGCTCAACACTATACCCCAGCACACGTAAGTTTAAAAGAGATCTTTTCAGAATTTATTAGCACACAAAACAAACATGTCTATTGGCCAATTTTTCTTTTTTTAATCAGTCTTCATGTTGCTAGAAGCTCAAATGTTCTCAAGCCAACACGTGTTTCGTCGCCTCTGTAAGTTAGTACATGCAACTTGTTCATGCTAGGTAAAACATATATATACACATTATGAGACCTCGCATTCTTTTTTTTTAAAAAGACACACAAAAGCATCAATTTGTTTACACACACAAACAAATGTGCTCCTAGGGGAAAGTCTGTGTACTGAACATTCGTGCATCTCTTTGCACATTCAAATATAAGTCTGTACATGCATACAGACTCCTGAGTTGTAAGTGGCAATTTTTGGGTGCAAATTTTAAAACGATACAAGGTTGTGTGGATTCCCACAAATACATTAATTGGTATTCTTAGTAAAAGTAGTACACGTGACATTGTTCAGTTACGTGCTGGTAAGTAATTCTATGTGTAGTTTTCCACCTTGCTGTCACCAGAAAACAAACCTATGTCACCCAGTGACAAACCTGTATGTCTCCACCTTAATCTCCCTAGTAAAGAAAAACACTCCAGTGACTCGTCAAAGAAATATTAATCCAGAGTTCCTATTACTAACCTGAACGTTTTCGCAGTATTATAGTCTGTGAACACAAAAATAAGAACCATCTGTATACTAATCTGTTCTCTAAATGTGCCATTAACAGAAAACATGCTTAGTTCTGTTACCAAATATGCATTAGTAGCCTGAAGGACTGGACTTTTAAGAACCAGCGGTGCCAGGGAACAACACCTGAAACCTTCGTAGGATACCTGTTCGGCGCACAAGTGACAGAGACACGGGACACTTCCTTCGGCGTCAAAGATCAGCGTTTATTACTGCAGGGATGCAAAAGTCATGGGAAGTACAACAGAGTGTAGGTTCCAAGAGTCTGCTTCAAATTGCAAATGTGCGTCGCTCCTTTTATACACATTTTCTGCATTCAATAACGTAACGAACAAAAGGTTACAACTCAGTTCCCACAATAAACTTAAAAGGCTTCATTCATGGTGTCGGAAACCCGGAACATAATCACAGTAACATTTGTCGGTCCCCAACTGTAAAAGCACATTATCCTGCTGCTATGCACATTCCACTCTAGTTGTAAAAGGACGAGAGTAAGAGACAGGAACAGGTGCAAGGAAGTCGGACAACAGAAGGAGAAGGAGTGTGGAGGTTGTATCGGAAGCGTAATCCCAGGATCAAAGGATTCGAGCCGAGCGCATGCAAGGCTGAAACAATAGGCCAACGTGGGAAGATTACCCAGCTGCGGAGCCATCTGTCTTTGCCGTGCCATCCCCCAGTCTTTGGGAATCACGGGATCATGAGGCGGACATTTGCCTGTTCGCTGACTACGTGAGGGCAAGAAACAAAATGGATGCCGTATCTAAAATGGAACCCGAGGGTTCAAAGTGAAGAACCTGTAAATAAGACGAACCCTTCTAAGTAGCGTAGCGAAAATGCGCACACCTATTAATCTCGTCATTTACGGTTCATAGATACCACACTTGCTAGCATCGTAACGGTTCTCATTTGTCCTCAGACGCTCCTTTTGCCCTCATGTAGGCAAGCACTAGTCGGAATCATAATCTATGTCGATATTCATCAGATCATTCAAGTGTTGTTGGAACATCATCCTATTCATCAATGTCTCGCCGGTAACAGATGGCCTTCTTATACACGCTGTAGCACAAAGGCCACATAAGGCAGGACCACACTGCACACAAAGACAACACGTGAACAGGAACATCACAACAACCCCTATAATCATCAGAATTTTCCAACCCCAAGTTGTACATACATGTACATTGATACTTGTATAGCGCACTACTCACCCGCAAGGGTCTCAAGGCGCTTGTAGGAATACCGCTGTGGAACCCATCCTGGCTTTCCCTGTGAGGTGTCCACTCCTGGGCACCCCCAAGGTGAAGCCAGGCATCCTTAGCGCTGTGGGGGCCGTTGTGGAGATTAAGCAAGCTATTGCCCAGAGTCACAGAGTGGGACCCATGATTGGAATAGGCACCGAGGCGAGAATTATCAGGTCCGGGGAAATTGAGCCCAAGACCCGCCGAGGCGGGAATTGAACCCTGGTCCCAGGCTAGACCTCTGCATCAGGGTCTGCCGCTCTAACCATTGAGCCACACTTCTCCACATCAGACCCCAAAACCATCCTAGAAGCGTCCAATCTCCCTCGTCCACGTGTATGGACTCTGAGATTTTATGCAACTTCGAGATGGCTTGATAAACCGTTGGAGCGTTATCAGGTATGAAAATGCAGCAGCTCGAATGGATGACCTTGCACACACCACCTCTGTCTGCTAGTACTACGTCTAGAACCATACGGTTCTGTAACGTCATAAGCCTATCCGCTTGAAGCTCTGCTGTCAGATTACCAAGGGCGCTTGCAGTTATGTTAGCAGTTGCTTCCACTACACGAGTTAACTGTCTCAGATTCCTGCTATTGACCATAGGACCCCAAAAAGGTAGGAAACCCTTAAAGAAATCTCCTGCTTCTTGACCGGCAGTATCTTCTTTACTAATGACACCTCTCACAACTCTAGTTTTGTGATAATCTGAGGCAACAGTGAAAGTTGGAGGCAAAAGATTCGCGATATAGCAGGTACCCGAGAAGTCATGAGGTAACAACGTATATGCGCGATCATAACATACAAAATAGGTACCCTTGGCAGTCAGAAAGACAGGGGAAGAGAGCATTGGTAAAACGTAAGTATCAACACAAGCACTCTTCCCAAGCTGAGCTCTCGGATTGCGACCAAGACCTTGCAGACAGAAATGACCGAGATGAGGTACGATCCAGATTGGGGATGAGCTTTTAAACTGCCTATTTTTCACTGATGTACTATACTCGACCTCACTCAGATCCTTATAAGCTCGCACCTCTTCCTCTGGGATAAATGTTGCGTCAAAAATATCTCTATTTAAATCTGCAATTGCTATCGCCAAAGACTTGTGGTACGGGCCAGAACCAAGGTTTGCAGAGCGAGGCTCTCGATGGGGGTAGGAATCTAGTGCACTACGGAACATGGTCTGGAATGCTCGAGCTGACCCCTGGGGGCTATAAGGAAGAACAAAATACGGGATACCCTTATCCATGGTATGTGGCATTAAACCACATACCCAACAATTGGTAGTGTTCATCACCAACTGATGCTGATGTAGAAGTTGAACAAAAGAATTGTTCATGAATTCCGCACGTCTGACCTGTTCATGTTGGGGCAGAAGATGAAAGGAATGTGGAGACATAGTGGAAACAGAACTCAAATCATGAGAAGGAGGAGTAGGTAAAGTAGAAGGCAGCAATGATTGAAAACCAAAATATACTCCACCCACCAGCAGCATAGAAACAGTTAGGAACAACATAAAAACCTGTAACAAAAAACATTTTTTTTTTCTAAACGTCTTGTACAATTTTGATCTTTGCGCCACCATTTTCTCAATTTCCAACAGCTTAGGGGACTTCATCTTCTAAAAACCGTCCGTGACGTTCTTGACGCACTTCGTTCTGAGTAGCGATTATCAATCCCCAGGAGTTCCCAGAAATCGACAAAAGTAATCGACCTAGTGTCAGATACCTGCTAAACAGGAGGAAGTACCCGCACGGCCCTACGGTTAACCCAGATGAAAAGGTTTTTAATCAAGAGTTCTTTGAGTTCAAATATACGCCTCCTAGCTGTAAGGAAAAAGGTACACAATATATATATATATATATACATATGTAATATCCACAATTTTTATGGCAACAATAGAGGTGATGTAGATTCGAAAAAATAAAAAAATAATTTATTAGTCTGTTAGCGCGGTCGAAGAAAGTATCGACTTCTCCCGGGGCGAGTCTGCTCTTCAAACAGTGGGTCAGACGGCAAAGGAGTGTTCGATTGTCCACGCAATTGTTCAGAACTTGAATTCTCCAATGCTGCTGAAAGAGGGTTAACTCCGGATGGTTCAACAGGGGTGTCGGGTCTTACTGTGTTATCTCCTACAAGCTGCGCGTCACTAAACGGCACGTAACTTAGAGGGACGTAAGCTTCAGATGAGCCGAATCCTTTTCTGATCCAACTATCTGCTGGCAATGGGAGCGGAATTTTCTTGGTGTGGGTGGCATGCACCCAGTGTTTTCTCCCTTCCAGCCGAACCGCAGTCCTCGTTGCCAGCAACACCTGGAAAGGTCCCACGAACCTTGGCTCAAGATTTCGTTTTCGTCCAAAATTTCGGGTAAGAACCCAATCACCTGGTTGGAGCCGATGACCAGGACCCTCTGTTTGTGTCGGTAGAGCCTCAAAGACCTGTTGATGAATCAAACTCAATTTAGCAGTCAGATTATAGAGATAGTCAATTAACATTGGATATTCAAGTCTGTCAAATTCTTTAGGCCTCGGAACTCCCCAAATGTTCGCAGGACGGCCGAACACAATCTCATATGGGCTGAGCCCTACTCGAGAGTGCACAGTCGCTCTGGTCGATAAGAGAGCTGAAGGCAAAGCGTCGGGCCATGATAGACCAGTCGTTGCCTGGATTTTGGCAAGTTTCAGTTTCAGAGTGCCATTATATCTTTCCACTAAACCCGCAGACTGAGGATGATTAGCACTATGAAATTTCTGATTTATGCCAAGACCACGACATACACTCTTCATTACACTTCCCACAAACTCACTTCTGTTATCTGACCATACAATCCGTGGCATTCCATACCTGGGGAAATACTCTTTGAGTATGACCTTCGCTGTGGACAGGGCAGTATTATCCTTTAGGGGGTAAGCCTCAATCCATCTGGAGAACGCACAAACTACAACCAAGACGAACTTCAAATTATTGCATCTCTCCATGTGGATGAAGTCTAACTGAATAATTTCAAAGGGACATGTGGGAGGAGCAAAATGACCACGTGGAGTGGGGGTGCCCTTGCCAGGATTATACATCAAACATACCATGCAATTTTTAACCACTCTCTCCGCACACTTAGTAATTCCATCATTCTTCCACACGGGCGACAGCAACTTACATATGCCTTTCGTACTAATGTGTGATGTACCATGAGCCATAGTAACAACAGCAAGCACGTATGCATCTGGTAACATCCATCTCTGCTTTTCCGACAAATCAACCCAACATCCATTCTCGTCTAACTTTCCCGTACTCTCTTTCCACTGAGTCTTTTCCATCTCAGTAGCTTCATCCTGTATCTTCTTCACACTCTCAACTGTGGCCTCACACATACTAGTCTCCGCTGGCCATCTTACTGAACTCGCAACGTACATTTGATTTGTCAGATCTCTAGCCGTCTCCTTTGCAATCTCATCCGCAAACGCATTACCGCGGCCAACATCATCCGTAACCTTCCGATGCGCACTACATTTGATTATTGCCACCTCTTTAGGCAATGTAAGTGCGTCCAAAAGGTCATTCACAAGCTGTCCGTGTTGAAACTTCGTACCATGCGACGTCAAAAATCCTCTTTCTCTCCACAATCGACCAAAACTATGCGCCACACCAAAAGCATACTGGCTGTCTGTAAACACATTCACCCGCTTCCCTCTGGACAACACACACGCTCTCGTCAAGGCGATCAACTCAGCCGCTTGGGCCGAATTCTGACTCAATCTCGCAGATTCAACAATCGTACTCAATGTTACTACAGCATATGCAGTCGTCACATCACCATTTGGTAATTTAAAACATGAACCATCCACATACAAAGTTCCATCGGGATCTACCAATGGAGTGTTTTTCAGGTCAATACGACCCTTCGTCTCCTCTTCAGTTCTCAAATAGCAATCATGTGGTGTTACATCACTTAATTCCATGTCGATCGGCAACAACGTTGCTGGATTCAACACATTACACCGTTTTATCCGTATGTGACTTGCCAATAACGTCAACTCATATCCAGACAACCTTGCGCTCGTCAAATGTTGAGTTTTCGTTCGGTTCAAGAGAGTGTCGACTGCATGCGGGACCATCACCGTGAGCATATTATCCATGACCAGACCTGCGGACTGTCGAATGGACGCCGCAGCTGCCGCTGTTGCTCTCAAACAACTCGGCAAAGCTCTAGCTACTGGGTCTAAGGTCGAAGAAAAATATGCGCATGGACGTTGTTTGTCGCCAAATTGTTGTGTCAGCACACTCAACACACAACCGTCCCTCTCGTGAACATAAAGTGTGAACGGCTTATTGTAATCAGGAGTACCCAACACAGGAGCCGAACACAACGCATCACGCAATTCAGAAAAACTTTTCTGACACTCTTCAGTCCATGGCAAAGGATATGAAACATCCTTGCACGTGAGGGCTATCAATGGTTTCGCCAACAATGAGAAATTTGGAATCCATTGTCTGCAGTATGACGTAATACCTAGAAAGGCACGTACATCTCTCTGAGTCTTTGGCACAGTCATTCGAGCAATCGCTGCAATTCTCTCTGGGGTCAACCTTCTCCCATCCTTTGACAGTAAGTGACCTAAGTAGGTTACTTCTTGACAACAATATTGTAGCTTAGAAGGTGACACCTTGTGATGTAAGTCACATAGGTGCTGCAACAATGATACTGTAGCGGTTTTGCAAATAGCCTCTGTATCAGCTGCCACTAATAGATCGTCAACGTATTGGACTAAGGCTGCGCCTGTCGGCAACACAAATGCATCAAGCTGACTTTTAAGTGCTTGGCTATAGATCGATGGACTCTCACAGTAGCCCTGTGGTGCGCGTTTAAATCTAAAACTGCGACCACCAAGTGAAAAGCCGAATAGGTCAGCGATCGGAATACTAAAGAAAGCATTCTTTAGGTCGATTACCGTGAACCAGGAGGCCGAAGCCGGAATCAGGGTCAACAAAGCCGTGATGTCAGGCACCACAGGAAACTGGGGAATCACGATTGTATTTACTTCTCGTAAATCAATTACAAAGCGGTATACAGGAGGTTTCGTTGGATCGGTGCGTTTCAAAATCGGTAACACAGGACTATTACACACATTGCCTCGAGTTTCTTCAATGACATCTTTTTCGATCAGGTCATAAATGATCGCTAATAGTGCTCGCTCACCATCAAAAGAGATACGATACTGTGGTATACGTGGGAGACGCACGTTCGATTTCAACTGAACCACATAAGGTGGGATGTTCAATAAGCCTACATCATTGGGACCCGTAGCCCATAACGACGCAGGAAGGGAACTCAATTCCGGTGGGAACTTATCAATTGATAAGTACATAGGAGAGATCGTTCTCTGACCTAATGTAAGCTCCACTCCCGCAGGAGAGCAGTACAAAGTCGCATATAACCGTTTTAACAAATCCAAGCCCAAAAGATTCTCACCACAACCAGTAGATAAAATCAATGGGGCCTCTAGCTCATGAGGACCAATCGTAAGGGACAAAGGGCTAGAGACAGGATTGCTAACAGGGGCGCCAGAGAATCCAATGGAAACATTTGTTAAGCCGGACAAAGGTGCGCCAGGGAGTTTCGAATGCATGATGGAACTTTTCTTTGCACCAGTGTCTAACAGAAAAGGCTCAACTACGCCAGATGTAGCAACTGCGACGTAAGGCCCACTCTGATCAACCGGAACTGATACTACTCCCTCTCTCTGTCGGTGGCTGTCCTAGTAGTGGTTACCTGCATCAATCTCGTGTTCGACGTAATAATCGTCCACATGATACTGTGCTGATTTATCGGACCTCACATTTCGTTGGTCAAAATAATTATTCGCGTCTGATGGGGTATGAGGGCGCTCATGATTTTGATTTTGAGGGGCACCGTGGCCTCTACCTCGGGGTGCTTGTTAAGGACCACCACGACCCCCTCGTGCCGACACACCGTTAAGCCGGTCACGCAAAGCTGGACATTCATATTTTATATGGCCCTCTCTTCTACAATATGCACACTGATTATACCCAAGCGTAGATCTAAAATCGGAGAAGTCAGATCGTGACTGCATTCTAGTGGACTGGTCTCGTGGTCGATACTGCTGTTGCGAATCATTTTTAATTCGAACGTGGAGGATATGCCTGCTGTAACAAAACCTTCGTTTTAAGCTCCTTCGTTTTCATGTCTGAACGATCACTTTCTTCCTTTTCCCTATTCTCATAATATTGAGCCGTAGCTAATATCTGTGCAGTGGTTGAAACAGCCCATGCACTTTCTGAATTCTTCAATTTGTTGCACAGCTCAGGCAACAAATTTAACACAAACTTATCAACAAATAACCGTTGACCACCTTCGGTGCTCATGTCCTGACCACTATGATCGACAAATGCCTCCTCAAATCTAGTAAAGAAATCGGAGACACTCTCGTCTTTCTTTTGCTTACAAGCCGATAATTTGTCCCAATTTACCTTCATCGCTGGCATGAGCGTTTTCATAAGTGTAATGATTTTCTGAGGCAGCTCCGTAATTAACTGCTCAGGCTTAGCCCCACCAACTTGTCGTCCATCTGCTGCTACTAGTGTAGCCCAGTCACCACCTAACTCAACTAAATGATTCTCTTGGCGAATTTTCACCCAAATCGGTTGTGGTACGACATTGCCAAACAGCATGTCGATGTCCGCAAGATTCATAACAGTAGCGTCTACCAGTTGAGACAACTCCTTATACTAACCTGCCGGATTCTTGCGTGGATCAGGTAAAGATTGTTTCACCTGCAAAACTTCTGATCGCTTCCATGGGAGGTGTATCCAAACTCTCTGAAAGTATGGCGGAATCACAGGATTAGCTTGCGGGTCACCTGGCATGTACACTGGCGGAACCTCTCTCATAGGATACTGACCAGAGTTCGTTTTCTGAGTATCGGAATCGTCATCAAACGACACTCGAGAAAACACTGTGCACCGTAAGGCTAATAATCGCTCTAATGCACGTCGTACATCTCCACCTACGATCATGCCATTCGAAAATTGGCTCTGAAGTTCAGTCATATCGGGCGGTACATTATCTAAATCATCATTATACCATTCTTCTCTCAAAAAGTTACACATTTCTTCAAACACAAATCTCTGAGTGGGCTCATTAAACTGAGAAAACGTATCAAAGACCACGCGCGGCGGGTAGTTAGCAGGGTGTCTTATCCATGTACGCGCCATAGTTACCAACGTGGCACTCTCCCTTCCACCAGGGATTTGACTGCGCCTCTGAGGAGTTTCAGAGACATCGGGTCGAAATAACGATCCAGAAAGTGGGGAGTAAAGAGTAGCGACAGTATTAGGGATACGATTACGAACAGAAGGAGAAAAAAGAACAGGAGCAACAACATTAGAAGTGAACGTAGGGACAGCAGAGGTAGCCAGGACGGCTGAGGTAACAGGAACAATTGACTGAGGAGGTACAGGCAAAGGAGCAGTAGGAATAGGACCAGGTGGTAGGACAAACGCAGGACCAACAACAGGCTGACCAGCAGCCGCTGGAACTACAGGAGGAACTACAGGAGGAGCTACAGGAGGGACTACAGGGGGAACTACAGGGGCTGTAGCACCCTGTGCATAAGGAGGTGGCGATTTCATAAAATACGCTAACAGAGGATCCTCCTTCGAGTCCTCTTCTGTCTTATCAAGACTAGTTGATAATACCGGATAACATTTGTCTATTCTCATGTGATGTAGTCTAGTAGAAACTTCTATTTCTTTTTCTTCTTTATCTCGCTGACATTGTTGTACAAGTTGCATTATCGGAACGATACCTTCTTTACGATTCTTTTTAAGCTGTTTGATTTCCTTCTGTTTGGCCTCTTTACGCCATAACCGAAGGGAATCAAACATAGCTGGCCTAGCTTTCTTCTTAAATAATTTAGTTTCTAGATTATCTAAAATCTCCATTCCAAAACTTCCGTGTGGTGGCCAACTAAGGACACCATCTTTTCTCGTATAACGGACCCAACAGTCATTATATATAATAGGGCCCACACCATGTCGACTATAGAGCTCCTATATCGGAGTTCCAACTGGAGGTATCGGACACGAATCCTCCAACCGGGAATCCTTGTTGCAACATTTGAAGAAACCAATGAAACCACTACGGCTAGGCATCATGCACACTAACCAAGTATCAAACTTCAAGGGTTACCAAAGTACTAAATCTTCGTGAAAGACAAAACCCTCGGTTTTTGGCAATTGCAACTGTCAAATAACAACTAAGGACCAACAACTAAGCACCACGAATGCAATGGAACCATGCAAACAACTAAGCACCAACAACTAAGGACTGGGAGCGACCCACAAATACTTAACTGAGAGTTCGATGGCGTCACCAGGAAGGCCCGTCTATCGTCTCGCCATACAAAGGACTACGCCAGGCACCAAACAGGTCGACAGTCAGAGCATCGGTCCGTTGCAGCCGTCAGGAGGCGGGAATCTTCGCGGGAAAAATCTTTGGACCACTTATTTCGACAACAGGATTGATGAAGCGGGGTGCACCTTTTCCTCGGAGATTTCACACGAAGTTCCTCGCAATCGTCAGGGTTTGGACCGGTATCGCTGATGTCGCCCCGCGTTGGGTGCCAACTGAAGGACTGGACTTTTAAGAACCAGCGGTGCCAGGGAACAACACCTGAAACCTTCGTAGGATACCTGTTCGGCGCACAAGTGACAGAGACACGGGACACTTCCTTCGGCGTCAAAGATCAGCGTTTATTACTGCAGGGATGCAAAAGTCATGGGAAGTACAACAGAGTGTAGGTTCCAAGAGTCTGCTTCAAATTGCAAATGTGCGTCGCTCCTTTTATACACATTTTCTGCATTCAATAACGTAACGAACAAAAGGTTACAACTCAGTTCCCACAATAAACTTTAAAGGCTTCATTCATGGTGTCGGAAACCCGGAACATAATCACAGTAACATTTGTCGGTCCCCAACTGTAAAAGCACATTATCCTGCTGCTATGCACATTCCACTCTAGTTGTAAAAGGACGAGAGTAAGAGACAGGAACAGGTGCAAGGAAGTCGGACAACAGGAGGAGAAGGAGTGTGGAGGTTGTATCGGAAGCGTAATCCCAGGATCAAAGGATTCGAGCCGAGCGCATGCAAGGCTGAAACAATAGGCCAACGTGGGAAGATTACCCAGCTGCGGAGCCATCTGTCTTTGCCGTGCCATCCCCCAGTCTTTGGGAATCACGGGATCATGAGGCGGACATTTGCCTGTTCGCTGACTACGTGAGGGCAAGAAACAAAATGGATGCCGTATCTAAAATGGACCCCGAGGGTTCAAAGTGAAGAACCTGTAAATAAGACGAACCCTTCTAAGTAGCGTAGCGAAAATGCGCACACCTATTAATCTCGTCATTTACGGTTCATAGATACCACACTTGCTAGCATCATAACGGTTCTCATTTGTCCTCAAGCCCATTGGTACATACTTCTGATGTGGCGATGCAAAGCCGGTTGGAGGGTGGGGGAGACAATCTTGGCAAATGTATTCAATGTTCATTGTATGATTCAACATGGAGTTACCTACTGCGGTGCGGCAATGTACTACATATGTGAATGCTGTGACTTTTTGTATTATGGAAATGGAAATTAAAGTTTAAAAATAAATGTACAGGAAGCCAGCATAATCACGTGTAAGTGGTATATTCAAGACACGGTCCGAGTAGGCCCCATAGGTACTGCAGTGTTGCATGAGCAGGTGGCACAGGCCCCAGTGGAAGATACAGAGGTGTTACATCCTGTGCATGAGATACAGGAATTCCCTATGAAGCGGGGCGAGCCGTTTTCAGCATTGTCTTCAGAAGACAAGAGACGTTTATGGTTTACTGATGGCTCAGCCAGGTATGTGGGGACTAAGAGGCATTGGAAAGCAGTGTCGTACAATCCTGTGCCCTAGAAATTGTTAACTACTACCAGAGAGGGAACGGGTAGCCAGTTTACAGGACTGTATGCTGTTTCAAGCTTTGAAACAAGAATTACATGGGAAGTGTTATATTTACACTGATTCATGGTCTACTGCCAATGAGTTGGCTACCTCGCTCCCCCCATGGCATGCCCATAATTGGATGATACATTCAAAAGAGGTGTGGGGTAAGGAGTTGTGGCAAGAGATCTGGGAAATGATACCGCAAAACACAGTTACTGTATATCACGTAGATTAGATGCTCACTGCCCAATAGACATTAGAACGGTGGTGTAATTCCATTGCAGATGAAAAAGTTAACAGTTTGGAGGCCAAGGTGGCGACATAGGATTCTGATTTGGTGGGCATGGGTAAGTGGGTGCACCAAAAATGTGGACACCTGGGAGAGAAATCCACTAAGAGGTGGGCAGATGCATATTCGCCCATATTTGATCAAAACTGGGATTATGCAATATCCTATGAGTCAGCATACAGAACACAGACCAGTCTCACAGGTGGTGAGAGGTCAGCTAGGTAGGGGGAACCTGCCAGGACAGATTGACTGCATTGGCCCAATGATAATTAGTTAGGGTTGTCAGCATGCATGTACAGTGGTGGATATATACTCTGGCTACTTGATAGCCTGTCTGTGTAAACGTGCCATGCAGCAGAATTCTTTGAAAACATTAAATTGACTCTTTCTGTATTATGGTATTCCATTGCAGATCCAAAGTGACGATGCTTCTCATTTCAAAGGCACATTGGTGCAGGATTATTGTGCACAACACAACAAGGAGTGGAATTATCATATCCCTTACTACCCACAAGCTGCCGGTCTTATTGAAAAGACAAACAGATTGCTGAAAGCTCAGCTGAAAAAAATGTTGGATGGGTCATCAAAAGGTTGGAGAGATAACTTGCATGATGCATTGTTAATTTTGAACAACAGGCCTTTGACAAATACAGAAACGTCATTAATGTGAATGTTGACAACAGCTTTGCAGTGGCCCTCAACACTACCTAGTACTGGAGACAACTCCTGTGGCCTAAGATCCATATCGGGTCACCCCAGAGGCTGCAGGTGTTGATTTAAATGCTTTACCATTGTACAGACTGAAATCCAGAGATATAGCTTTAATTGAAACTGTTGTTGGAATTCATTTTACCCCTGGGCTTTATCTAATGATTGACCCTCATGTTGAACTTGCCTTAAAATTTGTATAACAGGGAGATAGGTCCTTGGGACGTACGGTCAGCTGGACCATATATAGTATTTATGAAAAAACAGGTGCTGGCCATACAAAAAAATACTCTCCTTCTTTGGAGTGACAAATAAAGATTTATTTCAAAATTTGTCTGGTATTATTTATTTTATACCCTTTTACTTTTTGTTTTTTAGATTCAACAATTCATCTGTACGAAAAAGACATACCAAAATACATTTACCATACGCTTATTAAAAAACATGTACAAAAAAACATTACATATAAAAAGCAGAACATCTATCTGAATTTCATATATACATTAACACAGATATTTATGCATCAACATCATTATTCATTATTGCACTATCTTTCCTTAGAAAGAAGAATCTTTATACTCAAATAGGGAAAAATCAGATGGAGAAAACAATAGATGTACAAAATAATGCAAGTTTGACTGAGGGAATAAATCAAAACATCAGTCCCACAAGAAGCTAATTATTGTAGCAGTTGTTAGATACTTGTCTCCATTTGGCCGACGCGTTTCGAACTCGCTATTTTACTTTGCGTGTTCTCGTCAGGGCGTAATGACTCTATCCTGCAGGGGTTATGCAAAATATGAATAAAAAGGAGAAAATGACGTCAGTTCCTATTTTGTTTTTGATAGCCTCATAAAATAGCTCCAACTAGTGAATGCATACCTTATACAAAACGTCACCGGTGGATGGGGTTCAATATTTACTACGGAGGTCCCCGTCGTAATATCTGATAGAAGGGGGAAGCATAGAATTGGTTCAATTGTTTGTTCCAAAAGTGAGCCTGATGCCTAATGCCAAACAAACACACTCCTCACTCCTACCTTCGAATGATCCTGTCTCTTTTCAAAAAATTGTATACTGTTCACCCTTTGTCCGTGAGGGCCCCCGTGTTTCCACTGGTGCCTGCCCAAAAAGAAAGGTTGGTAACTAACCCTTATTATATCAGTTGGCGGGTGTTGTAGTGGCCCATAATTGTTAAAAGGTACCTGTGCCTCTGGTTTTGTGGCGTAGGGTGGGGTCCGCTGAATATTTGTTTACGCGGTCCGCCTCGCTCGCGAAGAGCCTCCCGGTTTAAAGCACGGGTCCACTAGGTGTTTACAATCTGTTAGTGGGGGAAATGACAAGCGCTCAGTTAAAGACTGCTTGTCGGCGTTGCTCAAAGAGAGCTCACGATTTTTCGGAGCAGAGAGAAACCTACCCGGTCTTCTCTGTTCAGTCTGCAGACATCGCTTGCAGTGGCAATCCATCAATGCGCCATGTTTGGTGGGGGCGTCGATATTTTATTGTCACATGCTTGTCGGGATTCTGGGACATGTAGTCTGCTCATGGTATCGTGGATGCAAGTAAATCTGACTTTAAATATAAAACAGGGTATTTATAACCTGGAGATTTCCGACATGGAATTCAATCCAGTTTGAAGGCTGTTGAATCGCAGTATTAGATAGGCTTCTTTTCTGAGTAAAACATCATCCACATCCTGGACTGTTTTCGTGTGCCCTATTGTATATAGGACTGTCCATTTAAAATCAGTCTCTGAATGACCCTGTTCTATGAAATTTTGAACCATGGGTGCAGACACAACTTTATTTTTGATTCGTGATCGATGTTGTGTGATGCGAGTGTTAATCTGTTGGTTTGTTTTACCAATATAAAGTTTGTCACAACTACACGTAATTGCGTAGACCACATTCTTGGTTTTACAATTACTGAAGCTTTCGTTTCTCCATCTTATCTCTCGGTGAATGAATTGACTGCCCTCAAACGTTGATTCGCACGATACACAATTTCCACATCTGTGGTGGCCTCTTATCTGTTTCATGCCCCATATCGAAAGCAGATCATGTTTGGGTTTTTCCATCATTACATCTGCCCGAACCATATGTTGACCTATGCTTCGGTTTTTTTTAAAAGCAAAAATTGGTCTTGGGAATGGACATTCCAATTCTTCTAGTAAGTGCCAGTTTTTAAGTATGGTTTGTCGCACCTGGTGGGCATGGGGACCAAACGTAGTCACACAGACAAGTTTGTCTAGCTCATGTTTCTCTTTGCGTTCGAGAAGACACGCACGTGGTGTGTATCGTGCCCTCTTGAGTGCGTGTTTCAATAATTTGGTAGGGTATCCCCTATTGGCCATTTCATCGCAAAATCTCTGTGCATGTCGATCATAATCTGCTATCTCTGAGCAGTTTCTTCGAATGCGAAGAAGCTGCCCATAAGGTAGATTAGTTCGCAAATTTCTAGGATGGGCACTCCGATGGTGAAGGATGGTGTTTCTATCTGTCTTCTTTCTGAAGAGAGAGGATTTTAAACAACCATCAGCACAGCTTATTTCAACATCAAGAAATGTCATTTTTGAGTTGCTTTGTTCAATGGAAAACTTAATGTCCGGATGTTTATTATTTAGCCATTGGTGAAATTCTACCAGTTCAGTGTGGCTCCCCTGCCACAAGAGCCACACGTCGTCGATGTACCTAAGCCACTGTTTTATATGTTTTTTGTAGGGATTGTTGTTCTCCACGAACTTATTCTCATATTCCGCCATGAACAATATGGCCATCTCCGGCGCATAAGGGCAGCCCATGGCCGTCCCTTTGATTTGCGCAAAAAACTCGTCATTGAAGCGAAAGTAATTCTTCTTGAGTGTCAATTCTGCGATTTCTAGGATAAATGAAGTTGGGACCCTGTGGGGTCTTACCCTCATATCTAGGTATAATTCAATTACCTCCAGTGCTTCACTTTGGGGGATTTGTGTATATAACGAGGTCACATCCATCGTGACCATGATCTCAGTTGAGGGGTTAAAATTTATTCCCTCAATTTTGATCAAAAAGTCAGTGGTGTCTTGGAGATATGACTTCACATTACTCACAAAAGGTTTCAAAAAATAATCAACGTACTTCGATAATGGTTCCAAACACGAGTCACACCCTGAGACGATTGGTCGTCCAGGGGGCTCGGCAGGATTTTTGTGTATTTTGGGAAGGAAATATAACAATGGAATGCGGGGGGATTTTTTGAGAAGAAAATCCCGTTCTTTCTTTCCCACATATCCATCGTCAAATCCCATTTGAATCAGGTCAGATATTTTGGACTGAATTTCCTTGGTTGGGTCCATTGGTAGTCTCCTATACCAGGTTTGATTTTGCACATGAGATTCCCCTTCCTTTAGATATTTATCCCGCGGCCACAACACGGTGGCTCCGCCTTTATCGGCCGGTTTTACTACAATAGACCTATCCTCACTAAGGTTTTTCAGAGCTACCTGTTGACCTTTACTTAAGTTTGGCTTAACATACTTATGTTTTTTCTCAAGTTTATTTATTGAGGATAGAACCACTTGCTCGAAGGCATAGATCTGTTTTGGGATATTTTGGTTAGGGATAAAAGAGGATTTATTTTTTAACCCTGTTGTTTCATTGTCCATTATAGGTGGCTGATTATTAAAGAAAGCCTTTAGTCGTATTTTCCGACAAAAGGAAATCATTTCCATCTTTGTCTTTGTGGAATCCGTTCTTTTATTGGGAACAAATTTCAATCCCAAATTTAGCAGGGATTCCTCATCCGGTGTTAAAATTTTTGTCGATAAATTGACAATGGTCGATGGAACCTCTACGACTTGTAGGAGTTTTTCCGAGTGCGCATCTCCCATGGTATTTTTTGTCTGGGGTTCCCTTGTTGGCCCTTCTCTAAAAAAGAGACCTGCTTTTTGTTATTTTTGCCTCTTGTTGTAGGGCCCGAAGAGTCCGATGAGGATGATGTCTCAGAAAAGGTTTTGAACCTATTTCGGGAACGCCCTTGGTAATTATACAATGCCCCCCTCGAGTCAGCCTGGGAGTAATAATCGTCTTTCAAAAACGGGTATGCTTTGTCTAGGGTAAAAGATTTTGAATCCCTCTCGTATTGGATGGTTTTATTGTTTATGGCAGTGTCCTTGAAGGACAGAATCTCTTTTTCAATTTTTTCAAGGAGTGCTTTGGCATCAGGGACCAACTGGCTCTCTTGGATACTTTTGGTAACTTCCTCTATTTCTTCTAGTTCTTTTAAGCACAGACGTTGTGCAGTCTCAATTGTATGGACCATCAGGTCCCTACTACATTTCGTGTTTATACAACTGAAACCCCTTTTGTATTCTGCATCCTCCGTAAAAATCACAGGCACATTTTTCACCTGGAGCCCCCAGGGGATGGTGCCTCCCTTGAGGTGCCTCAGAAGAAAGTGACCGTGCAGCTCTGTTCTAATATGTTTTTTACTTAATCTGATAAGTTTATCAGATTCATTTTGTTGCTGTGCAGAGGTGCTAAGGGCGATATTTGAAAATGGAGCTGATGCTATTAAGGACTGAATATGATTTTCAGAGAACGACAAGGTATATTTCTCGGACATACCTAAGAGGGACAGGGCGTCCCTCCAAGTTGACTAATCACAAAGAGTTAAGAACACGTGCAATTTTATGGTGTGTGTCCACTCTCGCGGGTAAACACCCGCTCTAAACTTTGTATAACAGGGAGATAGGTCCTTGGGACGTACGGTCAGCTGGACCATATATAGTATTTATGAAAAAACAGGTGCTGGCCATACAAAAAATACTCTCCTTCTTTGGAGTGACAAATAAAGATTTATTTCAAAATTTGTCTGGTATTATTAATTTTATACCCTTTTACTTTTTGTTTTTTAGATTCAACAATTCATCTGTACGAAAAAGACATACCAAAATACATTTACCATACGCTTATTCAAAAACATGTACAAAAAAACATTACATATAAAAAGCAGAACATCTATCTGAATTTCATATATACATTAACACAGATATTTATGCATCAACATCATTATTCATTATTGCACTATCTTTCCTTAGAAAGAAGAAACGCGTTTCGAACTCGCTATTTTACTTTGCATGACGAGAACACGCAAAGTAAAATAGCGAGTTCGAAACGCGTCGGCTAAATGGAGACAAGTATCTAACAACTTCTAAAATAATTAGCTTCTTGTGGGACTGATGTTTTGATTTATTCCCTCAGTCAAACTTGCATTATTTTGTACATCTATTGTTTTCTCCATCTGATTTTTCCCTATTTGAGTATAAAGATTCTTCTTTCTAAGGAAAGATAGTGCAATAATGAATAATGATGTTGATGCATAAATATCTGTGTTAATGTATATATGAAATTCAGATAGATGTTCTGCTTTTTATATGTAATGTTTTTTTGTACATGTTTTTGAATAAGCGTATGGTAAATGTATTTTGGTATGTCTTTTTCGTACAGATGAATTGTTGAATCTAAAAAACAAAAAGTAAAAGGGTATAAAATTAATAATACCAGACAAATTTTGAAATAAATCTTTATTTGTCACTCCAAAGAAGGAGAGTATTTTTTGTATGGCCAGCACCTGTTTTTTCATAAATACTATATATGGTCCAGCTGACCGTACGTCCCAAGGACCTATCTCCCTGTTATACAAAGTTTAGAGCTGGTGTTTACCCGCGAGAGTGGACACACACCATAAAATTGCACGTGTTCTTAACTCTTTGTGATTAGTCAACTTGGAGGGACGCCCTGTCCCTCTTAGGTATGTCCGAGAAAGATACCTTGTCGTTCTCTGAAAATCATATTCAGTCCTTAATAGCCTCAGCTCCATTTTCAAATATCGCCCTTAGCACCTCTGCACAGCAACAAAATGAATCTGATAAACTTATCAGATTAAGTAAAAAACATATTAGAACAGAGCTGCACGGTCACTTTCTTCTGAGGCACCTCAAGGGAGGCACCATCCCCTGGGGGCTCCAGGTGAAAAATGTGCCTGTGATTTTTACGGAGGATGCAGAATACAAAAGGGGTTTCAGTTGTATAAACACGAAATGTAGTAGGGACCTGATGGTCCATACAATTGAGACTGCACAACGTTTGTGCTTAAAAGAACTAGAAGAAATAGAGGAAGTTACCAAAAGTATCCAAGAGAGCCAGTTGGTCCCTGATGCCAAAGCACTCCTTGAAAAAATTGAAAAAGAGATTCTGTCCTTCAAGGTCACTGCCATAAACAATAAAACCATCCAATACGAGAGGGATTCAAAATCTTTTACCCTAGACAAAGCATACCCGTTTTTGAAAGACGATTATTACTCCCAGGCTGACTCGAGGGGGGCATTGTATAATTACCAAGGGCGTTCCCGAAATAGGTTCAAAACCTTTTCTGAGACATCATCCTCATCGGACTCTCCGGGCCCTACAACAAGAGGCAAGAATAACAAAAAGCAGGTCTCTTTTTTAGAGAAGGGCCAACAAGGGAAACCCAGACAAAAAATACCATGGGAGATGCGCACTCGGAAAAACTCCTACAAGTCGTAGAGGTTCCATCGACCATTGTCAATTTATCGACAAAAATGTTAACACCGGATGAGGAATCCGTGCTAAATTTGGGATTGAAATTTGTTCCCAATAAAAGAACGGATTTCACAAAGACAAAGATGGAAATGATTTCCTTTTGTCGGAAAATACGACTAAAGGCTTTCTTTAATAATCAGCCACCTATAATGGACAATGAAACAACAGGGTTAAAAAATAAATCCTCTTTTATCCCTAACCAAAATATCCCAAAACAGATCTATGCCTTCGAGCAAGTGGTTCTATCCTCAATAAATAAACTTGAGAAAAAACATAAGTATGTTAAGCCAAACTTAAGTAAAGGTCAACAGGTAGCTCTGAAAAACCTTAGTGAGGATAGGTCTATTGTAGTAAAACCGGCCGATAAAGGCGGAGCCACCGTGTTGTGGCCGCGGGATAAATATCTAAAGGAAGGGGAATCTCATGTGCAAAATCAAACCTGGTATAGGAGACTACCAATGGACCCAACCAAGGAAATTCAGTCCAAAATATCTGACCTGATTCAAATGGGATTTGACGATGGATATGTGGGAAAGAAAGAACGGGATTTTCTTCTCAAAAAATCCCCCGCATTCCATTGTTATATTTCCTTCCCAAAATACACAAAAATCCTGCCGAGCCCCCTGGACGACCAATCGTCTCAGGGTGTGACTCGTGTTTGGAACCATTATCGAAGTACGTTGATTATTTTTTGAAACCTTTTGTGAGTAATGTGAAGTCATATCTCCAAGACACCACTGACTTTTTGATCAAAATTGAGGGAATAAATTTTAACCCCTCAACTGAGATCATGGTCACGATGGATGTGACCTCGTTATATACACAAATCCCCCAAAGTGAAGCACTGGAGGTAATTGAATTATACCTAGATATGAGGGTAAGACCCCACAGGGTCCCAACTTCATTTATCCTAGAAATCGCAGAATTGACACTCAAGAAGAATTACTTTCGCTTCAATGACGAGTTTTTTGCGCAAATCAAAGGGACAGCCATGGGCTGCCCTTATGCGCCGGAGATGGCCATATTGTTCATGGCGGAATATGAGAATAAGTTCGTGGAGAACAACAATCCCTACAAAAAACATATAAAACAGTGGCTTAGGTACATCGACGACGTGTGGCTCTTGTGGCAGGGGAGCCACACTGAACTGGTAGAATTTCACCAATGGCTAAATAATAAACATCCGGACATTAAGTTTTCCATTGAACAAAGCAACTCAAAAATGACATTTCTTGATGTTGAAATAAGCTGTGCTGATGGTTGTTTAAAATCCTCTCTCTTCAGAAAGAAGACAGATAGAAACACCATCCTTCACCATCGGAGTGCCCATCCCAGAAATTTGCGAACTAATCTACCTTATGGGCAGCTTCTTCGCATTCGAAGAAACTGCTCAGAGATAGCAGATTATGATCGACATGCACAGAGATTTTGCGATTAAATGGCCAATAGGGGATACCCTACCAAATTATTGAAAAACGCACGTAAGAGGGCACGACACACACCACGTGAGTGTCTTCTCGAACGCAAAGAGAAACATGAGCTAGACAAACTTGTCTGTGTGACTACGTTTGGTCCCCATGCCCACCAGGTGCGACAAACCATACTTAAAAACTGGCACTTACTAGAAGAATTGGAATGTCCATTCCCAAGACCAATTTTTGCTTTTAAAAAAAAACGAAGCATAGGTCAACATATGGTTCGGGCAGATGTAATGATGGAAAAACCCAAACATGATCTGCTTTCGATATGGGGCATGAAACAGATAAGAGGCCACCACAGATGTGGAAATTGTGTATCGTGCGAATCAACGATTGAGGGCAGTGAATTCATTCACCGAGAGATAAGATGGAGAAACGAAAGCTTCAGTAATTGTAAAACCAAGAATGTGGTCTACGCAATTACGTGTAGTTGTGACAAACTTTATATTGGTAAAACAAACCAACAGATTAACACTCGCATCACACAACATCGATCACGGATCAAAAATAAAGTTGTGTCTGCACCCATGGTTCAACATTTCATAGAACAGGGTCATTCAGAGACTGATTTTAAATGGACGGTCATATATACAATAGGGCACACGAAAACAGTCCAGGATGTGGATGATGTTTTACTCAGAAAAGAAGCCTATCTAATACTGCGATTCAACAGCCTTCAAACTGGATTGAATTCCATGTCGGAAATCTCCAGGTTATAAATACCCTGTTTTATATTTAAAGTCAGATTTACTTGCATCCACGATGCCATGAGCAGACTACATGTCCCAGAATCCCGACAAGCATGTGACAATAAAATATCGACACCCCCACCAAACATGGCGCATTGATGGATTGCCACTGCAAGCGATGTCTGCAGACTGAACAGAGAAGACCGGGTAGGTTTCTCTCTGCTCCGAAAAATCGTGAGCTCTCTTTGAGCAACGCCGACAAGCAGTATTTAACTGAACGCTTGTAATTTCCCCCACTAACAGATTGTAAACACCTAGTGGTCCCGTGCTTTAAACCGGGAGGCTCTTCGCGAGCGAGGCGGACCGCGTAAACAAATATTCAGCGGACCCCACCCTACGCCACAAAACCAGAGGCACAGGTACCTTTTAACAATTATGGGCCACTACAACACCCGCCAACTGATATAATAAGGGTTAGTTACCAACCTTTCTTTTTGGGCAGGCACCAGTGGAAACACGGGGGCCCTCACGGACAAAGGGTGAACAGTATACAATTTTTTGAAAAGAGACAGGATCATTCGAAGGTAGGAGTGAGGAGTGTGTTTGTTTGGCATTAGGCATCAGGCTCACTTTTGGAACAAACAATTGAACCAATTCTATGCTTCCCCCTTCTATCAGATACTACGACGGGGACCTCCGTAGTAAATATTGAACCCCATCCACCGGTGACGTTTTGTATAAGGTATGCATTCACTAGTTGGAGCTATTTTATGAGGCTATCAAAAACAAAATAGGAACTGACGTCATTTTCTCCTTTGTTATTCATATTTTGCATAACCCCTGCAGGATAGAGTCATTACGCCCTGACGAGAACACGCAAAGTAAAATAGCGAGTTCGAAACCCGTCGGCCAAATGGAGACAAGTATCTAACAACTGCTACAATAATTAGCTTCTTGTGGGACTGATGTTTTGATTTATTCCCTCAGTCAAACTTGCATTATTTTGTACATCTATTGTTTTCTCCATCTGATTTTTCCCTATTTGAGTATAAAGATTCTTCATTCTAAGGAAAGATAGTGCAATAATGAATAATGATGTTGATGCATAAATATCTGTGTTAATGTATATATGAAATTCAGATAGATGTTCTGCTTTTTATATGTAATGTTTTTTTGTACATGTTTTTGAATAAGCGTATGGTAAATGTATTTTGGTATGTCTTTTTCGTACAGATGAATTGTTGAATCTAAAAAACAAAAAGTAAAAGGGTATAAAATTAATAATACCAGACAAATTTTGAAATAAATCTTTATTTGTCACTCCAAAGAAGGAGAGTATTTTTTGTATGGCCAGCACCTGTTTTTTCATAAATACTATATATGGTCCAGCTGACCGTACGTCCCAAGGACCTATCTCCCTGTTATACAAAGTTTAGAGCTGGTGTTTACCCGCGAGAGTGGACACACACCATAAAATTGCACGTGTTCTTAACTCTTTGTGATTAGTCAACTTGGAGGGACGCCCTGTCCCTCTTAGGTATGTCCGAGAAAGATACCTTGTCGTTCTCTGAAAATCATATTCAGTCCTTAATAGCCTCAGCTCCATTTTCAAATATCGCCCTTAGCACCTCTGCACAGCAACAAAATGAATCTGATAAACTTATCAGATTAAGTAAAAAACATATTAGAACAGAGCTGCACGGTCACTTTCTTCTGAGGCACCTCAAGGGAGGCACCATCCCCTGGGGGCTCCAGGTGAAAAATGTGCCTGTGATTTTTACGGAGGATGCAGAATACAAAAGGGGTTTCAGTTGTATAAACACGAAATGTAGTAGGGACCTGATGGTCCATACAATTGAGACTGCACAACGTTTGTGCTTAAAAGAACTAGAAGAAATAGAGGAAGTTACCAAAAGTATCCAAGAGAGCCAGTTGGTCCCTGATGCCAAAGCACTCCTTGAAAAAATTGAAAAAGAGATTCTGTCCTTCAAGGTCACTGCCATAAACAATAAAACCATCCAATACGAGAGGGATTCAAAATCTTTTACCCTAGACAAAGCATACCCGTTTTTGAAAGACGATTATTACTCCCAGGCTGACTCGAGGGGGGCATTGTATAATTACCAAGGGCGTTCCCGAAATAGGTTCAAAACCTTTTCTGAGACATCATCCTCATCGGACTCTCCGGGCCCTACAACAAGAGGCAAGAATAACAAAAAGCAGGTCTCTTTTTTAGAGAAGGGCCAACAAGGGAAACCCAGACAAAAAATACCATGGGAGATGCGCACTCGGAAAAACTCCTACAAGTCGTAGAGGTTCCATCGACCATTGTCAATTTATCGACAAAAATGTTAACACCGGATGAGGAATCCGTGCTAAATTTGGGATTGAAATTTGTTCCCAATAAAAGAACGGATTTCACAAAGACAAAGATGGAAATGATTTCCTTTTGTCGGAAAATACGACTAAAGGCTTTCTTTAATAATCAGCCACCTATAATGGACAATGAAACAACAGGGTTAAAAAATAAATCCTCTTTTATCCCTAACCAAAATATCCCAAAACAGATCTATGCCTTCGAGCAAGTGGTTCTATCCTCAATAAATAAACTTGAGAAAAAACATAAGTATGTTAAGCCAAACTTAAGTAAAGGTCAACAGGTAGCTCTGAAAAACCTTAGTGAGGATAGGTCTATTGTAGTAAAACCGGCCGATAAAGGCGGAGCCACCGTGTTGTGGCCGCGGGATAAATATCTAAAGGAAGGGGAATCTCATGTGCAAAATCAAACCTGGTATAGGAGACTACCAATGGACCCAACCAAGGAAATTCAGTCCAAAATATCTGACCTGATTCAAATGGGATTTGACGATGGATATGTGGGAAAGAAAGAACGGGATTTTCTTCTCAAAAAATCCCCCGCATTCCATTGTTATATTTCCTTCCCAAAATACACAAAAATCCTGCCGAGCCCCCTGGACGACCAATCGTCTCAGGGTGTGACTCGTGTTTGGAACCATTATCGAAGTACGTTGATTATTTTTTGAAACCTTTTGTGAGTAATGTGAAGTCATATCTCCAAGACACCACTGACTTTTTGATCAAAATTGAGGGAATAAATTTTAACCCCTCAACTGAGATCATGGTCACGATGGATGTGACCTCGTTATATACACAAATCCCCCAAAGTGAAGCACTGGAGGTAATTGAATTATACCTAGATATGAGGGTAAGACCCCACAGGGTCCCAACTTCATTTATCCTAGAAATCGCAGAATTGACACTCAAGAAGAATTACTTTCGCTTCAATGACGAGTTTTTTGCGCAAATCAAAGGGACAGCCATGGGCTGCCCTTATGCGCCGGAGATGGCCATATTGTTCATGGCGGAATATGAGAATAAGTTCGTGGAGAACAACAATCCCTACAAAAAACATATAAAACAGTGGCTTAGGTACATCGACGACGTGTGGCTCTTGTGGCAGGGGAGCCACACTGAACTGGTAGAATTTCACCAATGGCTAAATAATAAACATCCGGACATTAAGTTTTCCATTGAACAAAGCAACTCAAAAATGACATTTCTTGATGTTGAAATAAGCTGTGCTGATGGTTGTTTAAAATCCTCTCTCTTCAGAAAGAAGACAGATAGAAACACCATCCTTCACCATCGGAGTGCCCATCCCAGAAATTTGCGAACTAATCTACCTTATGGGCAGCTTCTTCGCATTCGAAGAAACTGCTCAGAGATAGCAGATTATGATCGACATGCACAGAGATTTTGCGATTAAATGGCCAATAGGGGATACCCTACCAAATTATTGAAAAACGCACGTAAGAGGGCACGACACACACCACGTGAGTGTCTTCTCGAACGCAAAGAGAAACATGAGCTAGACAAACTTGTCTGTGTGACTACGTTTGGTCCCCATGCCCACCAGGTGCGACAAACCATACTTAAAAACTGGCACTTACTAGAAGAATTGGAATGTCCATTCCCAAGACCAATTTTTGCTTTTAAAAAAAAACGAAGCATAGGTCAACATATGGTTCGGGCAGATGTAATGATGGAAAAACCCAAACATGATCTGCTTTCGATATGGGGCATGAAACAGATAAGAGGCCACCACAGATGTGGAAATTGTGTATCGTGCGAATCAACGATTGAGGGCAGTGAATTCATTCACCGAGAGATAAGATGGAGAAACGAAAGCTTCAGTAATTGTAAAACCAAGAATGTGGTCTACGCAATTACGTGTAGTTGTGACAAACTTTATATTGGTAAAACAAACCAACAGATTAACACTCGCATCACACAACATCGATCACGGATCAAAAATAAAGTTGTGTCTGCACCCATGGTTCAACATTTCATAGAACAGGGTCATTCAGAGACTGATTTTAAATGGACGGTCATATATACAATAGGGCACACGAAAACAGTCCAGGATGTGGATGATGTTTTACTCAGAAAAGAAGCCTATCTAATACTGCGATTCAACAGCCTTCAAACTGGATTGAATTCCATGTCGGAAATCTCCAGGTTATAAATACCCTGTTTTATATTTAAAGTCAGATTTACTTGCATCCACGATGCCATGAGCAGACTACATGTCCCAGAATCCCGACAAGCATGTGACAATAAAATATCGACACCCCCACCAAACATGGCGCATTGATGGATTGCCACTGCAAGCGATGTCTGCAGACTGAACAGAGAAGACCGGGTAGGTTTCTCTCTGCTCCGAAAAATCGTGAGCTCTCTTTGAGCAACGCCGACAAGCAGTATTTAACTGAACGCTTGTAATTTCCCCCACTAACAGATTGTAAACACCTAGTGGTCCCGTGCTTTAAACCGGGAGGCTCTTCGCGAGCGAGGCGGACCGCGTAAACAAATATTCAGCGGACCCCACCCTACGCCACAAAACCAGAGGCACAGGTACCTTTTAACAATTATGGGCCACTACAACACCCGCCAACTGATATAATAAGGGTTAGTTACCAACCTTTCTTTTTGGGCAGGCACCAGTGGAAACACGGGGGCCCTCACGGACAAAGGGTGAACAGTATACAATTTTTTGAAAAGAGACAGGATCATTCGAAGGTAGGAGTGAGGAGTGTGTTTGTTTGGCATTAGGCATCAGGCTCACTTTTGGAACAAACAATTGAACCAATTCTATGCTTCCCCCTTCTATCAGATACTACGACGGGGACCTCCGTAGTAAATATTGAACCCCATCCACCGGTGACGTTTTGTATAAGGTATGCATTCACTAGTTGGAGCTATTTTATGAGGCTATCAAAAACAAAATAGGAACTGACGTCATTTTCTCCTTTGTTATTCATATTTTGCATAACCCCTGCAGGATAGAGTCATTACGCCCTGACGAGAACACGCAAAGTAAAATAGCGAGTTCGAAACCCGTCGGCCAAATGGAGACAAGTATCTAACAACTGCTACAATAATTAGCTTCTTGTGGGACTGATGTTTTGATTTATTCCCTCAGTCAAACTTGCATTATTTTGTACATCTATTGTTTTCTCCATCTGATTTTTCCCTATTTGAGTATAAAGATTCTTCTTTCTAAGGAAAGATAGTGCAATAATGAATAATGATGTTGATGCATAAATATCTGTGTTAATGTATATATGAAATTCAGATAGATGTTCTGCTTTTTATATGTAATGTTTTTTTGTACATGTTTTTGAATAAGCGTATGGTAAATGTATTTTGGTATGTCTTTTTCGTACAGATGAATTGTTGAATCTAAAAAACAAAAAGTAAAAGGGTATAAAATAAATAATACCAGACAAATTTTGAAATAAATCTTTATTTGTCACTCCAAAGAAGGAGAGTATTTTTTGTATGGCCAACACCTGTTTTTTCATAAGAACTTGCCTTAAAAAGCATTACAATTCTGGGAGGGTAATAGTCAATGATTACCAAGGAGAGATAAAAGTGGTACTGTTAAACAGTGGAGACACTGATTTACTTGTGCAACCTGGGGATCGAGTTGCTCAAATTATCATCATGCCAGTTTATGGAGGAATTGAAGGGGACTGCCCTGCCCTTTCTTACTGTACGAGGAAAGGGAGGGTTTGGCTCCACTGATAAGAATCCAGGAGCCAAAGTATGGGTTGAATCCCCCTACACCCCCACCCCCAAACCTGCTTAAATTATAACCACCAAAAAGACAACATTCTAATTGTAATTAGACCTGGAGAGGAGAAATGGGAACATTTACCTGCTGATAACTGTTATTTGCAAGTATATTAATGCTTGTTTGTTCAGGCATGTGTTGAGGGGACTGGCAGGGTCCAGTGAGGCTCATTGCCAAGGGACTCAACTGCCAGTATCAAGTAAGAACATGATTACAGCAGCCAGGGAACATGTGGACATATCTGGCACATAATGTCCTCAATATATCCCATTTCTACATGAAGAACATTAGGAACACCCTTGACGTTATCTCTACTTGCTTAGTTGCAACTCCTACTCCTGTTGAAATTCTATTACATATGTTTAATGCTGACAATGCAGATGAGGTGGGGGGAGGGGTGATGTTAGAACCCACCTCCCTGTGCATGAATATTGAAGATTTCACTCTGAGGTGACAGGAAATCTGTGGTAAAAACATGACCCATATCATAGCATTCAATATCTCTATTGCAGACGCTTGTTAACCCTTTGACCGCGGCGCAAATTCGACCTCGGTGCTGGGGAAATATTAAGTGGGCGGGGTTTGGACGGCCCCCGGCCATTCTCCGTAGATGCCCACTGTGAAGTGAGATGGCCTGGGGCCGCCCGACACATGCATGGGGTTAAAGCCCTACATGTGGTCCTGCTAAAATAGGTAAGTGTCAGCAGGTAAAGCTTAATGGTTCTATGAGTAAGAGAGCAACATTATTCAAAACAGATGCACAAAGTTCCCCTAGGGGGTAGTATTGGTATATATATGAGTGATCTACCTTCCTCTCTCCAGATGTGGTTGTATGTGGGAGTCAGGGACAAGTGTCCCTTATCGGAATTAGGGAAACCTCACACAACAGGTTGGTTTTACGGCTACTGTCATATTACCAACCGATTGTTTCGTGTCATCATCGGCTTCCTGCTCCTGCGTCAAGCCGGCGCTGCAATGCCTGACGGGTAGCACAGGGTGCTACACTTTTGTGGAGATCTTTTATTCCTGGCCGATGTTTGAGTGAGTGTAAGGGGCCCAAGTGATAAAGTAGTGAGCGTGGAGTGTGGTGAATTTAAAAAAAGTTAGTATAGTCTACTCTGGGCATTTTATTCCTGTAGCTAACTACCTTGTTAAAAATAAGAGGGGTATGGGGATTCAACCAGGCTATGTGTGGGAGACCCGTTCAACCCTCATTAGTGATCAGGTCGACATGTTTCATGCCATCACGGCAATTCATCAGGACCTAAAGTGCTCATAAACTAGAGAAAGAGCCCAAGGTGGGCCGCGGCGTTAAATGAATACAACCTGAGGGGTCAGGAACTGGAACAGGAGGAGTTCCTGTATTGTAGTCCGCCCTATGGGAAGATGGGAGAAAAACATGTAGTAATGACTATTCTCCAAGGGGTTATCATACAATCCTAGATTCAAGGTAAGAACCGCTGTTTATGCATTCACCCGGATTGTGAATAACTAGAAAAGAGGAGAGAGGTGGAGCTATGTTTGAGACTTTAGTGAGTTTTGATCGGGTATAGCATACCATGTGGGATTGCCACCATACATATTCCCGGTCGGTAGATTTAAAGAATAAATCTAGATGGCAGTTTGAGGAAATGTGTGCCGAAGGAGGGTCTCTTGCGGACTACTAGTAAGAGATTAAAAACAAATTCTTTGGACTTACCCTCAGTAGCTGTTGACGGTCCCCGCAGACTGCTTGGGTGGGACCTGTGCTATCAACTGATAATCTGGAGGGATAAGGGATGAATAGGGGATTCTAAGTGCATTTAAGCGGAGCAATGGTCTTAGCTCAAGGCAAGAAGGTTCATTGCCGAAAAAGAAAGGAAACAAACAGCCAGTCTCAATGTGATTTTACAAACCAGCCGGTGATAATAGCGGAAGTATACCGTTCAGTGTGAGCCGCAGCCCAGCTGGGAACCCAGCAGATTAATCCCGGGTCACCGCAGCACCCACAGCGCCTCCCCGGGTGGGATCCGCGGTGCCCTCAAAACGACACGCCCAAGCAGACCAACTCAACCCAACACCAGAGTCCCAGAGGTGGGTAGGTGTAAGTAGCGGGCCGCCAGTCCATAACGGCCAACGGGGATAGCTGCCGTGGCGGCCAGGGACCCGAGCACCACAGCGGCCCCGGAACTGCACTGACAGCCCAGTGGAGGGCCACTCCCCCGTATTCCCCCGGCGGCAGAAAATCCGTGGTCAGCGGACGTGGTCTGTAAGTTTGCAGCATACCTCCAAGATCTGGAGGCTGCATCCAGCTCAATAACCCCCTTACCTTGATGGCGCGAGGAAGTTACCTCTGTACCTAGGTCCGCATGACCGGCGCTGCTCGGTCGTAAAGCAGCTGGCAGTGCGAAGGGGTTCTCAACGCACTTTTATCTCGAGGTTTATGATTGTAATTGGGAGCGTGTCAGTATTGCCGGTTGCTAAGCGACACGTTTTCAGACAGGCGCAGAGGTCCAGTGTGTGGGGATGACGGCGTGTGTCTGTCATCGTATCAATCTAGGCGCCATCTTGGGGTGGGATGAAGGAGTGTTGTACTTAAAGATGAGTGGGATGGGTGCGTCTGGTGAAGCCAGATTCGCAAAGTTACTAAAGTACCATTCACACGGGTGTGGTAGCCCAATGGAGATTTATAAAAGCACCCTTTTGTCTAGAGGTTTGTAATTGTAAAAAGGGGGGGGCGTGTCAGTCTGCTAGTTGCTAAGCGCCACGTTTACAAGAAGGCGCAGTGGCCCAGTGTGTGGGGATGACGGCGTGTGTCTGTCATCATATCAGTCTGGGCGCCATCTGGGGGTGGGATGTAAAAGTGTTCCACTTGAAATTGTGTGGGATAGATGCGTCTAATACAGCCAGAGTGGCCGAGTCTCTAAATTACCGATCACACAGGTGAGGTAGCCAAGTGGAGACTTATCGAGTAAGTGTGTTCCAGGGGACGGAGTCATTTAGTCCCTCAGTGTCTAGATGCAAGCGGTGAACCCATCTCTGTTCAATTTTGAACAGGGCCTGTTGGTTTGATGAGGGATGCCACTCCAGTATTACCCAATGCATGTCCTCTGCAACATGGCTCTGTTGATTACAGTGTTCATACAGGCGGGTATGAGTCTTATGGCAGTGGATATTGCTGTTATGTTCCATGATGCGTGTCTTTACTGTGCGTGTCGTCATTCCGATATATTTCAGATCACAGGGGCACGTCAACATGTAAATGCACTTGCTGCTGTTGCAGTTTGTATGTCTGTTTAGGTGCCAAATGAATGTATCTGAGAGTTGAACAGTTTTGGTTTGGGTAGTTTGAGGGCAAACGACACAGTTGCCACAGCGGTAATGCCCCGTCACTGGGGGCAGATCCCAAAGTGTGTTTTGAGGTCGGGTACTAGTCTTTTTTGGACAGGTGTGGACCAATTGATCCTTCAAGTTGGAGGTTCTTTTGAAAGCGAAACGTGGGCGGGGGATGTCTAGATTGACCGAGTTCAGTATGCCCCAATGGGAGTTCACTGTTTTTTTGATGAAGGAGGAATTCTTCGTGTAGGATGTTACGCAAGTGATCAGATCCTCCTTCTCCTTAGTGTGAGTTTCTAGCAGGGATTCCCTGTTGTTGTTCAGGGCTCTCTTTACTGAGCGTCGCAGTAGTCTTGTTGGGTATCCCCTCTCCTGGAGTTTATGTTGTAGAAGGTTTGCTTCCTGTTGGTAGTCGGAAGTGGTGGTACAGTTCCTACGGAGCCTTAAAAATTGACCAAAAGGGATATTATCCCTCAGTGCTCTTGTGTGGTGACTGTTATAGAGCAAAAGGCTATTTCTAACGGTCTCCTTTTTGTAGAGGGTGGTTGAAATCTCCGAAGGGCCCAGTACAATGGTAAGGTCCAGGAAAGGTATAGAATGTTGAGAGATGGTTCCTGTGAATTTCAGATATGGATCTTGGTGGTTGATCCATGTGCAGAACGCGTCGCAACTGGTCCGATCGCCTTTCCAAAAAATTAGGATGTCGTCTATGTAACGACGCCATAGGGTGAGGTTCTCACGAAAGGGGTTGTGTTCTGGAGGGTAGATGGAGGTTTTTTCGAAGGCAGCCATGTAGATACAGGCTACACTCGGCGCGAAGGTAGAGCCCATAGAAGTTCCACGGATCTGATGGAACAGTTCTGATTCGTATTTGAAAAAGTTCTCTGTAAGGGCTATGTTGGCTAACTCCATGATAAAGGAGACCGGGGTGGGGGATGTCCATTCTTCCAGTCTCAGGGTGGATTCCACTGCCTCTAAGGTTGCCTGTTTGGGAATGTTTGTGTAAAGAGCTTCCACGTCCAAAGTTAGTAGGAGGTCAGCATCTGTTCTTCCGTCCACATCGTTTATCAAACGAAGGACATCCCTGGTATCCTGGAGGTAGGAGGGAATCTTTTTCACTACTGGTTGTAGGAAGACATCGCAAAACTGGGACAGGGGTTCCAAGAGGGATCCAATGCCGGAGACTATTGGTCTGCCGGGGACTGGTGAGATGCCTTTGTGGATTTTTGGAAGGGTGTAGAAGTATGGTGTTATGGGTTCCGGAGTAATAAGGAAATCGGCCTTCTTCTTAGTAATCCACTCATTGGTTTCGGCTTCAATCACCAGACTCATGATGGTGGTGGTCAGGCGCTTAGTGGGATCCACAGGTAGGGGCCTGTAATGGGTGGTGTTGGAAAGTTGCCGTCTACATTCGAGATCATAGTCACAGCGATCCTGTATGACCGTGGCGCCTCCCTTGTCTGCTTGTTTGATCACAATCGTGACATCATTACTTAATGTGTCCATGGCTTGTCTTTCAGCAGTTGACAGGTTGTTAAATTGTTTGATGTTGGGTTTCTTTTTCAAACTCGACAGGACCGCTCGCTCGAAAGTGAGTACCTCAGGGGGAACCATGCCATCCGTTGGGGTAAAGATGGAGGGTTTCTTCAGGCCGGTATCTTGGTTGGTAGGTTCAGGTTTACCGTCGAAGAAGGCTCGTAACCGTATTTTCCTAAAGAGATTCTTAATCTCAATCATCTCTTGGAAACTGTCCGGAATGGGTGTGGGGACAAATCCTAGTCCTTTTTCCAATACGCTGGTTTCCACAGGGGTCAAGGTTCTCGAGGAAAGATTGACAATTAAACTTTTCTCCCTCTGGTGGTGGAGCTCCGAGTTGCCATCATGGTTGGTGGTGCCGGTTGGTCTGACCACTGTACTCCCTTCTGTCCTCCTCTTTTTCGCCCTCTTCCTCTGCCCCAGCCTCTGCCTTGAAAAGGTGGCGGATTAAGAGGGTAGAATTGTGGTGGACCTTGTGGAAAGAAGGGATACTGCCATGGGGGTGTCATATGGGGAGGCCCCTGAAACATTGGTCCTTGATGGTATCCTTGCTGCCAATGGGGATGGTGTTGCATCCGGTTGTTCCTGGGAGCTTGTCCTCCGCTTGAGTCACTGCTTGTAGAACCTCGTCTGTTATTATCATCTGAATTGTCGTCCGAGGAGTAGTTGTTCTTTTTACTCTTGAAGTCATCCTTAAGGTAGGGGTAGACCTTCTCTTTCTCGAATTTAGAGATATCCTTCTGTAATTTGTCCGTTTTTTGCTTCAACAGGTAGTCGTGGTGATCTGCCATCTCCTGGTTGATATCAGCCAGTTTCGTGGTGAAGGAAGTCTTATTGTTTTTATTGACGGCAGCCTTCATTGTGGCCTCTATGCTTGATATTTTTTCTAACAGGGCATCTGCGAGACGTTTCGCTGTTTGGGTGACTAGGAATAGCAGATCTTTGGTGCATTTCCAAGACACTTGGCACCAGTCCGTCTTGAATTGCTTGTCTTCCAGAAAGAGTCTTGGTATGAGGTTCACGATTAGTCCACGTGGGGCTATGTTGTTTCTCAAATATTCTGTCATCATCACCCCATGTATGGTGATCCTTATCAGTTCTTTTTTCAATTCCGTGAGAGTTGCCCAATCCTCATTGGACGTGCCTGAGGTAGAGGTAGTAGGATTATTCAATAGTGGAGGAGCTGTTCTTAGGGCTTCGGCAATGGCATCCTCATCAAAACTCAGACCCGGTACATCCTCCATGGTATTCGGAGGGATGTCGGGAATATACGAGAAGGGGAGAGGGTGAAAAAAGGCCGCAGGGGGTTGTTTTTATGTGCGGTTATGTGATGGGCCAGTATAGTGAAATAGTTTTACTGTTGGTAACCTCAGAAGTCCCATGGGAGTGACCCACGCAAATCAGTAAACAACGCGGAGGGACAGGAGGGGGACAATATTTAGAGGGGTCCAGTGTGCACGTCCCATTAGACACTATTCAAAACAGATGCACAAAGTTCCCCTAGGGGGTAGTATTGGTATATATATGAGTGATCTACCTTCCTCTCTCCAGATGTGGTTGTATGTGGGAGTCAGGGACAAGTGTCCCTTATCAGAATTAGGGAAACCTCACACAACAGGTTGGTTTTACGGCTACTGTCATATTACCAACCGATTGTTTCGTGTCATCATCGGCTTCCTTCTCCTGCGTCAAGCCGGCGCTGCAATGCCTGACGGGTAGCACAGGGTGCTACACTTTTGTGGAGATCTTTTATTCCTGGCCGATGTTTGAGTGAGTGTAAGGGGCCCAAGTGATAAAGTAGTGAGCGTGGAGTGTGGTGAATTTAAAAAAAGTTAGTATAGTCTACTCTGGGCATTTTATTCCTGTAGCTAACTACCTTGTTAAAAATAAGAGGGGTATGGGGATTCAACCAGGCTATGTGTGGGAGACCCGTTCAACCCTCATTAGTGATCAGGTCGACATGTTTCATGCCATCACGGCAATTCATCAGGACCTAAAGTGCTCATAAACTAGAGAAAGAGCCCAAGGTGGGCCGCGGCGTTAAATGAATACAACCTGAGGGGTCAGGAACTGGAACAGGGGGAGTTCCTGTATTGTAGTCCGCCCTATGGGAAGATGGGAGAAAAACATGTAGTAATGACTATTCTCCAAGGGGTTATCATACAATCCTAGATTCAAGGTAAGAACCGCTGTTTATGCATTCACCCGGATTGTGAATAACTAGAAGAGAGGAGAGAGGTGGAGCTATGTTTGAGACTTTAGTGAGTTTTGATCAGGTATAGCATACCATGTGGGATTGCCACTATACATATTCCCGGTCGGTAGATTTAAAGAATAAATCTAGATAGCAGTTTGAGGAAATGTGTGCCAAAGGAGGGTCTCTTGCGGACTACTAGTAAGAGATTAAAAACAAATTCTTTGGACTTACCCTCAGTAGCTGTTGCCGGTCCCCGCAGACTGCTTGGGTGGGACCTGTGCTATCAACTGATAATCTGGAGGGATAAGGGATGAATAGGGGATTCTAAGTGCATTTAAGCGGAGCAATGGTCTTAGCTCAAGGCAAGAAGGTTCATTGCCGAAAAAGAAAGGAAACAAACAGCCTGTCTCAATGTGATTTTACAAACCAGCCGGTGATAATAGCGGAAGTATACCGTTCAGTGTGAGCCGCAGCCCAGCTGGGAACCCAGCAGATTAATCCCGGGTCACCGCAGC
This sequence comes from Lissotriton helveticus, assembly GCF_964261635.1. NCBI lineage: Eukaryota > Metazoa > Chordata > Amphibia > Caudata > Salamandridae > Lissotriton > Lissotriton helveticus. The sequence goes on along the minus strand of NC_136067.1, from coordinate 2,120,623,502 downwards.
ACCCACAGCGCCTCCCCGGGTGGGATCCGCGGTGCCCACAAAACGACACGCCCAAGCAGACCAACTCAACCCAACACCAGAGTCCCAGAGGTGGGTAGGTGTAAGTAGCGGGCCGCCAGTCCATAACGGCCCACGGGGATAGCTGCCGTGGCGGCCAGGGACCCGAGCACCACAGCGGCCCCGGAACTGCACTGACAGCCCAGTGGAGGGCCACTCCCCCGTATTCCCCCGGCGGCAGAAAATCCGTGGTCAGCGGACGTGGTCTGTAAGTTTGCAGCATACCTCCAAGATCTGGAGGCTGCATCCAGCTCAATAACCCCCTTACCTTGATGGCGCGAGGAAGTTACCTCTGTACCTAGGTCCGCATGACCGGCGCTGCTCGGTCGTAAAGCAGCTGGCAGTGCGAAGGGGTTCTCAACGCACTTTTATCTCGAGGTTTATGATTGTAATTGGGGGCGTGTCAGTATTGCCGGTTGCTAAGCGACACGTTTTCAGACAGGCGCAGAGGTCCAGTGTGTGGGGATGACGGCGTGTGTCTGTCATCGTATCAATCTAGGCGCCATCTTGGGGTGGGATGAAGGAGTGTTGTACTTAAAGATGAGTGGGATGGGTGCGTCTGGTGAAGCCAGATTCGCAAAGTTACTAAAGTACCATTCACACGGGTGTGGTAGCCCAATGGAGATTTATAAAAGCACCCTTTTGTCTAGAGGTTGGTAATTGTAAAAGGGGGGGGGGCGTGTCAGTCTGCTAGTTGCTAAGCGCCACGTTTACAAGAAGGCGCAGTGGCCCAGTGTGTGGGGATGACGGCGTGTGTCTGTCATCATATCAGTCTGCGCGCCATCTGGGGGTGGGATGTAAAAGTGTTCCACTTGAAAATGTGTGGGATAGATGTGTCTAATACAGCCAGAGTGGCCGAGTCTCTAAATTACCGATCACACAGGTGAGGTAGCCAAGTGGAGACTTATCGAGTAAGTGTGTTCCAGGGGACGGAGTCATTTAGTCCCTCAGTGTCTAGATGCAAGCGGTGAACCCATCTCTGTTCAATTTTGAACAGGGCCTGTTGGTTTGATGAGGGATGCCACTCCAGTATTACCCAATGCATGTCCTCTGCAACATGGCTCTGTTGATTACAGTGTTCATACAGGCGGGTATGAGTCTTATGGCAGCGGATATTGCTGTTATGTTCCATGATGCGTGTCTTTACTGTGCGTGTCGTCATTCCGATATATTTCAGATCACAGGGGCACGTCAACATGTAAATGCACTTGCTGCTGTTGCAGTTTGTATGTCTGTTTAGGTGCCAAATGAATGTATCTGAGAGTTGAACAGTTTTGGTTTGGGTAGTTTGAGGGCAAACGACACAGTTGCCACAGCGGTAATGCCCCGTCACTTGGGGCAGATCCCAAAGTGTGTTTTGAGGTCGGGTACTAGTCATTTTTGGACGGGTGTGGACCAATTGATCCTTCAAGTTGGAGGTTCTTTTGAAAGCGAAACGTGGGCGCGGGATGTCTAGATTGACCGAGTTCAGTATGCCCCAATGGGAGTTCACTGTTTTTTTGATGAAGGAGGAATTCTTCGTGTAGGATGTTACGCAAGTGATCAGATCCTCCTTCTCCTTAGTGTGAGTTTCTAGCAGGGATTCCCTGTTGTTGTTCAGGGCTCTCTTTGCTGAGCGTCGCAGTAGTCTTGTTGGGTATCCCCTCTCCTGGAGTTTATGTTGTAGAAGGTTTGCTTCCTGTTGGTAGTCGGAAGTGGTGGTACAGTTCCTACGGAGCCTTAAAAATTGACCAAAAGGGAGATTATCCCTCAGTGCTCTTGTGTGGTGACTGTTATAGAGCAAAAGGCTATTTATAACGGTCTCCTTTTTGTAGAGGGTGGTCGAAATCTCCGATGGGCCCAGTACAATGGTAAGGTCCAGGAAAGGTATAGAATGTTGAGAGATGGTTCCTGTGAATTTCAAATATGGATCTTGGTGGTTGATCCATGTGCAGAACGCGTCGCAACTGGTCCGATCGCCTTTCCAAAAAATTAGGATGTAGTCTATGTAACGACGCCATAGGGTGAGGTTCTCACGAAAGGGGTTGTGTTCTGGAGGGTAGATGTAGGTTTTTTCGAAGGCAGCCATGTAGATACAGGCTACACTCGGCGCGAAGGTAGATCCCATAGAAGTTCCACGGATCTGATGGAACAGTTCTGATTCGTATTTGAAAAAGTTCTCTGTAAGGGCTATGTTGGCTAACTCCATGATAAAGGAGGTGGGGGATGTCCATTCTTCCAGTCTCAGGGTGGATTCCACTGCCTCTAAGGTTGCCTGTTGGGGAATGTTCGTGTAAAGAGCTTCCACGTCCAAAGTTAGTAGGAGGTCAGCATCTGTTCTTCCGTCCGCATCATTTATCAAACGAAGGACATCCCTGGTATCCTGGAGGTGGGAGGGAATCTTTTTCACTACTGGTTGTAGGAAGACATCGCAAAACTGGGACAGGGGTTCCAAGAGGGATCCAATGCCGGAGACTATTGGTCTGCCGGGGACTGGTGTGATGCCTTTGTGGATTTTTGGAAGGGTGTAGAAGTATGGTGTTATGGGTTCCGGAGTAATAAGGAAATCGGCCTCCTTCTTAGTAATCCACTCATTGGTTTCGGCTTCAATCACCAGACTCATGATGGTGGTGGTCAGGCACTTGGTGGGATCCACAGGTAGGGGCCTGTAATGGGTGGTGTTGGAAAGTTGCCGTCTACATTCGAGATCATAGTCACAACGATCCTGTATGACCGTGGCGCCTCCCTTGTCTGCTTGTTTGATCACAATCGTGACATCATTACTTAATGTGTCCATGGCTTGTCTTTCAGCATTTGACAGGTTGTTAAATTGTTTGATGTTGGGTTTCTTTTTCAAACTCGACAGGACCGCTCGCTCGAAAGTGAGTACCTCAGGGGGAACCATGCCATCCGTTGGGGTAAAGATGGAGGGAGAGCAACATACCTTGAGTCCATTAAGGAGCCATAGTTGGTCTACCACAGTAAATAGCAATATGTCTTGTAAACACTTAGGGGGCCATTAGGATGGTGGGCGGACTTTGTTCGCCTGCCATCCCCATAAGGGCGGGGGTCCAGTGGAGGGTATTAGGATGCGCCCGCCACAGTGGCAGGCGCATCCTGCATTTTTAACATTGTGGCAGGCCGTGCTCTCAGCACGGCCGACAACAATGCTAAAAATGCATGTATGCATTTGCATCCTCAAAGCTGCAGGCACCGCGCGGTGCCTGCCGCTTTGTGTATGCAAATGCTGGGGGGTACCACAGGTACCCCCCGTGTGCACCCCCACCTCGCCTTCACTCCGGGGACCCGCAGGGGGCCTCCGAAGTGAATACCGCCTGCCTTTCCATGGCGGCATCGCTGCCATGGAAAGGCATCTGTTGCAGCACATTGTAATATGGCTGGCGGTGTCTGAAAGACAGCGCCACCATATTAAACCTTTTCCGCCATCCGCCCCGGACACCCCAGCCATGTTAATATGGCGGCGGGTCATTCTGGTGGGCCGATTGACCCCGCCAGGCCGGCGGTGGCTACCGCCAGCCTGACGGGGGCAATCCGCCCGCCTTCCTAATGGGCCCGTTAGTGTTTGTTGCTAGTTACTTTAGGCATGGTAAATTACCCAAGGGATGGCTCTTTTTGTGCGGCAATGCGTAAAACACATACATTCTAGTGAACCCGACTGGTGGACCATTAACACGATTAGGACTAATGATGTTTCCTTTGCATTCCTCTTTACATTCTCGCTATGTTAGAGACGCATTTCAGTAGTCTAAAGACTGTGATTCTGAAATTACCTTGTTAGCCAAAACTGAATATATTAGTCTAGCTAATTCCATAGAAGGCGTTCAAGGGTTAACTGGGTATAATAGTAGGATAATAAACATGTGTTCATGTTCAGTGGTAAGAATCATAAATGAAACTTCTACTGCGTTAGCTGAATTTCTATTAATTGTTCAGGAAATAAGAAAAGTCACTTTACAAAATAGAGATGCAAATTATTTTCTTTTTAAACATAACCATGGCTGTGCAGATTTTGAAGGTTTGCGCTGTTTCAATTTGTTTGACCATTTCACGTCTATCCGTTCGCATCTTAATGCACTGCATGAATTAGTCAAGGGAGTGAAGCAAGATGTGGACAAGGGATGGTGGGATTGGTTATTTGATTGGTTGCCCAACTTTGGACAATTTCGTTATATTTTAAGTGCCATTTTTATTATACTTTGTATCTTGATATCTATTTGTTGCTGTATAGGATGTGTGCCTAACTTTATATCCTTGTTTCATCCTAGAACTATGACATTTACGCATACAGGTTATGCTATTTAGTAGTCAATGGCCAAGGAGTGGAGTGTAATGCTAAAGGCATATATATAGTGTGATATCACGTGTTGACCATTGACCCCATGTTGCTTTAACTACATTTGTGAGCATGGTCTCATCTTGTGTCTGTCTGACCCTGCCTTTCAGCAGTGAACGCAGGCAGGCCCCAGGTTACTCTCTCACACAGAATTGTTTATGTTTCTCACTTCATTGAGTGGGAGAGATAAGCTGCTAGAACAGACAGTGTGAGATGCGACCTGTGCCCAAGACTGAGAAAGTGAAGAATTCTGCCAAATCTCTTATCGAGCCTGACCAGCTCCGTTGAGTGACCTCGACACAGGTATTGCAGCCAGCACTGACAGTGCATATGAAGGCAGGGGGGCTTCTAGAAGCCTCTCACCATGTTAGTAGGATAAAAAAGATGGAGACCTCTTGGCGCTTTGACAGGAACTCTTCTATGGGTGGATGCACCGCCTAGAGACCTTTCCCAGTTGAAGAGCTTCTGCCGAGACTGTCAACAGGTTCCCCAGTCGTGCTGTCAGCATGATGCAAGACAGACAGCCGGTGAATTATTCCAAGTTCTAATGACCTATTCTTGTGTACATGCAGTTATTTTCTATGCATTTATTCTTGTGTATCTACATTTACTATATGCATTTATTAAACATGTGTATTATTGCTATTTGATATATGGCAACTCACTGCAACACTTGCCAAATGAGTGGTGAGCGTTGGCTATATTGTATTGTGGTATTCTAAAGAGTGCAAAGTCGTATTTTGAAGAGTGTTTGTGTTGTGTCCTGTTGTTTTGAAGTCTTCCTCAGGTGTTCTGAACAGAAAAGCAAGAGAGGCTCTGAGCCTTAACTTTGATAAGAATCACTGACATAATATCGATGTACAACATATCGACCTACAGAAAAATCAACGCTGGAATATCGAAGGCAAAAATATTGACATCCTATCTACAACATGGTAAGTACAAAAATATCGAGAAAAATATATCAATGTTAAAAATATCGTAATTAAAAATATCGGGTTTTTTTGTAATTAAAAAAATTGTAAAATAAAGTAAATAATACTTATCAACCAAATAAACATAGTTAAAAATATTTAATAATGTTTAAAATTAATAAATAATACATATTCAATAATATAACATTAATTAATATATACATAAAATATATAATATTTACTTACTTAATAATAAGTTTTAACAATTATTTGAATAACTCAAAAAATATTTTAAAATATTATAAATGACAAATACATCTAAACATAAAACAATAACATAAATAAATAGTAAATAATTATATTTATTACATTAAAAAAATTAAATATCCTTTCTATATTTTTAAAATTATTATTATACAACATTATCAAAAATAATAATAAAAATATTAAATAGCTAAATAAAAAAAATACTATTCAAAGTCCCAAAAAAACTACAATAATGATAACATTGGGTGCTACAGTAGGAAAAGCGTTGGATAGCGTAGAGATAAAAATTACTATTCCAACTCCAGAGGGTGCTACAGTAGGGAAAGCTTTGGATAGGGTAGGGGTAAAAATTACTATTCCATCTCCAGATGGTGGAACAGTAGGGAAACGTTGGATAGCTTAAGGGTATACATTACTATTCCAACTCCAGAGGCTGTAACAGTCGGGAAAGCGTTGGATAGCGTAGGGGTAAAAATTACTATTCCAACTCCAAAGGGTGGAACAGTAGTAAAGCGTTGCATAGCGTAGGGGTAAAAAAACAAATCCAACTCCAGAGGGTGTAACTGTAGGAAAAGCGTTGGATAGCGTTGAGGTAAAAATTACTATTCCATCTCCAGAGGGGGCAACAGTAGGGAAAGCGTTGGATAGCGTATGGGTAAAAATTACTATTCCAACTCCAGTGGGTGCTACAGTAGGGAAAGCAGTGGATAGCGTAGAGGTAAAAATTACTATTCCAACTCCAGGGAGTGCAACAGTAGGGAAAGCGTTGGATAGCGAAGGGGTAAAAATTACTATTCCAACTCCAGTGGGTGCTACAGTAGGGAAAGTGTTGGATAGCGTAGGGGTAAAAATTACTATTCCAACTGCAGTGGGTGCTACAGTAGGGAAAGTGTTGAACAGCGTAGGGGTTAAAATTACTATTCCAACTCCAGAGAGTGCAACAGTAGGGAAAGTGTTGGACAGCGTAGGGGTTAAAATTACTATTCCAACTCCAGAGAGTGCAACAGTAGGGAAAGTGTTGGACAGCGTAGGGGTAAAAATTACTATTCCCACTCCAGTGGGTGCTACAGTAGGGAAAGCGTTGGATAGCGTAAGGGTAAAAATTACTATTCCAACTCCAGTGGGTGCTACAGTAGGGAAAGCGTTGGATAGCGTAGAGGTAAAAATTACTATTCCAACTCCAGTGGGTGCTACAGTAGGGAAAGCGTTGGATAGCGTAGAGGTAAAAATTACTATTCCAACTCCAGTGGGTGCTACAGTAGGGAAAGCGTTGGATAGCGTAGAGGTAAAAATTACTATTCCCACTCCAGAGGGTGCAACAGTAGGGAAAGCGTTGGATAGCATAGAGGTAAAAATTACTATTCCAACTCCAGTGGGTGCTACAGTAGGGAAAGCGTTGGATAGCGTAGAGGTAAAAATTACTATTCCAACTCCAGATTGTGCTTTGATAAGCCTAACTTCTCACCCACTTCCCCAGAAAGAGAATTCGATTGATCTGCTTTTACCTCTGCACACCTATTAGGGATCCAAAGGCCTCTCTGCACAGTGTACTTCATGTTTAGTACATTATATATAGAGACAGCATCCTACAGCCTGTCTGCATTAGCGGGTGTTTTTAATGAAAGATTGGTCCTTTTGCTTGTAGGACTATGAACTCACATTTTTGGCCATTTCAGCAGGTCATATTCCAATTGCTGCTGGTTTTCAACTCTGGAAGGGCACTGACTTCTGACAATCGGCCACAGTGCCAGTGCTGTGACCCATAAAGGTGTATGATTAATTGGTTTACCCACTATTGGCTAAGGATAACTTACAGATATGTCCCTAGTCTATGGTGCCAGGGCTAGCAAGGGACTGTAAGTTAAGTGTCCCTCATTGACCACGAGGGTGACAAGGAAAAGCATGACCCCCGGCAACACGCACAAGGGCCCGCCGGAGTCGGAGGGGTGACTCCACTGGGTGTCAGTCTCCTTCACCCGCTGTGCAGCTTCCACAGTGCGGCGTGTCACGGCCACTCTCTGGGCATTGCTGCAGTTCATTAGTTTGACTTCAAATTACCACTGCCTGCTTCTTAAGATGCATATTACCACACAAGCGGTGAGCCTCTTTTGAAATGCAATATGCTGTTTTCTTTTTACTCCCGCAGTTTGGTTATTATACGGTGGAGTAGCACCGCACCCCCCGCTGCTCAACCTTCTGCAATGCTGCACTTTACGACAGTTTTCCATGCACCATTGCATTGATGGATTTGATCCCCAGATCAGGGGCGGCCTAAGGCATGTGCAAGCTGTGCACCTACACAGAGCCACCAAACCCCAGGGGCCACCACGCCAATATATATCCTTAATATAATAATCCTCTGAGGATGGATACATATTTGTGTGGCAGTCCCTGGCAGGGATTTGGCGGCCTCCGGCTCTGTTCCACTTCTAAACACTCTGACCCCCCATCTTTACTGGCCTCCACGCTCCGCCCCACCTGGACCCCCTTTTCTGGGGCCCCCTACCTAGGCTCCCTGCCCAGGGCCACCATGAGCCTAGAGCCGCCCCTGCCCAGATGACCTTTGCTTGGTCTACAAGCACTCGTACTTGACGGCGCATGACACAAGCCGTTCACTGGCTGCACCTTTCCGCAGGACACCACAACACTGATAATATTCTTACTGTGTGGATGAGTCTCTAGTAACCATACTAGAGCCACGGTTTACGAAGCCTCTTTACTCAGCCGTATTTTCACGCCTCCACCTGGCTGCACTGGGAGCACGCTGGCTGCCCTCTCCACTTTTTGTACGGAGAGCTCGGAGTAACCCGAATTCTAAGAACAGTTAAAATTCCTACTGAGTGGCGTTTAGCTTTCTTCATAATAACTTTATTATACTCTGCATCATTGACAATAGACACACTTGGGCATTCCCTCTCTGTCTGCAGCAAAACAAACAGAGGGAGGGTTGCCTTCCTTTATTTGAGATGTTTTTATCACACATATGAGTTGACTTGGTCTTCACTTTTATTATGCTTGTTGCTATAAAATTTGAACCTAGACATGACATTAATGCTACAACCTTTGTCAAACAGGTTGGAGACTCATTTGCACCTCAATCACCTATGCTTAGGACAGCTGCGGCACTATGCCTGACTCTGCAGGTGAGTGATCCTTATCCAAGGCATCCTTTCATGGTGTCATATTAAGCCCTAGGAACTGCTCAACACCCTTTGGTATAGGGTACTTTGTGGGTGTTAGATGGGATTCACTTCCTTTTTCAACACATGCTTATGTAAGAATTCTTCTTGGCAGACTGTGTGACTTCTAAATTTGACAAACTAGCTGACTTGTTTAGAGTTGTTACCAATCCATAAACTGTTCGATATATTGTTTATGTCCCCTTACAAGTACCACCAGTGAATCCATCATCTTGCTATCCTGGTCTCATATCAAATCCAATATACCGGCTCTTTGCCTTGATGTACAATTTTTGCACACTGTTGCAGAAATAACTTTCACAGCAGTAGCTTATTTAAGATCCTCAAGAAAGCCACAAAACTCTCTAGGTAATTGGCTGAAACATGTTGATCTGAGTTCAATAGGATTGGGTCTAATGGTTTCTGTCGTACTTTCTATTTTTAATCCTAGTATGTGGTAAACCCTGTAGCTAGTTTTAATCCACTTAACTACCCACAATGCACCCCTCATAACACTCTCCTAGCTCACATTTTGTTTTAGAAACAACCTATGATACACAAAAAAAATCCCTGAGCTCCTCCCTTGCAGCCAAGGGGTTGTAGCCCGCACCATGACAAGGGTTCATGGTGCGAGGAGGATTCCCAATGATGAAGCATGCCACCTCTGGTGGGTGAGAGAAACAGTCCTTCAAGGAGACGCCTTCTTTCTAGTCAGCCTTCTTTGCCTTTTTTCTCTCTCTTGGTAGACCCGAGGGCTCATGTTTGTTTTGCTCAAAAGTTGTGCCCGAGTCTGTTGGACCCAAGAGTCATCAGAGTACAGTTTATAGTGAAGCACAGACGGTACTGCAAATTAAACAAGCATTGGCATAGCCAATAGGTCTCGCCTTTGGGACCTTATAAGTGTTTAGCCACGCAACAGTTGATGTTGTTGCACCAAGGATATTGTGCTGCATAACTAAATACTTAGAAGGTCCCAAAAGCGAGACCTATTGGCTATGCCAATGCTTGTTCTCTCTTGGTAACACTTTTACTGATGTTATTGAAATTAGTTTTTGATGTATATGAACATATGATATTGTTTTTTGTACTACTCTTTTTTAAATCTATCAATAAATGCCACAAATAAAAACAGAAACACATTACAAAGTTGTCTGGTGAAGACCCCACTTTAGCAGTCAGAAATTAAGCTAAGACAAAGAATGTAATACACTGCATCTCCAAATTCCTAGCACTGGCTCGAACCCTGCTTCTATAAGGAAAACTTCCCTCTGGAGTGGCACCACAGAACCAATGTCACGAGAAGCAGTGTGCCACAGGACTCAGGCTCGGCACCACTAACGAGGCCTTCCTAGTCCATCAGCAGTCTGGGATTGCCTGTATTCCCATTTGGAGAGGACCAGTGCCGGTGGTTTGGGCTGGAGTGTTCCTATTGGAGCAGGACGAAGGCTGATCTACATATGGCTGGGTTCTATGTAGTGTGATATAGTGAGTGAGAAAGGATGGGCAAAAATGCAGCTGAGAGCAATTCAAGCTTTCCTTCCTTCTCTTTGTTGTATTACACAATCAGGCACAGGCAAGGAAAGTGGCCACTGTTGGGAGCAAAGGAGCCAGCCTCGTCAAGGTCCAATACGCACAAAATCCACAAATACACTACAGTGTGTCTGACAGGCAGATGGATCGCACACCCTCCCTCTCGGGCTTTGTAAAGTGCCCACGCGTCCCAGAAGGAGGGTTGGGAGCTGTGCAAGCACAGCTATTAGGAATAATTAGGAACAGCACGGGCAATTAAGAGGTGGAGAATGAAGCTTCTGCCTATCTCGTGCCAACAAAACGCGCCAGTGGAAGGCTCACACCCGGATACATCTGTAGACGAGGCAACAGAATAAACTAAGTTTGTGAAGTGGTGAACACAGGAGTGAATAAACATGCCAGGGAGAACATCCAAAAGGAAAAAGCTAGAAATAAATATGTAAAAACAATAATAGACACAGGAGGTTGGCGGAACTCGAAAAAGAATGTGGTTTGATCCTAGTAAATAATTCCCCCCTATTTTTAAAGCTGACACAGGAAGAGTTGGTGCCAACCCAGCCAGCACAAATATTCCGCCTCCTAAAACACATACAGCACCCCAGCTGTGGGGCCTGGCAGCCCAAGGCCAAGGAGAGCCATGCAGAGCCCCCTTAACACCGGGTAAATGTCGCAGAACCGAACACGCTGTGTCCAGGAGGCGATAGAGCGGCTGCAGAAGGGCATGGTGAGAATATAGGGACATGGGAGAGCGAAAAGAGGTGGCGCAAAGGACAAAGACAACAAGAGAGGGAGGGCCTTCACACGCGCAATAAAAGAAGCCAAATGGCAGCTGAGCACGTCACGAGTGCGCTTGTGCGCATGATAGTAAGCTGGTCGCCGGAAAAGTAGCACTTTTCAAAGCAGCTACTAAATGTCTCAGCCAGACCAGCGCATGCGCAGGGTTAGGCCGAGACCTAAAAACAGTGGGCCAGTGGCAACTGGTTTTGCTCTAAACTTCACCTGGACTTCGCTGGACATCGCCCCCGGATGCCAAAGTCACCCCCTCTTCTGACGGACCAAGGGGCAGCCACATGAAGACCCCCATCACCGGCTCAGCATCCTTGAGCATCTTCAGCATCCTGCATTCCTTTGCATCAAGACCACTCCATTGACGTCTATGCCGCTCCATCCACAGGACCTTCAGCATCCTGCATCCCTGGCATCAAAACCACCCCACTGACTTCTATGCCACTCCATCCATAGGACCTGGAACTGAACTGTAAACTGATCCCTGTGACGTTGATTACTGTTTTATTGCACGCAGTGAACAAATTCTTAACTCTGAAATCCTTCAGTTGAATTATATTGCTGCGGTGTCTATTTAAATAGAAAATACAACCTCTTCTTATAAATTGGTATTACCATTTCCTTGTGTTGAATTTCTTTCTTATTCAACTGTTTTTGTACTTCACAATGCTTTACACTTGCTCCTTTGATAAAGACTCCTCCATGCCAGAACTACCCAGGGCTGAGTTAAGGTTTTTCAAACTAATCTAACTAGACCTCATACAGAATTGTGTCATTGTTACACTGTGAGGAGACACAACCGCACCATACAACAATCCGCTTTCTCACAGTGATTTAGAAGGAACCAGTTGGTAAGCATCTTCTGGTATACAGAGCTTTGTGTTCTCTCCATCCTAAAATTCCCTTGAGGCCTAATCATTCCTTTTCAAGGGATGTTAAGGAGCTTTTTAATTTTCTTTGCAATGGAAGGATAAAGCTGATTTGTTTCGCATCAAAACGACTGATTTTAAAGCCTTAGATGTGTCACCATAGGATGTACGTTTCTCTATAACAGAGAGAACTAAGTTTTACCCTTTTTTCCTGATGGTAAAAAGTTGTGTTCGATATTTGACACATTGTGAGTCCCAGACTGCACTTCCTATCCTCTTCAGCCCCCTTGTTAATTTCGGTCAAAAAACCTTTTCTAACCGTCACTTCTTCCACCTTGACCGGTGGGGATGGGGATGATATGGGGATGGGTATTTGCAAAGGGCACTGTCACCCGGCAGGGTATCCTGGCGCTGTAAGCAACATCAAGTCTGGACTGGCCCTGGGCTGGTGAGGGGAGTCTCTTTGAAGAGCCATGTACTCAGTTCTTGCGAATATCGAGAATTGAAGAGATGGCCCTGATGTGTAGCGGCAGGTTGAGGCCAGCTTTAGGAGCGATGCAGAGGAAGGCTCACCACTGGCTCTGGTTCTGAGTATGTGTGGGATGTGTGCTAGTAGGAATCCGGCAGAGAGGAGGTGCCTGGTGGGTTTGTGAAAAGAGATTCAGTTGTTGCATTGCTTCTGACTTGAGAGAGACGTCTAGTAAAGTTCTGAAAGACTGAAGTCTTGTTGAAGACCACAGTGTTTCTTCTGACTTGAGAGAGACATTTAGTAAAGTTCTGAAGGAGTGAAGTCTTTTTGAAGACCACAGTGTTTCTTCTGACTTGAGAGAGACATTTAGTAAAGTTCTGAAGGACTGAAGTCTTGTTCAAGACCACACTGTTTCTTCTGACTTTAGAGAGATGTCTAGTAAAGTTCTGAAGGACTGAAGTCTTGTTGAAGACCACACTGTTTCTTTTGACTTTAGAGAGATGACTGGTAAAGTTCTGGAGGACTGAAGTCTTTTTGAAGACCACACTGTTTCTTCTGACTTTAGAGAGATGTCTAGTAAAGTTCTGAAGGACTGAAGTCTTTTTGAAGACCACACTGTTTCTTCTGACTTTAGAGAGATGTCTAGTAAAGTTCTGAAGGACTGAAGTCTTTTTGAAGACCACACTGTTTCTTCTGACTTTAGAGAGATGTCTAGTGAAGTTCTGAAGGACTGAAGTCTTTTTGAAGACCACACTGTTTCTTCTGACTTTAGAGAGATGTCTAGTAAAGTTCTGAAGGACTGAAGTCTTTTTGAAGACCACACTGTTTCTTCTGACTTTAGAGAGACGTCTAGTAAAGTTCTGAAGGACTGAAGTCTTTTTGAAGACCACACTGTTTCTTCTGACTTTAGAGAGACCTCTAGTAAAGTTCTGAAGGACTGAAGTCTTTTTGAAGACCACACTGTTTCTTCTGACTTTAGAGAGATGTCTAGTAAAGTTCTGAAGGACTGAAGTCTTTTTGAAGACCACACTGTTTCCTCTGACTTTAGAGAGACGTCTAGTAAAGTTCTGAAGGACTGAAGTCTTTTTGAAGACCACACTGTTTCTTCTGACTTTAGAGAGATGTCTAGTAAAGTTCTGAAGGACTGAAGTCTTTTTGAAGACCACACTGTTTTTTCTGACTTTAGAGAGACGTCTAGTAAAGTTCTGAAGGACTGAAGTCTTTTTGAAGACCTCATTGTTTCTTCTGACTTGAGAAAGACGTCTAGTAAAGTTCTGAAGGACTGAAGTCTTTTTGAAGACCACACTGTTTCCTCTGACTTTAGAGAGACGTCTAGTAAAGTTCTGAAGGACTGAAGTCTTTTTGAAGACCACACTGTTTCTTCTGACTTTAGAGAGATGTCTAGTAAAGTTCTGAAGGACTGAAGTCTTTTTGAAGACCGCACTGTTTTTTCTGACTTTAGAGAGACGTCTAGTAAAGTTCTGAAGGACTGAAGTCTTTTTGAAGACCTCATTGTTTCTTCTGACTTGAGAAAGACGTCTAGTAAAGTTCTGAAGGACTGAAGTCTTTTTGAAGACCACACTGTTTCTTCTGACTTTAGAGAGATGTCTAGTAAAGTTCTGAAGGACTGAAGTCTTTTTGAAGACCACACTGTTTCTTCTGACTTTAGAGAGATGTCTAGTGAAGTTCTGAAGGACTGAAGTCTTTTTGAAGACCACACTGTTTCTTCTGACTTTAGAGAGATGTCTAGTAAAGTTCTGAAGGACTGAAGTCTTTTTGAAGACCACACTGTTTCTTCTGACTTTAGAGAGACGTCTAGTAAAATTCTGAAGGACTGAAGTCTTTTTGAAGACCACACTGTTTCTTCTGACTTTAGAGAGACGTCTAGTAAAGTTCTGAAGGACTGAAGTCTTTTTGAAGACCACACTGTTTCTTCTGACTTTAGAGAGATGTCTAGTAAAGTTCTGAAGGACTGAAGTCTTTTTGAAGACCACACTGTTTCCTCTGACTTTAGAGAGACGTCTAGTAAAGTTCTGAAGGACTGAAGTCTTTTTGAAGACCCCACTGTTTCTTCTGACTTTGGAGAGATGTCTAGTAAAGTTCTGAAGGACTGAAGTCTTTTTGAAGACCACACTGTTTTTTCTGACTTTAGAGAGACGTCTAGTAAAGTTCTGAAGGACTGAAGTCTTTTTGAAGACCTCATTGTTTCTTCTGACTTGAGAAAGACGTCTAGTAAAGTTCTGAAGGACTGAAGTCTTTTTGAAGACCACACTGTTTCCTCTGACTTTAGAGAGACGTCTAGTAAAGTTCTGAAGGACTGAAGTCTTTTTGAAGACCACACTGTTTCTTCTGACTTTAGAGAGATGTCTAGTAAAGTTCTGAAGGACTGAAGTCTTTTTGAAGACCGCACTGTTTTTTCTGACTTTAGAGAGACGTCTAGTAAAGTTCTGAAGGACTGAAGTCTTTTTGAAGACCTCATTGTTTCTTCTGACTTGAGAAAGACGTCTAGTAAAGTTCTGAAGGACTGACTCACAAAGGACATGTAATAAATACTTGAGTTACTGAATCAGAATCAGAAATCTTTCATTTCCAAGAAATGAATTCCTACAGGAATGTGGCACACTTTTACCTTCCACAAATACAATAAATAGTAATTTCATGTAATTTTGAATAAATAAGTACACAAGTACATCAATACATCTACTAAATTCATAAAAAGGAGAGAAACATGTGCTTCTAAAACGTAATCTTAAATAATTACATCACATACCAATCATCACACAGTTATGTGCAGCCCGTTAGATTATTACACAATAACTCAATTACATCATTACATCGAGGAAAGTTAAAATACAGGACTAGTCTAGCCCAGATACAATGGACCATCCAAATTGCCACCACATATCAATGGATTCTGGAACACCTCTTCAGCCAGATTATCAGAGTCCATATCAAATGATGTCCCCCCCCGATTGGCCCGGTCCAAATATAGTCCACATATCTTGATATACTGTATCTAGATGACAGACCAGCCCTCTTGAATTTGCCAATGGTTATTTAGATACCAACTGTCTCATGGGATATAAATGGTGATGTGCATAGTGTCAGTAGTATGTTTGTTGAAGATAAGACATGACGAAAGGCTGACATGAAGTGATAGTGATTGCATGAAAGGAGGGCTGCATGTGAACATGGATGAAGCTGCTGATAACATGTGAGCCCTTCAGAGCCTTCTTTGTGGATGGTTCTTGCCTCCTCTGGAGGAAAAATATGTGGCGCCCCCCTGATACCCCTCCCTCGCTATAAAAACAGCAACAAAGGGGCCTCTACTATACAAATGTAAATGTAAATGTAGGCGTATTTATAGAGCGCACTAATACTCCGGATTCCGGAGTGTCCTGGCGCTGTACTCATACCGCTAGGGAACCCGTCCTGGCTTTTCCCCGTGAAATGTCCACTCCTGGGCATCCCCGGGGTGCAACCAGGCATCCCCAGCGCTGTAGGGGGCCGTTGTGGAGACTACGCAAGCTATTGCCCAGAGTTGCAGCGTGGGACTCGTGCTCAGAGTAGGCACCAAGGCGAGAAATCAGGTCCAAGGAATTATGAGCCCAAGAACCGCCGAGGTCAGCCGAGATCAGCCGAGGCGGGATTTGAACCCTGGTCCCGGGCCAGGCCTCTACACCAGGGACTGCCGCTCTAAGCAGTGAGCCACACTTCTCCACAGACTAACATCCCCCAGGTACAGAAGGGCCTGTGATGGCCTCAGGGCCACCAAGCCATCTCACTAGAATAGGAGCCCATGACCGTAAGGTTGAGCACAGGCCCCTGGGATCGGTGCATTTGATCGCTGAGCCATCTTACAACAACAGGAGCAGACAGGTGAACCTCACTGTATCTCATACCTGCTGCTCAAAGCAGAAGAGAAGATCATACCCGTAAAAGGAGCCCCCAAGTCTAACCCTAACATGGTCTCGGTGGGAATGACGTAACCGCCCCCCACCTTCACAAGGACATGATGAAGAAAGACTCTGGACTCACCTGAGCTCCCGCACGCGGCACCGTGGATCCCTCAGCGCCGCACACAACACAGATATGTCTGGCTCTCGCTTCTCCTTGGAGGACCAGGGCTCAGATGAACTATGCTTGTCCCACATGTAACATTGTTGGAGTCTGTGGAAGAAAGAGCAGCCGTGAGCGTCACGGGGTCAGTGCAAAGCTTCCTTCACTGGTGTCTTTCATCTTCAGAGTTAAGAAGAGATTTACTGTTAATGAGGACAGGGTTTTACTAACAGTAAAAGGCCTGAACTGCTCCTGTCCCAGGAGGCCTCAGGGAGACAAGCACACCGACCTCTGACCCCTTGAGCCCCTCAGCAGAAATGGAAAGAGCACCTGGAAGACTCCAGACTGGGAAATGTTTTTAATTCCTTGTTTGGTCGAGGAACTATGAAGATTACCCTTACAGTAACACTAGCTCTTACAAGCAGCTTCAGCTAGAGTAACCAGTACACACTAGATTTTACCTGTAGCAACTATGAGTGTCATACACTGATTTAGCTTCAGTCTGTACTATAATCTTGAATCTAAAGCTGTGCTTTTGAAAATATGTTTGTACCTTAATATAAGTATATTTTCACATTGTAATGGTTTGAAACAAACCCCACAAGAAACAAATATTGACTGGTTATTTACTAATTATTCAACTCAGAAGAAGCTCCTAGTAGGGAAGAAAAGATTGAATGAACCACATGTCTAACTGCGAGCCAGGAGCTACAGAATAAATGAATGAATGGATGAATATGGCGCAATTACAACTCACATCAGGTAAGAACAGAATGAAGGAATAACATTCACCGGGATCTCCCACAAGGGAACTGCACACTGAATGAATAAAGCGTACGAAGAGCTCCCATTAGGGAACTGCGCACTGAATGAATAAAGCGTACGAAGAACTCACACAACAACACTACACAATGAATGAATAAAGGACACATAGAGCTTCTGTTTGGGAAATGCACAATGAATGGATAAAACACACGCAAGGCTCCTAATAGTTAAATACAGAATGAATGAATAAAGCCCACATTGAGCTCCTATCAGTCAACTACTCGATGAATGAATGAAGCACACGAAGATCTCCAATTAGGAAAATACACAATGAAGGAATAAAGCCGACGTAGAGCTCCCTTTAGCGAACCGCACAATTAATGAAAAAAGCACATCCAGGGCTCCCATTCCGAAATCACACAATGAATGAATACAGCACGCATAGAGCTCCCATTCTGGAACCACACAATCACTGAATAAAGTATACACAGAGCTCCCATTAGAAAACTATACCATGAATGCATAAAGAACTCATACCGCTCCCACAAAAGAACTAGAGAGTGAATGAATTCGTTCTTAACATGTGCGACCATTATTATGCAATGCCCACAATTTTCTAAACCAATATGCAAACAGCCCCTGATCTCACAGACTTTTGTCTCTCAGCCCTAGATACTTATTATGGCAAAAATATTTCGCCCTAGTAAAGGCGAACCACTCGACTCACCTCTTTTATGGATCATGTAGAACATGACGTCTCTGGAAGATGTTATGTTATGTAAAAAACACTTGTTAAGCACGCGTTCACCTATGGTTTCTTGGCACTCGTGTTGGGATCGGGACCATGGCGAGAGGGAAGCTTGGTCGGAGTATGCTTGGGCAAACAGCCATGTCTTTAGCTGCCTCCTAAATTGGACAAGGAAGAACAAAGACCTAAGCTCAACAGGATGAGAGTTCCAAAGTTGAGGTGCAAGGACAGAGAACTGGAGTCCGCCATGCTTCTTCCGTTTGGCTAGAAGAATTTCCAGCAAGTTGAGATGAGAGGAGCTAATGTTATGAGAGGGAGTGTAACAGTGGAGACACGCCGCAATTAGTGGGCTGACATGATGCCATTTAGGCTGATGAAAGATCAGCCTGGCAGCCTGGTTCTGTACTAGCTGAAGGTGCCGAAGCTGGTAGGCTGGATGCTAAACAGAGTCTAGGGAGCCTTAGTGGGGAGCTACACGACTTTGAGGAATATCTAATTAAAAAAAGACAGACAAATTAAAAAAGGATATTCGTTGGTATACGCAAGAAAAAGCGTATCCATATTTGAGAACAGATTATTATCAGGAATGGCAACAGGAACCTGAGGCCCAATCCTATAGACAGATTCAGTAGAAAAAAGTTTTAACTTTTTCCGATACAAATTCCGCAGATTCAGAAGGAGAAGCTTTTAATACATTTGAGGGGTTTAACTCTGATTATCGACCCCAAAGAGGTAGGGGAGGATATCACTACCAGTGCTATCAAGCACCACCGCCTTTTTTAGCGAGAGGTCAGAACAAGGGCCGAGTCAGATTTCAGAGGCAGGGGAGGGTACCAACAGAGGGACCCTCCACCTCCTCAAATGAATATGAGGACCCGAAAACAACAGTATTTGAAGTCGCAAATAACCATGCCAATTCAGGGACCATTCCCTTTTTTTATTTGTCTGAATATTGCCTCAATCAGAATGAAATATCAGTGCTCAGTAAAGGTTTATAGTTTGTACCCAGTATGGTATGCAATACATTCCAAATGAATCATGACATGTATGCTTTTTCAGAAAAATTCGCCTAAAATTTTATTTTTACACAACAGGAGATGAGTGAAGAGGAAAAAAACCTTTCAGGGTGCAAGCCAAAGTTTTTCAGCCCTACGTACTTATTTACAGCAAAAATATCTCCCCCCCTAGTAAGGGCAAACCTCTCGACTCACTCACCTCTATTATGGATCAAGTGGCGTGGTGCTTCCCGTTGCTCCCTATAATCCTTTGTGCCGGTCTCTCTTTTCTCCTTAAATACCTAGTATTTTCGCTCATTTGACTTCAAAAACCGCAAGACATCCTTACTCGATGGTTACACGTATGAGTTTATACACATCAATTCCTTCCTTACGTGTCTGGGCGTCATATTGCCATGTATGCCACTATCGAGTTTGGTACATTTCTCTATTGTGTCGACCGTCTTGAGGTAATTACTCTATGCTATAAGATTGCATTTAGCCTAATTTTTTGTTCGTATTGTGGCCTGCTCACTTTTTGTTATTACACACATATGAAAGAGAAGCCACCAAACTCTCCCATATTTTGGTGGGATTATGTTCTTATATGCAAGCAAAAAAAAGAGATTTTTTAAAAATTATTACCTCCTCCTTTTCCCCAAATATGCTATACCATAAACTCAGGGTGGGTTACTTAGTTAGTGGATAGGTATCGCGGGTAAAAAAGAAATAGTTATTATTACTGAACCTGTTAGTGCATAGCCAATCTAGATTATTTTCTGACACAGAGAGGAGATCACATAGCTCTAGTTGTGAACCCAATTACGGGGTTGGTACTGACAGGTCATGTGATCTGCCAAATAATTTCCTTCTTTGACAGAGTCAAGCTTAAAAATCCAAAAAGTTTCTCTGCGTTTCCATTTCTGTGTGATGTCTTGTCCAGGATGAGTTCTCACTTTCTCAAGTATAAGCCATCTCAAGTCACTGTCTTTGTGGTTATATTCAATACAGTGTTGAACCATAGGTGATGTTGTCTTCCTAGTTCTTATTGCCGATTTATGTTCAGAGTAGTGTACTCTGAACTCTCGGCCTGTTTCACCTAGATATCCT
Organism: Lissotriton helveticus; assembly: GCF_964261635.1. Classification (NCBI taxonomy): domain Eukaryota; kingdom Metazoa; phylum Chordata; class Amphibia; order Caudata; family Salamandridae; genus Lissotriton; species Lissotriton helveticus. The sequence continues at coordinate 2,120,603,421 of NC_136067.1, read as the reverse complement.
GAATAGCATGGACAGAGAATGAGGTATATTAGGTTCTTACTTTTACAATTGGTGAAATCCTAAAGTGTTCCACCCTTGTCTTTGTACTGCCACTGATTGGTGATCAATGGTGAATCACATGCCACACAAGTATCACATCTGTGGTTTCCTATTACTGCCAGAAGACCTGTGATGGTTTTTTGAGTCTGAGTCTTATTTATTCTGCTTCTTATATGGACCAATTTGTCCTTTAGCTTGGCGTTCCTACGGTATGCCACAATGGGTTTTTGAAGAACGTTTCTGTCCTCGTGTACATTCAAAATGTGCCAGATTTTGTCCATGTTAGAAAGGCGATCCCAGGGGAGACAGAAGATGTCTGACTGACCACCCCGAGACCCACCTCTCCGTATGGAATTGGCCGAGTGCTGTCGAGGGGCCTCCTTGGCGAGGCACCTCTCACACAATCATAACAGCCGAGCAATCACACCACTACAAAGGGACACCACACGAGAGTAGATTCTTAAGAGTCTTTATATAAAGAATAAAGGCAAGTTCTCGCAGCAATATGTACAGGGGGATCAAGAGATCCGTAAAGTATTGGTATCGGGAAAAGGAGGTAGCGGGACAGTCAGGGTACCAACTGGTACCTAGGATACCCGGCGCACAGCTCTCAATCCTCGAGCTGGGGGGGGGGTGCAAGGAGCCGCGACGTCGTCAGCAGGGTTCGGAGAATGATTCAGCGTGGTCGGGCCTCGACAGCATCAGCAGGGCTCCGAGGATGGTTCAGCGTGGTCGGGCCGCAACAGCGTCAGCAGGGCTCCGAGGTTGGTTCAGCGTGGTTGGGCTGCGACAGCGTCAGCAGGGCTCCGAGGTTCCAGGTTCCAAGTACAAGAGTTCTTATTAGGATCAGCCGCGACGAGGTCAGCAGGGCTTCGACTCCATGATACAACTCGAGTCCTAATCCAGGGCTGGCCCAGATATAGGACTGGAGTCCTTTGATGTTCGGACCCTCGCGCCTGGGGGTCAGAGGGGCCGGGATGAGAGTGTCCAGACACCCAGCAGGGGGGTGGAGCCAGCACCCAGGGAGGCCAGAGGGCGATCGATACCAGGCGTCCGGGGACGGCTGGAGGGCCATCGAAACTCCCCTCCTCCTGGATCCGTCAAGTGGCCACTCTACCACCTGGGCGGATCTCGGTGCCCCGATGTCAGGGCTTCGCTGGGGCCGGGGTCGGGCCGAGGCCACGTGCTCGGGACGTGAGGGGCCCAAGATGGCATCCGGCCTGAAATGGTGGCCCGGAGTGGTAGCCGGACCTGCAGGGTTGGGGCGAGCAGGGTTCCAGGGGGGAGAGCCGTGGGTTGCCAGGGGGGCTGCTCTTGTCGAGAGTTCGTGGAGGGTAGCGTCAGGGGGGGTGACAGCGGGTCGATGGAGGGGCGATGTCGTCCCAGGCCCACCATGCGGGAGGGGTAGGACCACGCCATGAGGCCGGGTCCAACAGTCCAAAATTCTCTTGACTTTGTAATTCAGGGTCGAGTGATTTATAACATAGACCAAATGTTCTTGTTTCGGTCATGTGGTGCCTGTCAATATGGCATCACGATCATAATATTGTGGCCTCTTAAATGCTGTCCTAATGATGCGTCTGGGATACCTCTCTGTAGGAGTCTCTCTTTCAGCTCATCACCATATGTGATGTAATCTTTGATATCTGTAAAATTTTGTCTTAGCCTCAAAAATTCTCCAAAAGGAATGGAGTCTTTTTGAGTATTAGGGTGATAACTATCATGTTTCAGAATGGTGTTTTTCGCAGTGGGTTTACGAAAGAAACTGACTCAGATCTGTCCAGTGTGACCGGAAATAACTATGTCCAAGAATTAAACAACTTCCCTACTATGGTGTACTGTGAATCTTAAATTACTGTCACTTGCGTTCAACCACGCGATAAATGACAACAATGTCTGTTCATCACCTTTCCGATTGAAAAAAATATAATCTATAAATCGATGCCATATTTTGACGTTTTCATAATATGGGGCCACTTCATTAAAAATATGTTTAAGCTCGTACTCGCCCATGTATATATTTGCTACACTCAGGGCGCATGATGCCCCCATGCTAGTCCCTTTGATTTGATGATAAGTATTTCCTTGAAAGTCAAAAAAGTTCTTTTTTAAAGCTATTCGTAGGCACTCTAAGATAAATTGGTCCAGCCTGTCAACTGTGGTTCTCCCTAAGAGGGTTGCCACTGCTTCAATTGCCTGTTGTTGAGGTATGTTTGTGTAAATACCTTTATGTCCAATGTGACCAACATCTCATGATTGGATTCAAATGGAATATGTTCTATTTTCCTAATAATATCACCTGTGTCCTTTATGTACGACTTATAATTCACTGTTATTGGACAGAGAAATGAGTCAATATATTTGGACAACGTTTCAGTGCCTGAATTAATTGAAGATACTATTGGGTCTGGGGAGGATTTTTAACACTTTTGTGCGTCTTAGGTATGAAATACAATGCTGGCGTTACCGGATTGGATTTGTTTCAAAAACTGATGTTCCTTTGTACAGATAATACCATTCTCTAGTGCTTCTCTGGTGATAGTAGTGATTTGTTCATTTAATCTATTCAAGGATGACACCTTCACTGGTCTGTAATGCTCTGTGACTGATAGCATCTGTATGATTTTGTTTTCACATTCAGAGTTGTCCATAATCACTATTCCCCCACCTTTATCGCAAGCTTTGATAGTAATAGTCAGGGTGTTTTGAAGTCTAGTGAGTGCCTTTCTCTCTGACTGTGTCAGATTGGGATTGCTTCTGTATGTATGTTTACTTATTTTTTGTATCTCATTCAGCACTGCTTTTTCAAAAATTGCCCTCTCTGGCCCACCATCTCCAATGTGTGAGTAAAGATGGTCTTTGGTTTGCACCCTGAAAGGTTTGTTTCCTCTTCACTCATCTCCTGTTCTGAAAAAAATATTTTTAGTTGAATTTTTCTGAAAAAAGCAAACATGTCATGATTCAGCTGGAATGTATTGCACATCATACTGGGTCCAAACGATAAACCTTTACTGAGCACCAATATTTCATTCTGATTGAGGCAATATTTAGACAAATAAAAAATGTGAATGGTCCCTGAATTGGCAGTGCTATTTGCGACCTCCAATACTGTTGATTTCGGGTCCTCATATACATTTGTCGAGGTGGAGTGTCCCTCCGGTGGTACCCTCCCCTGCCTTTGAAATCTGACTCGGCCCTTGTTACGACTTCTCGCTAAAAAGGCGGTGGTGCTTGATAGTACTGGTAGTGATCGCCTCCAGTACCTCTTTGGGATTGATATTCAGAGTTAAACCCCTCAAATGTATTAAAAGCTTCTCCTTCTGAAACTGAGGAATTTGTATCGGAAAAAGTTAAAACTTTTTTCTTCTGATTCTGTCCATAGGATTGGGCCTGAGGTTTCTGTTGCCATTCCTGATAATAATCTGTTCTCAAATATGGATACGCTTTTTCTTGCGAATACCAACGAATATACTTTTTTAAATTGTCTGTCTTTTTTTAAATTAGATATTCCCCGAAGTCGTGTACCTCACCACTAAGGATCTCTAGCCTCTGTTTAGCATCTTCCAGAGATGTCACGTGCCTCAATTTGTCATCTAGTACTTGAGAAAGGGAGAACTTATCTTGGACAAGACATCACACAGATACAGAAACGCAGAGAAACTTTATGTATTTTTAAGCTTGACTCTGTCAAAGAAGGACTCAACAAGGAAATTATTTGGCAGATCACATGACCTGTCAGTACCAACCCCGTAATTGGGTTCACAACTAGAGCTATGTGAGCTCCTCTCTGTTCTGTGTCAGAAAGTAATCTAGATTGGCAATGCACTAACAGGTTCAATAACAATATATATATATATATATATATTCACTGAAAAAACCATAGGTTATAGACCATATATAGTTAGGAATTAGCATTTACAAAACCTTGAAAATTCACTGAAAAAACCATAGGTTATAGACCATATATCGTTAGGAATTAGCATTTACAAAACCTTATTTTACTCACACAAAACCATTGAAATTCCATATATAGTTAGTTGCACTAACTATATATCGCGCACCCGCAATCCACTGCTGATGATGTCACATATTACATCATTCATGACATGGTCAGTGACATCACTGATGACATCACTGATGACATCTCAAATGACATCACTGATGACATGACTGATAACAACATCCAGTGATTTTTTGTTTCTGTAAAGTTTAAATATGTCTTACATATTGAAGATTGAGTGGATGTGTAAGTGTCTGGACGAAGGATTTAGTAGGTGCATGACTAACTGTATGAGTGAGTGATTAAATGTGTCTCACTGAGTGCATGGGTTAGTGACTAAACTGTCTTAATTTGTGCATCATTATGTCTGTTGTTCTGTAAACTGCTGCATGTGTTGATCAGTAGCTGTATGAGTAACTATATGGGTTATTGATTGATTGCCCAAGTATTTGCATGGGAGACTGAGTGTGTGTGTGGCTGGCTGGGAGGTGTGTGACTCTGTGCAGATCAATGTGTACTTGTATCAATGATTGTATAAGAAGGTAAGTATGTGTTAGTATATGTTTGAAAATGTAAGGTGCTCTATGTTTAACTGTATAGACAAGAAAATGGAAGTGTCATTGATTCTTTACATGACTGACTAGGTGAGTGAGTAACTCCATGGATGAGTGGCAGACTGTGAGTGTCTGTATAGGTGTATGAGTGCATATGATAGTGTTGTAAAGATGAGTGTTTGTATGTATGAATGATTGTATGGGTGAATGAGTGAAGGTGTGTGTAGACGTAGGAATCAGTGAGTGCGTATGTAGTAACTAGTATTGGTGTGTCAATGGTTTCAAAAATGATACTCTGTATTTAACACTGGGTGAAACAGAGGTTATATTAAAAGGTGAGGAGATGCATTGTATTGTCACATGAATTATATCATCAGTGATGTGGTCATTGATGTCAAATGAGATGTCATCAGTGATGTCATCAGTGATGTCATTTGAGATGTCATCAGTGATGTCATCAGTGATGTCACTGACCATGTCATGAATGATGTAATATGTGACATCATCAGCAGTGGATTGCGGGTGCGCGATATATAGTTAGTGCAACTAACTATATATGGAATTTCAATGGTTTTGTGTGAGTAAAATAAGGTTTTGTAAATGCTAATTCCTAACGATATATGGTCTATAACCTATGGTTTTTTCAGTGAATTTTCAAGGTTTTGTAAATGCTAATTCCTAACTATATATGGTCTATAACCTATGGTTTTTTCAGTGAATTTTCAAGGTTTTGTAAATGCTAATTCCTAACTATATATGGTCTATAACCTATGGTTTTTTCAGTGAATTTCAATGGTTTTTTAATAGCAAATATCATAAGCTGTCGAATGTCAAGTACGTGGTAAGTGAAAACATTTTCGTGTTTATGCACACTGATCTGCTTTGAATGGTGCCCCCCCCCCTCATTTCTATTAGGAGTACTCTCTCTTTGCAGATAGTGAAAGGTAGTTAACGCAGGCCTTTGCCCCCGTTGTAATCCGTCGTGCCTGCTTCTCTCTCCATTTGATTGATTGTTATCCAAGTATTTACTGTTTTAGAATTAGTTCTCTTTGGTTCATTCTCTATTTACAAACAAACACAGAGTCGCAATACTCTGTTTAGTCTTTGCAGATAACGAAAAATCGTGTAAAAAAAAAGAAAAGGAATCGAGTAAAATCAGTAGGCCACTAATGGGATCTCTTTTTGACCTCGCTAAAATAGAAACATTAGGAACAACCCCTCATGACAAATACAAAACTAGTGAGATGAACTGAACTCCACACAATGATGGCTGCAAAACAGCTCGGCTCCGCCACCCACCCCGCCCAAAATAACGATAAAGAGCGGCTGCCATGATTGGTTGCGGAATGGCCACAACGGAGCTACGAAATGGTGGTGCTCTCATGCTAACCCCAGCTTCACTCTGAAACATCCAGAAACACTGTAGACTACCAATTCGATCAGTTCCGGTAGTGCCCCAATGTAACCCGGTAGACAAGAACTAGCCCTCCCCTCTTTGACTGATGGTTCTTGTTCCCTGTCCCTTCTGTTGTCATTTAACAGAACTATTTAGCCTGCTGAAAGGGGTTGTGTTTCGACCGCTGGTTGGTGGAGACATTTTGACTATATTCTGGACCTGCGTTGTCGCGTAATGCGTCATATGACGCGTCGCGTTAGCGCATCCGGAAGTCATCCGGGGCGCGCAGCGCGTAACGTAAGCATAACAAGTCATGTGACTTGTTAATAAAACTTTTCATTGGTTCATTTTACTTTTCTTATTCTAATGATGAAAGCCTTGGTCATATCACCTAAAAATTACGCTTTTAATTACTTCCGAACATTATTTTTTCTTAAATATATGTTATAATGTTCCAGGCTAATGTACTTTCCCGGAAATTTTACAACTGTCCTGCAAGTAAAATATATTCTTTTTTCGAGAAAAAGAGCGTTTCTTCGTCCCATGACGGAGCCGTTGAGCAAAAGAGGGTCGACCTGCTGTCTTAGTTGCCGATACGCCTGAATATGAGATTCTTATCGATCACTTTATGTTGCAGGAATAGAAAACACAACAGCCCTTGACCATTTATCTTTACTGCGTTCCTTCGTATTATACCTTTTACCCTTCATGTAATTGGTCTGCTTTATTTCACTTGCCTTTTAATGATTCTAAAACAGTGACTATTATTAAAAACTTTACCAATGTATATACTACTACCATGTTTTCTTTTAAAAACCTTTATTGTGAAAATTTCATTATACAAATACGAGCCTATAACCACGTGGGCCTGCCACGGAGCAAACTGTAATCGTATATGATGAATAGACATTTACACTGTAGAGGAACGTAACGGGCGGGCCATTAGGTTGCAAGAACTAAGGTGTCTAACAGTTACGGAATCGGTGGACGTACATTTTATAATTAAAATACGACAGGGCCAGTTACAATAAAATTATCTAGATATACATTTGCGGGCAAGTACCATGGGTGACGGTAATTCGAATTTTCAACAGTACAGTAATCAATAACACATCAGAACTTAATATCAATAGGGATGTCGAAATATTCAATCAATTCTCGTCCCCGCCCGCCATGTGCTTCAAAACTGCATACGTATCTCGTGATTTCAAGGTTCTGCAACCAGTACACAACAAGGAGTTACGAGTCCCATTTATTCCGGCGCCATTTTGGGCGAGGACGGGCAGGTCCAGGATATAGTCAAAATGTCTCTACCAACCATCGACTATGATGATGTTCATATGCTGTATTTATTAGAGTAACACTCATCTGTCCACATGAAATTAATTTACCACAATCTAAACATGTCATTTTAATCTTTCCAAAGTTCTTCTAAATATTTGGGACCATTTCCCTTGCCTCTGAAGCTCTCAGTGCCACTTCTTTGATGAATGTACTAGCAGGTCAGGGGTTCTCCTCCAAATCTCTCTTTTATGCAGCACTATAATTAATTGGTGCCACCTCTCCATATGACGATGCATGGTATAGTTACCACAACTATATTTTTTTCCGGTTCCTCTGGAGAGTTCACCGTGGCAGATGAAGCGTGTAACGTACCGGGCATTTACCTTTTTTTGCATGTACAGGAAAGGAAAAAAAAATCGAGCGTCGGAGTTCTAAGGTGTCCCAGGGCCATTTTAGTGGACCAGGCCCAAATCCAAAGAACAGGCCGCCATTTTGAGAGTCCTCTTGCAGCCGCCTGTCGCTATAACATCAAGAGCAGCCGAAACTCAGCTGAATGGCAACTGAAACGGTAAATGGGCGCCCCACTACATTTCAGCATTGTAGGATGACCACACCAGTACAGCAACTTGCTAGACATCACCTCGGTGCCATCCGGATCTCGGCGCCCCACTGCAGATGAAGTGCCTCTCAACTATGAAACCACCACGGTGACATCCGGATCTTGGCGCGTTGTGCTGCTTCGGCCTATTCGCACATCGGTCCGCTACTGACGCCATCTCACAGGCTAATGGGGTGACCCACGCCGAGTTTCAGCATTGTAGGATGACCACACCAACTTGCTAGACATCACCTCGGTGCCATCCGAATCTTGGCATCTCAACGCCTGGTGGTATCTTCCATACAGAAAATATTGTTACGCTGCCTTTGGCCCCATTCGCACATCAGTCCGCAACTTAGACATCACCTCGGTGCCATCCGGATCTTGGCATCTCAGCGCCTTGTGGTGTCAGTCAGAAAATATTGTTGCGCTGCCTTTGGCCCCATTCGCACATCAGTCCGCTACTGACACCATCTCACAGGCCAATAGGGCGCCCCACGCCGACTTTTACCATTGTACGATGGCCACACCAGTGGCACAACTTGCTAGACATCACCTCGGTGCCATCCGAATCTTGGCATCTCAACGCCTAGTGGTATCTTCCATACAGAAAATCTTGTTACGCTACCTTTGGCCCCATTCGCACATCGGTCCGCAACTTAGACATCACCTCGGTGCCATCCGGATCTTGGCATCTCAGCGCCTTGTGGTGTCTTCTACTCCGAAAATATAGTAGAAAATATTGTTGCGCTGCCTTTGGCCCCATTCACACATCAGTCCGCTACTGACACCATCTCACAGGCCAACAGGGCGCCCCACGCCGACTTTTACCATTGTACGATGGCCACACCAGTGCCACAACTTGCTATACACCACCTCGGTGCCATCCGGATCTTGGCATCTCAGCGCCTTGTGGTGTCTTCAAATCAGAAAATATTGTTGCGCTGCCTTTGGCCCCATTCACACATCAGTCCGCTACTGACACCATCTCACAGGCCAACGGGGCGCCCCACGCCGACTTTCAACATTGTAGGATGGCCACAGAAGTGCGACAACTTACTAGACACCACCTCGGTGCCATCCGGATCTTGGCGCGTTGTGCTGCCTTCGGCCTATTCGCACATCGGTCCGCTACTGACGCAAACTCACAGGCCAACGGGGCGCCCCACGCCGACTTTCAGCATTGTAGGATGGCCACACCAGTGCGGCAACTTGCTACACACCACCTCGGTGCCATCCGGATCTTGGCATCTCAGCGCCTTGTGGTGTCTTCTACTCCGGAAATATAGTAGAAAATATTGTTGCGCTGCCTTTGGCCCCATTCACACATCAGTCCGCTACTGACACCATCTCACAGGCCAACGGGGCGCCCCACGCCGACTTTCAACATTGTAGGATGGCCACAGAAGTGCGACAACTTACTAGACACCACCTCGGTGCCATCCGGATCTTGGCGCGTTGTGCTGCCTTCGGCCTATTCGCACATCGGTCCGCTACTGACGCAAACTCACAGGCCAACGGGGCGCCCCACGCCGACTTTCAGCATTGTAGGATGGCCACACCAGTGCGGCAACTTGCTACACACCACCTCGGTGCCATCCGGATCTTGGCATCTCAGCGCCTAGTGGTGTCTTCTATTCCGAAAATATTGTTGCGCTGCCTTCGGCCCCATTCACACATCGGTCCGCTACTGACGCCATCTCACAGGCCAACGGGGCGCCCCACGCCGACTTTCAGCATTGTAGGATGGCCACACCAGTGCGGCAACTTACTAGACACCACCTCGGTGCCATCCGGATCTTGGCGCGTTGTGCTGCCTTCGGCCTATTCGCACATCGGTCCGCTACTGACACCATCTCACAGGCCAACGGGGCTCCCCACGCCGACTTTCAGCATTGTTGGATGGCCACACCAGTGCGGCAACTTACTAGACACCACCTCGGTGCCATCCGGATCTTGGCGCGTTGTGCTGCCTTCGGCCTATTCGCACACCGGTCCGCTACTGACGCAAACTCACAGGCCAACGGGGCGCCCCACGCCGACTTTCAGCATTGTAGGATGGCCACACCAGTGCTGCAACTTGCTGGACACCACCTCGGTGCCATCCGGATCTTGGCGCGTTGTATTGCCTTCGGCCTATTCGCACATCGGTCCGCTACTGACGCCGCCTCACGTGCCAACGTATTTTCTCCGCATTTTACACCCTATGCCGCATAACAGGTCATGTGACTTGTTTATAAAACTTTTCATTGGTTCATTTTACTTTTGGTTTCCTAATGATGGAAGGCTTGATCATGTGACCTAAAAACGACACTTTTCATTGGATGAAAACTTTTTGTTTCCCCAAACGATGAAAGCCGCACCTTGTTTCTGGATGTTTCAGACTGAAGCTGGCGTCAGCATGAGAGCACCACCATCTCGTAGCTCAGTCGTGGTCATTCCGCGAGCAATCATGGCAGCCGCTCCCCACCAGAAGCCTGCAGGAGTCGGAGCCCCCAAAACTTTTGATGAATTCTCAAGGCGGAGGGGACGCTTTCGAGAATGGGGTCCAAGACCTAGCAGACAAGCGTCCGATTTCCAAGGTGTCCCAGGGCCATTTCAGTGGACCAGGCCCAAAAAGGAAACAGCCTGCCGCCATTTTGAGAGTCCTGTGACAGCCGCCTATCGCTGCACCGCAAGAGTGGGCGCAACTCAGCTGAATTGCGGCTTTTGACACAGTGGACCAAAAACGGACGGAATGGCAACTGAAACGGTAAAGGGGCGCCCCACTACAGCAGACGAGACTCCACCTGGAGAGGCCCGTTCACGCCACCTCCCCCGGGGCGCCCCACGCCGTTATTCGGAGCAGCATTGTAGGATACCAAAACCAGTGCGGCAACTTACTGGACATCACCTTGGTGCCATCGTTCTGCTGCCTTGGAACTATTCGCGCAACAGTTTGCTACTGATGACCCACCCCCGCGACGCCCCATGCCGTTATTTGCTGGGTGGCAACTTACTAGACATCACTTTCGTGTCATCTAGATTTCGGCGCGTTCTGCTGCCTTGGAACTATTCGCACAACAGTTTGCTACTGATGACCCACCCCCCGCGACGCCCCACGCCGGAAATCTGGACGTTGTGCTGCGTTGGGACTATTCGCACAGCCGACCGCTACTTCGTTGTTTTTCCCTAAAAATGTTTATATGTTATTACTATTTTTGTTTTCTTGTATATATTTATAAATTATTAAAGTTTTATAATCTTACTACTTTGTCGGAGTGCTATATATATTTAATGTGACACATAATTGTAAAAACTTTGATGTACAAAGAGTCATCCCTGGAATCTTCCGCTTCAGGCTCGGTCCCCTCCCCAATCACAATACAGGATGGTTTTCAGATAATAGCAACGCTTCTGCTGTGACGGATCTCATCCAGTGTGGGCCTTGATCTACTATAACTCCTTTGAAGAGGGGTGATTCTTTACAGCTGTGGCCATAAACTACATCTGCAGGGCTAGCTGATACCATAGGACCAGCCTGGACAATCGGACACAGAGGAAAAGGAGTGTCAGAGGGTGCGGTAGTGAATAGGGCGAAAGGGAGGTGTCGGGCGGGCACAGGGTGTGATTCTCAGGGAAGAGCAGCGCAGATGGGGGGAGGTTTATTACCCATGCATAAGACAGAGAGCGGGGGTGACCACTGCCTGGGGGAGATGCTTGCAAGGGTGGGGAGCCATGCTAAGGATCGACAGCGTGCACAGAGTGGGTCTGGTCAAGGCATCTAAAATGGCTGCCGTGCACGACAAAAGTGTGGCATTTGAAAAAAGACAAGAAGGCGCAGACAATGTTTTTCAACACTTCCTGATTTCCTTCGAATCGAACGTTAACAGACGTTGGGGCATATTACCAAAGTTAAGCGATATTTATCCCTAACGATGCTTAGCAACGATTTTTTTACCGTCAGAAATTATCGCAGATAAACCTTGCTATTATCAAGGTTTATCGGAAATACGATAAAAAACGACCGCAATGCATTAATATCGCTGAAAACTCAGCGATATTCATGCATTACCGAGCTAATGCTCTTAGCCATGTTATCCACCTCCCATTGGATAACATGGCTAAGAACTGCTCAGGGCAGGTGGTAGCTTTTGGAGATATTCGCGCTTATCTCGAATATTTCCAAAAGTTGATAATAGGAGATAGCGATGTTAGCGACTGTTTCCAGTCGCTAACATCTTGGCATGCCCACTTTGCATGTCATTAGTGATAAATATCACTCACATGCAAAGTGGGGCCCAAGATGGTCGCTATCTTCTACTAGCCGTCGCTAACTAGTGTTAGCAACAGCTAGGTAATACACATATAATTTTATCTCCGCGAAGCGGACCGCTGGTACAGATATATATCTTGTTTTTGAACGTTAATTTCTCAAAATGCACTGAAGCACATATATTGAGACCTAGCAAAGGCACATCGGGCTACCAGTCCCTACAATTTTGCCAAGTTTCGTGCAAATCCATTCAGCTGTTCGATCCTACCGAGAGACAAGATGGCGGCCGCTACGGACTGTTTGGAATGTTTACAGACACCGGAGAGCCAATCAGCTTCGCTTCGCAAAGCTCCGTAACGCGAAAAGTACGCGAAGCGGTGCGGTGTTACAGATATATATTTTTTTTGAACGTTAATTTCTCAAAATCCACTGGAGCACATATATTGAGATCTAGCAAAGGCACATCGGGCTACCAGTCCCTACAATTTTGCCAAGTTTCGTGCAAATCCATTCAGCTGTTCGATTATTATTATTTTTATTTATTTTTTTGCCCCGCGGGGCCCTTTTAAAACCTCCACATCAAACCTAGGGGGTCAGCGACAATGTACTATGCCCCCTTATGGTCATTTGCCCCTTCGCTTTGGCCTCCTCTTGTCTCTCGATCCTACCGAGAGACAAGATGGCGGCCGCTACAGACTGTTTGGAATGTTGACAGACGCCGGAGAACCAATCAGCTTCGCTTCACAAAGCTCCGTTGCGCGAAAAGTACGCGTCCTGGGCCGCTGCCTGGTGCGCTGTTACAGATATATATCTTTTTTTAAACGTTAATTTCTCAAAATCCACTGGAGCACATATATTGAGACCTACAAAAGGCACATCGGGCTACCAGTCCCTACAATTTTGCCAAGTTTCGTGCAAATCCATTCAGCCGTTCGGGCTAAAAGTGAGGCCAACCGCCCTATGGAAATTAACATGGGAAAAACGCGTTTTGGGACCCCCCTTTTTTCTCGGCCCCCCCTTGACGAACCCCCCCAAAATTTTCAGGGGCTGCTCAGAAACAAAATGTGCCATTTTCCTGAAAATTTCAGCCAATTCCGTCCACAAACGCCAAAGTTATTAGACATAGAGAAAAAATCCTAACTATATATACCTACTGGCGACCGCCAGTAGGTAATATACATATATATATATATTTTTTTTACCTGAGACACACATCCCCTAAGTAAGTAACCCACCCTGAGTTTATGGTATAGCATATTTGGGGAAAAGGAGGGGGTTATAATTAAAAACAAATCTTTCCCTTTTTGCTTGCATATAAGAACAACTTTGCCATCAAAATATGGGAGAGATTTGTGGCTTGTCTTTCAAATGTGTCTATTAATAAAAAATGAGCAGGCCGCAATATGAACCAAAAATTTGTCTAAATGCAAGCTTATAGCAAAGAGTAATTACCTCAAGATGGTCAACACAATAGAGAAATGTACCATACTCGATAGTGGCATACATGGCAATATGGCGCTGAGACACTTAAGGAAGGAATCGATGTGTGTAAACTCATACGTGTAAAGCTAATGATCCTGACTTAATGTTGAGCACATCAATCTTAAAGTCACATAAGTAATCGCATCCTGTGCCAAGCGTCTCCGAGAGCTGCTGTAATTAAATCCCACTGGAAATCCAGAGAATAAACTTCAAAAGAAAGTGGAGGCAGCACCAGGGGTGAAGTCACAAGTCAGCAAAAATTGTCTTTTTAAAATCCTTTATTCATCTTTGTTTTAAAAACACAGGACAACAGCCAACGTGTTTCGTTCCTTTGATAGGAACTTCATCAGGGCAAACAATGTTATGAAATTGACAGGGTTCCATAAATTAGGTCAGGGAAACTGTTAGCCCAGTGTTCATACGTGTCAGTTCTAGATATAGAATTAAAATAAAAAATCCAATTTGATAGCATTAGTCATTCATACAAAATCCCGTCATTTAAACATAAGCGTAGTTGTAATAAACCCCAAACTTCAAAATCAGAACAGCGTTACGATTGACGCAGAGAGGAAACTCCCGAGCCCACAATCCGAGAAGGAAGTAAAACGTGTAAAGCGTCGGCCTAAGCACGCCCACAAACATATGTGGAAATTCTCGATCGGTGTCAAGGTGTGATAATGATGTTCACAGACCTAGATTGTTGAAAAAGTTAACCATCGAGTAAGGAAGTCTTGCGGTTTTTGCAGTCAAACGTGCGACAATACTAGGTATTTAAGGAGAAAAGAGAGACCAGCACGGGGATCGTAGGGAGCAACGGGAAGCGCCACGCCACATGATCCATAATAGAGGTAAGTGAGTCGAGGGGTTCGCCCTTACTAAGGGGAGATATTTGTGCCGTAATAAGTACGTAGGGCTGGGAGACAGAAGTCTGTGAGATCGGGGGCTGTTGGCCTATTGGTTTAGAAAACTGTGTGCATTGCATAATAATGGGCGCACGTGTTAAGAACCTAAAAGGTGCAGCCTGTTTGTAGAATTCCTCGTAAAAGAATTTCTATAAATACAAAGTCTTAAAAACAAGGCAGATAGTTGACAGCAGCCCATCTGAGCTCAGAGGTTGTGACACCCGGGGGCACCCAATTAGGTGGCCAAACACGTTATGATCGTATAAGGGGCAAAGTGAGTGTAGCATTTCCCGTAGAGAGAGTTGATTTTAGCTTCTTTTAGTAGGGTTGAAATAGATGCGAGGGCACAGGAACGAGATAAATAGAATAAACAATCCTATGACCATGTAAATATAATTATCAGGGGTATTCTAATAAAGAGCTAATGGCCCAGTATGTTAGTTTCTCTCGTTTTCCAGTATCATGATGAAATGAAATGATACCACCAGAGTGACCAGAGGCCCAGGACATCAGTTGGTAAACATTAGTATACATAGCCCGCCCTTGCAGGAACTATATCAAATACACAGAGAAGACTAGGGGCCCGATGTAGGTAAATCCCATTTACCGATTTTGAAATACCGAATCCTACCGATTCGGTATTCCAAAATCGGTAAATGGGATGTAGGTCCCAACATCTGGATTCGTTACCGAATCCTTAACAATTCTTTAATTACCGATTCGGTAAATACCGAATCGGTAATGCCCATTAATTCCTATGGGCTTTGAAGCCCATCGGAATGATTAGGCATTACCGATTCGGTATTTACCGAATCGGTAATTAAAGAATTCACAAGGGTGCAGGGGGTGTCACTTTGACACCCTCTAGCACCCCCAAAACGGGCATGTGTGCAATGTGGCACACAGACATGCCCTAAGGGCACGTCTGTCTGTCACATGGCACATGTGTACATGCACAGATGTGCATGTACACAGGAATCGTTTTTTTACCATGGATTTGTATTCCATGGTAAAATACCGAATCTGTAGGCCATGTGCTGATGGAACATTGGCTACCTACATTGCATTTTCGGTAGTTCTACCGAATCGTTATCATTACCGAATCGGTAAATATTACCGATTAGGTAACTTTACCGATTCGGAAATGATAACGAATCGGTAAAATTACCGAAAATGTGCCCCTACATCTCGATAGCCCTTTACCGATCGGAAACGGCCGAAAATCGGTATTTTCGGCCGATTCCGATCGGTAAAGGGCTACCTACATCGGGCCCTAGCTCTCTCTATTTGTGTTCTTACTGTTGTAGAAAAGAATAACTCTAAGATAACGGATCCAGCTTGTCTCGACGTTGAAGTAATCAGAACATATCGAGTGGAATTGCGAAATCTGAATGGCATACACACTGTAAAAACGATGTGCTTTAGGATTAGAAACTAGGTAAATACAACAATAGATAGGTTTTATATCACAGCAGCCGCCAATCGCCAAACTACCCAGTAATCAATGTTCCCCTTTTTTGTTCTCTTTTTTCTTCATTTTTGACAACATAAGTTAGTGACTGCAGCTACCCCAAGTAACCTCTGAGGGCTTTTGGGGCTGTTATTTCTCCGGCTGGAGTGTAACTATAATACAGCAAGAAACAACAGGTATTTGAATGTCAAGCATTATGCACAATTAAAGGGGTGAAAGGGTGCCATTTTCACTGACCCTTTCTTTCCTTTTCTTCTGACAACTGTCTGTACTTTTTAAATTGTGCACAATTGGCTTTTTGATTCTCCCTGTTTGGTAAGTAGCAGACATGATGAGAATCGAGTATCTTCAGTCTACTACACTCTCATCTTTTTCCTAAAGCACATCACTGGTGAAGGGCTGTTTTTATAATGCTAATGGGTGACAAGCACACTCATTGCTTAAAATAATTTTTTAGGGGCAAAATAGGAAAGCTCCGGGGTCAGACTCATGACATAACTCTGATTCTCTTTCATTAAATTGTTTTTAGAATTCCCACGTTTCACCTTTGAAGGAAAAAATAATAAAATAAAAAAAACTATAGGTCCTGATGAAGATGGAAGCAAAGTTTTGTGTCCATTGAAACGTACGTTGACCTGAGAGTTTGATGCCCTAGCTACCAGCATAACACCGGAGGGTTGATGTCTCCTCCCCAATTTGTTTTCATCTGTGTGTGCTATGCCGTACTGGGGAGTATGTGTTGGACTTGGCCCTTTTTGCAGGGTATCCCTTAACTTTTTGCCATCTTTTTCCTGTATTTTATCTGACCTTTTGTTGGTTGTTTTATGACTCTGGGCACTTTCCCACTGCTGATCAGTGCTAAATTGCATATGCTCTCCCTATTGTAAATTGATGTATGGATTAGTGACTCCATGATTGGCTGGTTTGGTTTACTTGTCAGACCCTAGTACAGTGCACTGCGTGTGCCCAGGGCTTGTAAATCCAAATACTGCTGGTGGGCTTGCGGCTCTGGTTGTTCCACCCACAGAAGCAGCCTGTAAGGTGTGTCTCAGGTCTCCCATTGCAGAGCCTGTACGCAGTCTGGCACTGCCATGTTGACTGGGCAAGTGCACCCAGTTGCCAGTCCCTTAACCTTCCCTTTGCTGCCCTTTGCTGTCTCTACTACCGCCTTGCCATCACCATTTGTGTCTTATGTTTTATTTTGTACTGTGTACTTGTATTATATAATTAGAAAAATTGTTCACCACGATTAAGTACTTATATATTTCTGATATTGTATTGTAAAAAATATTATTCTTTTTCTATATATATTTTAAAAAAACAACAATACATTTTTAAAAAATGATTGAAACTATGACCTATTGTAATAAGGTATTTTTTTAGGCCATAGCCCTGTTGTAAAATATAAATGTGGGTTCCATTAGAATGTCACAGCCTCTGACTAAGCTATAGAACTTTCCCTACTACTTTGCTGCATATTAGTCACCCCTATGGTTGGCCCAAGATCAGGGTGCTCTGTAGGTAAAAGGTAGGACAACCCCTGATGTGTGTGGCATGTCCTAATAGTGCATTACAGCCATTTTAGTTTTTCACTATAGCAAGGCTATCTATTCTCCATAGGCCAGAATGGGCAGTTTGCTTATTATTTATTTATTTATATATTTATTTTGAAAAGTCCTAGGTGGAAATTAAGAGCCAAAAATAAAAGTCTTGAGGGATTTACGGAATTCGAGCTCAGACCTACTTAAACGAAGTGAGAGCGGAAGATTATTCCAACACTCTGTGGCGCACACCTCAAAAGTTTTACCTCCAGATCGAGATCTTCTAAATCTGGGGGTAACTAACAACAGTTGTGAATTGGACCGGAGAGTTCTAGAATTGCAATAGGGGCGCAGACTGGACATAAGATGAGCAGGTCCTTTGCCCTTGGTGGTACGGTAGGCCAGTGTCAAGGCTTTGAACTCTATTCTTTTCGGGATCGGGAGCCAGTGTAGTTTACGGAGTAAGGGGATATGTGTTGCCTAGGTGGAATGCCCTCCATCAAATGTGCCGCAGCGTTTTGCACTGTCTGAAGTCTATGACACAGACCTGCTGTAGGACCCAGATAAAGACCATTGGCATAGTCAAGATGCGAGGTAATAAGGGCATGGACTATGGTTTTATGGTTATCACAAAGCAGGTAATTTAATAACTTTTTTATAATTTTAATTTTGGAGAAGCAGGCAGCTGCGACTGTTTGAACCTGGGAACCAAAAGATAGACGATTGTCCCAACGAACCCCCAGATTTCTAACCGATTCCTTAGGGTCAGGTGCCTGGCTTAGATCTTCCGGCCACCATAGGTTAGAGTCTAAAGGAGATGGTTGGTTAAAGAACAGAACTTCCGTCTTTCCTGTATTAAGTCTAAGAGAGTTTGCCTCCATCCATTTTGCGATGTTCCTAAGGCATGACTTCAAGGGATCAAATGTAATAGAAGTAGGCTCATCGAAAGAGAAAAGGAGCTGAATGTCGTCGGCATATGATGAAGTTTTAATGCCTGACTGTGCAATCATTTCAGCCAGGGGGCTAAAATACACAGAGTACACAGAGAGAGTTCCTCAGGGCTCAACGAGGAGCCCTGAGGAACTCTCCATTTAAGTGGCCTGGCTGAAGAGAAGTAAGGTGGAGTATGGACCTGTTGAGTAAGGTTCGATAAGAATGACGCAATCCATTTCAGCACCGTGCCCTGAATGCCGATGGATCTCAGCCGTCTCAGCAGGATCGTATGAGAGACGGTGTCAAATGCTGCTGAAAGATCCAGCAGCACTAACACCGCCCTCGACCTACAATCCAGCGTCCACCGCACTGAGTCCGCCATTTCAATCAGGGCCGACTCTGTGCTGTGGCCTGAGCGAGTTATGCAGAAGCCGATGGGACTCTACAAAGCTGGCAAGTTGTTGATGAGCCAGCTTTTCCAAGATCTTGGCCGGGGCTGGAAGAAGGGATATCGGCCTATAATTTCCCGGAGTATCGGGGTCCGCATTGGGTTTCTTCAAAATAGGGACAAGGAGCGCATGTTTCCAGACTTCCGGAAACTTGCCCTCTCTCAGGGAAGAATTCCATATGGTGTTAAGATGGGGATTAAGAAAAGAGGCTAGCGCCTTGTATTGTTTTGCTGGCCAAGGGTCTTTAGGAGACCCAGACTTACATTTAAATAATTCCTCGAGAGAAGTGTCTACAGAGATTTCCGCAAATTCAGCTAAAATCGGGGCCGAAGTATTAAAAGCAGTCAATTCCTCCTCGAGAACAAAGCTCTCCTTAGTAGGAAAAGAGGCATGAATAAGCGCAATCTTCTCCTCAAAAAACTCCAAGAGTTGATTGCAGAGAGATTGAGAGGCGGGCGGATGTCGCTTCAGAGCCTGAGGATCGGTAAAAGATCTAACAATATTAAAGATCTCTCTTGGGGCATTGCTGGCTTTATCAATCCTATCTGATAAGTAGCTTCTTTTATATTTAATAATCAATTTACGGTATTCTTTAAGGGCTGCCCGGTACTCAGTTTTGCATTCGAGGGAATAATTCTGTCTCCAGCTACGTTCTAGTACCTTGCACAAAGCTTTTTTCTGTCGTAGTTCATCCGTGTACCAGGGGGCTGCTGGTATCGACCTAAAGGTTTAATAGGTCTAAGGGGGGCCAGTGAATCAATTGCCTGGCCCATCCATTGGTCCAAATTGGCAATGCATAAGTCCAGGTCGGGATCTAAAGATGGCCGAGAATCCTTTAAGTGCTCTTGAAGGGATTCAAGGGTAATTTTGCTCCAGTTTCTACCGAATTCCTTTGGGATAGAGGGTGGTCTATCTGAATGAGTCATGCAAATAGAAAAAGGGATGAGATAGTGATCTGACCAAATCACTGGCAAGGGCTTCTCAGCCCTAATACCGGGAAGATTTGAACAAATTAGATCTAATGTGTGGCCTGCTCTGTGGGTAGATAACTCCACATGTTGAATAAGATTGCAGGCCGTCAGAGTGGAAATAAAATTCTGGCTGAGAGGGCAAGTGGCGTCATCCACAAGCAAATTAAAATCCTCTAAAGCCGTGAAATTGGCATATCGTGTGCAAGCTTGAATAATATAGTCTGACAGGGCTGGAAGATGGGAAGGACTGGACTGAGGGGGACGATATATTAAAATGCCCGAGCATGAGATTGAGGCAGAGAGTCTAATACAGAAGGAAAGGCCTTCAATACAGTTGATATGATCGTAGTGCGGAGTGGTAACAGTCCATATGGATTTATAAATAACTGCCACACCCCCTCCTTGCTTGTCGTTATGTTGGTTGGCACAAAAAATACTATAGCCTTCCGGAATAGCCAGATTCAGGGCAGGGTTTGTCACTTCATTTAACCACGTTTCTGTCAAAAAAAAGGAGGTCCCAATCATTATCCAAAAGAGTATGCAAGATGTCAAAAGCATGTTTTACCAAAGATCTACAGTTTATGAGTGCAGCTTTGAGGGTTATTATCGCATTGGGCTCCTGGTAGACAGCAGGGCTAAGCAAGTGTGAGGCTCTATCCCGTGTGTTTTGAGCGTTCAACGAGAAACTACAACATTTACATGAATGATCTAAACTTTGGGTATCAGATGAGTGGAGAAGAGAGTGGGGGCGCCGAGTGGGCCTCACGGCAAGTATCTCCGTTTGGCTATATATCGTCCTATCTATGATATTTAACCGGGCAGGGGGACCGGCCCCGGCCGCGTCATGGTCGCGGACGGGCGCAGACGGGCTTGCCTTTGACGCGCCGCCGGCGCGCCTGCTGCGCTCGTCCCCTGCGCGGCCGAGTGAGGGCGGCCATATCTAGCAGGTGAGGGCGGGAGGGGCCCGACGACTGGACCGCCACCCTAAAGTTCCCCCAAGATGGCGGCTAAACTTCACTGGACCTCCGCGGTTGCACCTAATCGGCAGCACAGTGTCTGGTTAAGTGAAGAAGAGAAAAGCACAGCCGGAGTGACTGCAAGTATAGCAAGTTAAAAATAGCAATTCCAAATTAAACATAAGCAAAGTTTAAAATTCGTCCCTAGCTTCCCGGCTTTTCGCCTCAGGAAGATCGGCTGTCTGTCTGTCTTACATCTTATAATCCTAACTGAATAAGGGAACCAGGTAGAAATTAGAGTTTAGTATGCCTGAACTCAGAATGATAAAATACATGTTTTAGTGAAGTTGGTTTTAACATTCTGTGTTTGCAAATACCACTTTTAGAAAGTAGGTATTTTCTTGTCTAACCATCCAAGCCTGCCTCTGCTAGGTTGTGTATTCCTTGTCTGGAGTTTGAGTGACAGGGCTGGGGGATTCCAAGAGACAGGGTGAGTCAGCACGGGGCTGAATAGAGAGATCTACATGCAGATGGGTGGGAGGAGGTTTCACCTAGGACCTGAATAGGGCTGTGCCTTTCATCCACAATGCTGGCTCCACCTCCTGTGGTGTATCTGATGTCCCTGCCCTGGCTGTGAAAGGAAAGAAGGAGTCATGTAAACGGAGTGTTACAGGACTGACCAGAACTGGTTTGGACTGGGCATTGGCCTCTCTGCCTTCAGCGAACAAAGAGAAACTGTGTATAAAAAGGGGGACCCAGACCACAGAACTTTAGATCACTTTTGGGAAAAAAGAAGAAACCTTTGCTGAGGAGAGGAACCAGAGGGACTGAGGAGAGACTATCCCTAAGCTGAAGTGCTGCTTGGGGGACTGGCCTGCAGTGGTTGCTTGACTGCCAAAGAAGGGAGAGAGGAACTTTGTGTGTATTTTCATCAACTTGTGAAGGATCTGCAAGGGCTTGAGAAATAGCTTGCCTCCTACTGAGTCTCGGGGACAATATACTTCACCCACCAGCTCCCCAAGAGTTATTTGGAAGTGCCTACAGTTGTGTTGGGCTTACAGAGGAACAACGTGTCGCAAGGAGCTGGAAGCACGACTCACAAAGAAGTGTGTCGCTGCCGCAGCCGCTGTCTTCACATCGCCGGAGAAGAGTATCGACGCCGCATCAGACGCCACCGCATCAACGGAGAAGCGCGTCGCTGCCGCTGCAGCTGCCGCATCATCGCCAAAACGCCTCGCATTGCCAGAGAAGAGGATCGACGTTGCATCAGCTGCCGCCGCATCACCGGGAAGCATGTCACAGGGCCTATCGTAGCTCAGAAGATTAGTTAAGACTCCGCACAGCCGTCGGGCATGCACACATAGTGTTGCATCCAAGAGAAAGACGCCATCTTTGTTTAATTACACCGGATCTTCATCGCGGCGTTGCGGGCCGCATCGCCACGGAAGCGCAGTAAGAAACCGACGCATCTCCTCCCCTCGCAGAGAAGAACCAACGCATCCCCTACGCAGCAGTAGGGACCCGACACATCACCGTTCTTGCGTGTAAGGAACCGACGCATCACCTTCCCTGCAACACTTTCGTTGTATAGCTTTACGCATCCTAAGGTATATTGACTCAAAGTGTAGCATTTTACATCTAAAGAGAACTAAGCTAATTCTATCATTTTTAAAGTACAGTATTGAGGATTTTTGTCATTTCTGGTCTTGAGTTAAGTCTATAGAAAAATACTTATTTTTATACTACAACTTGTGTGGTTTCCATCTGTAGTGTTGTCACTGGATTACTGTATGTGTTCACAAATGCTTTACACACTGCCTCTGAGATAAGCCTGTCTGCTCGTGCCAAGAGGAGTTGGCCTAACGGATAGGGCGTTCGACCTCGGACCTGGGGAACTGGGTTCGAGTCTCGGTAAGTACGCTGAACATCCTGTGATTCTGGGCAAATCACTTAATCTCCCCGTGCCTAACAAAAATGAATGTGTGTCCTCATGTAACGTAACTGGTGCTATGTAAAGCGCTCTGATACCCGATTCGGTTGCGGGTCAACTTCGCGCTATATAAAACTCTACAAACCAAAAAAAGCGACCAAGGGGGTTGTAGTGAGGGCTGAGCCTTGTTTGCGCACCTTGCTATGTTAACCTAGGCTTATTAAAAGCTTGAAATCCATTTTGCCTTTTGCTGCTTTTGCACACGACACACAATATAGCTGTTGCTGTAAGTTAGGCTGGGTGAATTGCTTCACACGAGAACAACTTGTTTTCTGCATCCCTAGACTTACATTGTGATCTTAGTCTGCACAGTGAGTGCTAAAGCCACCAAGGTTATCATAACACTGTAGCTGTTGTTCGGGCTGATCGGCTCACATTTTAGACATAACACACATGCAGATTTAGCCAACGGTGACTCTGGCGCCTTTAAGATTGCACTGTAGGCATGATTTCAGGAACTTGGAAAAATCTGTTACCATAGAGCTTTTTGCAGATCCTGATGTGAATCACTCTGGCTGATCTTGGAGGTATGGGGTCCCCTATTCAAGCCTAAGAGACCTTCTATAGCTTATAATACATAGTCCTAGCTAGGGAGGGTGGAATACTATGCATTATAAAACCTGTTTCCATTATCATTATAATATGATTTCTCCTTTTGTGTTTTATGGAATTGTAACAATGCTGATCATATTATTTCTAATCATATGTCTGCTTGTGTTAGCAAAAATACTGCATCTTAGAGCACGGTGTTAAAATAAATATTTTAAACTTTCTTGTGTCTCTCTTTACTCCTGTTGTGGACTGGAATGGGAATAAAATGAAAGAGTGTTCTTGATTCCCACCATTCCTGAGTATAACCTAAGTCGCATGTTCTTTTTTGTCTAATTATTGATTTCTTTGCTATAGGACGAAGAGCTAATGTGACACTGATGCTAGCTGGTTAGGGTTTCTAGGTACTGAGGTGAGTTTTTTGGTCCACTACAATTTACTGAGGTCCTGAATCTATGTGCACAGTTCTGTGTAGAAGCAGAATTCCTGCAATATGGCACACCCAACATAGTGGTCTTATTTTTTAGACTCTCGAGTAGTGCTTATATCAGTCCACGACCCCCTCATTATTGTTTCCTGTTGAAAGTGGTGACGGATAAACCTGCCTGTAGTTAAATAGGTATTTTCAAGCTTGATGATTTAAAACGGTTTCTATTGAATTACTACCCAGTTGTGCTACTTTACTTTGTATTATCTCTCATCTCTACTGTGTCGTTATGGGTGAGGTTGATATACCCCAGCATAGTCGGATGGCAGTTTGCAATCATTTGCAGGCGTATGCCGTCCCCTTAGAGGGCATGGCAGTTTTTTTTGTGGTGAGTGCTGACGCGCAATACCCATTGACGCCCCTTTATACCTCTGCCGTAGGGGTTATAAGGGCCTTGGTGCAATACATTACCCACAACTTCCAGGGTGGGGCACCTGGAGCTGCGGCGCATCCAGTTGGACCGAGCGGAATAAAGCTTAGTCCCATTATGGTTAATGCGGTTATGGGCAAGCGTCCCCAAGATAAGGATGAAATGCCTTTTTGGCTTGCCGAGAAATTTGACCAACTGGATGCAGTATTTCCTAACACCACTCCTGTGGAAAAACACAGGATTCCTACAATTATTTTGCAGAAATACTTACTGCCTGAAGTGACTGATTGTACCACATGGGGTATGATATTTGCAGTAGTCTATGCTTAGTGCTTTGGCACTCCATCCATGGTTGTCCAACCCTCCGTCAGTAAGCGTGTCAGGATGAGCACGGACCGGAGGCGGCTGTTGAATTGGGAATGAGACTCGTTGGAGTGTTTGACGTAGTTTCCGATCTCGTCCTTGCTAATGTTAAGGGAGATGCGGTAAGCTTCCAGGTGTCTAATGCTTTGCGCGATGTCCCAGATGCTGAGAAACCCCATCAGTTACCGAAAATTATTACGGTGGCATATAAGACCATTGGCCGCAATAGTTTAGGTGTTAAGCCTTTTACTAAAACAGCGCAAAAGCAAACACAGGCGGGAAAGTCTGACAAAGATGATCGCCCCTTTGTTCCAGAGCAGAATTGGAATAAGAATAAAAAACAGGGGAAACAGCAACAGAAACAGGGGTCCCGTCCTGCTTCACCGATACCTGCGTCTACCGAGCGCACATATGACTTGCACGACCACGCTACTATTAAGTCACCTGATCGTTTTCAGGTTCCTGATCAACGTTCTCCTAGCTCTTTGTAGGAAACAGCAGCCTCGCCCACCAGTGGAGGAGACAGAGGCAGAGGTGGGGGTTACCCAGCAAAGCCGTGAGCAGCTCCGCCCGAAAGACGGTAACGGCAAGCAGGACGACTTTCCATGTCAAAGACCCCAGTTTCAGAAAAAGAGTTTCAGAAAGAGAAAGTTGCCGCATTAACAGCGAGATATGCCACGGATAGTGTGAACACAGCTTTGGAACCTGACATGGGCGCTGACATTGTTAGGCAGCACGGCGGTGTTAGAAATGGGATTTCCGGTTGGCTGGGGCTTGCGCCAAAGCCAGGTAGAAACCACCACTCTAGTCAGGGCAAGGGAGTTACACGTCAAAGATAACCCCTGCTCACCCTCTAGGTAACGTGGCGCGAGCAGTAAGGCTTATCCCGGAGGCAATGTAAGTTAAGTGTTTGCGCACGCACCCCCAGCAACAACATCCCAGGCCCACCACAAAGGAAACTCCACACAAGGTTATATATAAAAATAGCTTTTGTATTATACCAAACACATTAGATAAAAACACACACTTTACAATGTGCATAGGTACGGGCAGAATTTACAGGGGATGTATGTACAGGACAGGGCCACATGGACCACTGCCAGGAATAAGCACTTTTAGAACTAGAATACTTGTTAGAAATAGCACTTAGAACATATAATAACTTGTAGCACAAAATAGAAAATGTAGCACACAACCAGTAACCACTGGTGAAAGGTAAGTACCACCTACGCAACCCTAACTACCTTAGGAAAATACCACACAGGGAATCATGAACTCACTAGTAGGACCTATATTGGGAAAAACAACCTCCTAAGCATCACATACATTCAGAGGTATAAAACATTACACATGATGCAGAAATGACATTAGGCAGTTATCACATTTGCGCAAAAATCACATAGGGCATAAACACAGGTACCCCACGCAAGGGCACAACACCAGAACTGTCCCCAGGCCCACTGGCCTCTCAGGGGCTGAAACGTCCTGTGTACAGAAAGTCAGGGCAGACTCTGCAGGCAGCCAAAGAAGAAATGCGCAAGAGTTCCCTGCCTAAACGTAGCAGCTGCCCACTAAGTGCTGGGCAGCTGAATGACCAATGGGGCCAAACACACGTAGGCGCCTCGTGGTCTCGAGGCCTGAACAACTGGTCCCTTGAGAGCTTCGGGGGCTCCAGAAACAAAATGGGGCCTTCGGTAGAGTCCCTCTCGGGGGACTCGAAATATCAAAAAATGCCCCCTGAGCCTCCGTGGGCTCTAAAGAAACAAATGCCCCCTCTTGGGCCTCGGGGGCTCTAGAACAATAATGCCCGCTGTTGGAGTCCCTCCCTGGGGGAATCGAAATCACAGGATGCCCCCTGAGCCTCTCGTGGGCTCCTGTTCGGTGGAGTCCCGCTCGGGGGACTCAAAACCACCACAATGCCTCAGAGCCTCTCGGAGGCTCTAAACAACTGCCACCTTCGTGGGAGCGGCTCTCTGGCAGGTGGGGCTGCTCGGGTATGCAGGCGCCGGTCCTGCGCTTCACCCTTGCTCCCCCTGTCAACCCCTCTCACCGGTGAGACTGTGGGGCTCCTCTGGCGGCCTCACAGGGGCCGGGGCCAGGCTCTCCTATGCCGGTCACCACGGGGCTCTCCCTCACTCCTGGGAGCCCCGTGGGAGGCGCCGGCTGCGGGCTTCTTCTCTCTTCTTCCCTCACCGGAGCGTGGAGAGGGCTTCCGGTTTTGGACAGAAGCACTTCCGGGTCGTCGCAGGCAGCGCGGCGGCCCGGAGGAGGGGGGGGGAGAATGACTCGCGGCGGCAATCCGGGGTAGGCTCCCGGTGAATTAAATAAATAAAACAGGGCGGGCACCTGTTCTGGGATCGGCAAAAATGCGGCAATGAGCGGGATGGGCACCTGCGCCGCAAAGCTCAGCAAAACGCAGGGAAAATGCCGGGTGGGCACCGGCCTTGAAGACCAGCAACAAGGGGGATCCCCACGCCAGGGAATCCCTCTAGGGAGGAATCACCTGCACCAGTGGTGCAACACGCTATTTGGAGGGGGAGACCAGTACTCCCCAGGCACTGGCAGACCACCCAAGTCCCCCCAGGTCCAGCAAAAGTCTTTAGGAAGGAAAAAGCAAAGGAGGGGCAAAGGCTGGGCCCAATGGCCAGCTCACTGGGCTCTCCAGGCAGGAAGGCAGTCCTAGTGGCGGTCCTCCTGGTGCCCAGCAGCAGCAGGACCCCCTCCAGTTAGGATCAAGAACAGAGAACCTTTTGCAAGGGACACAGACCCTTTTTATACAGTAAATCTCTTTGCACACAAGGGTGCAGGCAAGGGGCGAACCAGATACAACTGGTTCCTGAGCACTTTGTTTGGCTCAGCCCCTCTGCCTATTCACAGGATGGGTAGGGTCATCAGTCGCACCACAGGGGGCGGAGCTAGCATTGTGTGGGGAAAGCCCAGCCCTATTCAGGTCCCAGGTACACTCCTCCCCGGCCATCAACATGCAGATCTCCCATTCACCACTGCGGCAGACCCATCCTGACTCATGGAGCCTGACTCACCAGCCAGCTCCAGCCAATCACAAGCCAGCACATTCACTGCACAGGTACACCAACTTCTAGAAGTGGCACTTCAACACTCGACACAATCATGCCGCACACATCATCGTGCAGCATTTAATCACACGAGTCCGCACATAACAAACTCCAGCTTGCACACCCCACGCATCAGGAACTAACATGGACACATACATTCCCCATTCCCCATGCATTCTTATGGGAGGGCAGGCCAACCTTACCACACGCACGCACTTTACCCTGGGACACAGTGGTAAAGTGCGCAGAAACCAAAAATCCCTATCACCAGGTCACCATTAAATGTAGGGCAATCCAGTAATGATTGTCCCCCCTCTCAGTTGATTTGTACTGATGCTCCTGCAATTTCGCTCAAGGAGGTAACTTAGGCTCTGTACAGGGAAGCTCCATATAAGGCTCCCGTGTTAGATAGGATTCCTGGTTACCCCTCCGTACCTCTGTCACCAGCTGAAACGACTCCATGAATGCAACTTTGCCCAAATTAGGTATGGTAAAAATGGTGAGCCCACTAATCCCATACCCATAGATAGAGGTGTATGCCAAGGTTGCATCTTGGCTCTGACCCTTGTTTGCCTTTTTAGTAATGGCTTAGTAGAGGCTCTGATTACTGGGAGGGACATTGACGCTCCTAGGCTGGCGAACCACAAAGTACAGGCATTGATGTTTGCCGATGATACCGTACTGCTGTCAATGTCACCTATGGGAATTCAAAAGGCCTTAGACACTTTCCATCTTTTCTGCAAAAACAGGGGGTCAATCTGTAGAAAACCAAATATATGGTATTCAATGCAGGTAATAACATTCAATCAAATCCCCATCTAGATGGGAAACCACTAGAGCAAGTGACTGTTTTTGAATATCTGGGAATTACACTCACTGAAAAAATGGACTGGGGTGCACAAATTAAGAAGGCAAGCTTAAAGTTGGCTCAGTCTATGGGGGGTTGGCAAAGGTACAGAGGAATTGTATTCACAAAACTGTTAGATCGGTGGTGGAAATTTATAAAGCACAAACCAGAGGTGCAGCCTCAATGGGGCAGAAATCTGGGGCCACCTAACTCGTTAACAACAATTGGGAACTCCTTTGCCAGGCGATTGCTGGGTAATCCCATAATCTCCCCGCTCTTACTGCTTCTCATGGACCTTGGGGCCATACCAATGCTGAGGATGTTGCTCTTAGGCCTATGGAGCACTCCAGAATTTCCTGCGTATAGAGAAGAGATGAGCGAAGTGCTGTGCCTACTGGGTTTGAGCAAAATCCCATGGCTGGCCTTTATCGAAAACTACTTGGCGGCCATAGGAAGGGGTGATCTGTGGACCAATGCTGAAGAAAATTGCATAATAACATCCAGGAAGGTTGTGATAGAGTGTTACCGGGAGTACAAACTCACCCGAATGCTGGGGAGCTCTGCAACCGGCTCACTGACTGCAGAGTTTTTAGAGATAAAAAATCAATATAGATTAGAGCCCACCCTTAACATTATCCAGCTGGCCCTTGCCAAAAAGCTATAGCTGCAGCATAGGCATGGGGTACTTCCATTACATGCTTTCGCAAACAAATGGGTGGGCACACCCACTTTGGGATGTCCGACATGTAATCATGCAGATGAGACAGAATATCCTGTATAATTTTTTTGTCAAGGGTACAAAAAGGCGAGACACCGATGGTTATTGCAGCTATGCAGAAACTTCAGAGATAAGCTTTTAGGATATTGAAATATGCCACGAGCATTCCTATTGCATATTCAATTTCACGTTTTTTATTTTCCATGTGGTGCGTATTTTGCTCTATTTTAAAGTTGGGTCCCAGATGATATGGTCATTTTATTTCATTACTGAGCCTGGTGTTTTCTAACTGATATTCTGTAATGTTTTAAAAATGTGCAAGTTTGCATCTTGTACCCTTTTATTTCTCGTGAACGTATATTTTTTTCTGATTTTTATGAAATAACATTTTAAGGCACGTGCACTTTTTCTGAGCAATTTGTATCTAGAGCAATGGGAGTTTTATTAGGAGAACTGGATGAATAAATTCTGTGGTATTTTATTTGTGCTTTTATGATCTTAATGGCTGAAATAAAGATCTTTTTGACTTTGACTTTAAATAGAATAAAGCAAAACCAAAGGGATGATGGACGGAGTGTTGAACATTGCAAGCAGTCACCCCCAGTCACCAGATCTGGGTTTAATCCATCATTATTCTTTAGCTCACTCCACCACCCCAGTTCAGACATGTCCATATGCAAATCAGTCTCACCCTGTGCCTCATGGGAACTGTCCAGCCCGAACTGCCAAGCCATGTCTATCCTTGATCGGAATGAAGCATCCTGGGACCGGTTTCTGGCTAATCAGCCGTCATCAGCAAGGCTAGCTTGAATCCAGTGGCAAATAGAACAAGGGGCACACGTCTGGTCATACCCTGCCAACTTAGAGTGAACAAAGCAAAGCCAAAGGGGGTGATGGATCAAGTGTTGAACATTGCAAGCACTCACCACCACCCCAAGTGGGACGGGCATGCTCAGACGTGAGCCCCGTGCTCTCCATGCCACTGGTGTCAAGTTATCCTGGCTGATGGGGGCTGAAAGCCCAAAACTGGTCCTAGGATGCTTGGTCCCAGTCCTGGGAGGACCTGGCCTGGCAGTTCAGGCTGGACTGTTCCCATTGAGCGCAGGGTCAAGACTGATTTGCATATGGCTGGGTCCAAACTGCAATGGCATGGTGAGCAAAAACACTATAGATTTAGGCCCAGATCTCTGTACTGGGGTGAATGTACGACATTGTTCTGCATTCTTTCCATCAATTGTTCTTTTTGCATTTGAATAGAATAAGGCAGAACAGCACATTCTACTTTTTTGAAGGAGGAAAGGCAGGGGAGGAAGGGAGCAGATTCATCACCAGGAGGGGCATCTCTCTGACTAGGCAATAAGTGTCTTTGGAGCAACAGTGATTTGACATACCGTGGAAGGGTTTGTGTGTATCTCCGAAGGAAGGGAGTTTCAGGTTCTGGAAACATTTCCAGTGATTGATAATGAGAATGATCTTTCTTTACTGAGTCTAAGCGGTGTAAGTAGGTGTGAGTCTGAGCTATGCACAGTGCGACTCCACAGCCCAAACTCCCAACATACTGAAGCCCTGAAAGTGGTTTGTCAAGCACCAGAGGCCCGCATCACTGCCAGAGCTTGAATGCCTGTGAGAAGCCTGGGAGGCCAACTCATCTGCACCGGCTGCAGCCATGATGAATGGGTGAGGCATGTCCAACTGGTGTGTCTTCTACCAGTGTCGTAATAAAACTTGACAGGGGCCCCCCTGCAAAGTACATGTGTGGGGGGCCCCCTACGCTCCAGACCTAGTCTGGAGTTCTCAGGCCAGGGATCTCCCAGTGCTAGAGGGACCCGCCGGAGCTCAGGACACCCTTGCATCACAGTGAGGGCTTATGTTACGCCACTGCCTCCTACCAGAAGAGGGAGCAAGAAGGACGCATGCTGCCGCCCCCGCTGACTGCTTAGAAAGGACTGAAGTAACACTGCTAGGGTGAGAACTAAGAAACGGGGACCGTTTGGAATAACTGAGTACACAAATCTTTGCAAGGGGTAATCTACATCTGGACCTTGATACCTGCCTTGGAACGTAAACCTGAGAGGGGAGCCTGGTTAGTACAACGAAGGAGGGACACCCTGGAGAAGGGGGGGTCAGTGGGAAAGAAACCCAGGGCCGACAAGCACAGTAGGCAAAGTGCAAATAAAGTGATTGTGCCTGTAGTCTGCTGTGGTTAATATTAACTTTTACATGTGTCTTAAAGCACCTTTTTTTTCATCAAAGTAAAGCACTGGGTTGGACAGTAAATTATTGTACCGATGGCTGATATTTTAGTTCTGAGCTTCATGCTCCCACACTCTACCTCACCGGAGAGCCTGAGACTTGTCTAGATAACTACAAGAGAAGTGCTGACGGGGTTTCACTTGACTCAGTTAGCCGAACCACAGTTGAATGGACTCTGGGAAATCACAGGCAAATAATCCCAACCCCCACAGCTGAAGCCAGGTAGCCCCTGCTTGTCCCGTGGCCCACTCTAACAGGGTTTGACAGAGGGACGTATCTATAAGACCCCTGCTTGACAGCACAGAATAGTTAACAAACACAGGCACAGACCGGAAAGTAGAGTCTGTAGGTTTAACACCGAGCATACACCTGAATGTAGAGTCTGTAGATTTAACACAAAGAGGCACAAACCTGAATGAAGAGTCTGAGGTTTAACACAAAGAGGCACAAACCTGAGTGTAGAGTCTGAAGGTTTAACACAAAGAGGCGCAAACCTGAATGTAGAGTCTGAAGGTTTAACACAAAGAGGCACAAACCTGAATGTAGAGTCTGAGGTTTAACACAAAGAGACACAAACCTGAATGTAGAGTCTGAGGTTTAACACAAAGAGGCACAAACCTGAATGTAGAGTCTGAGGTTTAACACAAAGAGGCACAAACCTGAATGTAGAGTCTGAGGTTTAACACAAAGAGGCACAAACCTGAATGTAGAGTCTGAAGGTTTAACACAAAGAGGCACAAACCTGAATGTAGAGTCTGAGGTTTTACACAAAGAGACACAAACCTGAATGTAGAGTCTGTAGGTTTAACACAAAGAGACACAAACCTGAATGTAGCGTCTGTAGGTTTAACACAAAGAGGCGCAAACCTGAATGTAGAGTCTGAGGTTTAACACAAAGAGACACAAACCTGAATGTAGAGTCTGAGGTTTAACACAAAGAGGCACAAACCTGAGTGTAGAGTCTGTCGGTTTAACACAAAGAGGCCCAGACCTGAATGTAGAGTCTGAAGGTTTAACACAAAGAGACACAAACCTGAATGTAGAGTCTGTGGGTTTAACACAAAGAGGCACAAACCTGAATGTAGAGTCTGTGGGTTTAACACAAAGAGGCACAAACCTGAATGTAGAGTCTGAGGTTTAACACAAAGAGGCACAAACCTGAATGTAGAGTCTGAGGTTTAACACAAAGAGACACAAACATGAATGTAGAGTCTGTAGGTTTAACACTGAGGCACAAACCTGAATGTAGAGTCTGAAGGTTTAACACAAAGAGACACAAACCTGAATGTAGAGTTTGTAGGTTTAACATAAAGAGGCACAAACCTGAATGTAGAGTCTGAGGTTTAACACAAAGAGGCACAAACCTGAATGTAGAGTCTGAAGGTTTAACACAAAGAGACACAAACCTGAATGTAGAGTTTGTAGGTTTAACATAAAGAGGCACAAACCTGAATGTAGAGTCTGAGGTTTAACACAAAGAGACACAAACCTGAATGTAGAGTCTGAGGTTTAACACAAAGAGACACAAACCTGAATGTAGAGTCTGTAGGTTTAACACAAAGAGACACAAACCTGAATGTAGAGTCTGAGGTTTAACACAAAGAGACACAAACCTGAATGTAGAGTCTGAGGTTTAACACAAAGAGGCACAAACCTGAATGTAGAGTCTGTAGGTTTAACACAAAGAGGCACAAATCTGAATGTAGAGTCTGAGGTTTAACACAAAGAGACACAAACCTGAATGTAGAGTCTGTCGGTTTAACACAAAGAGACACAAACCTGAATGTAGAGTTTGTAGGTTTAACACATAGAGGCACAAACCTGAATGTAGAGTCTGAGGTTTAACACAAAGAGGCACAAACCTGAATGTAGAGTCTGTCGGTTTAACACAAAGAGACACAAACCTGAATGTAGAGTTTGTAGGTTTAACACATAGAGGCACAAACCTGAATGTAGAGTCTGAGGTTTAACACAAAGAGACACAAACCTGAATGTAGAGTCTGAGGTTTAACACAAAGAGGCACAAACCTGAATGTAGAGTCTGTCGGTTTAACACAAAGAGACACAAACCTGAATGTAGAGTCTGAGGTTTAACACAAAGAGGCACAAACCTGAATGTAGAGTCTGTAGGTTTATCACAAAGAGACACAAACCTGAATGTAGAGTCTGAGGTTTAACACAAAGAGGCACAAACCTGAATGTAGAGTCTGAGGTTTAACACAAAGAGACACAAACCTGAATATAGAGTCTGTAGGTTTAACACAAAGAGGCACAAACCTGAATATAGAGTCTGTAGGTTTAACACAAAGAGGCACAAACCTGAATATAGAGTCTGTAGGTTTAACACAAAGAGGCACAAACCTGAATGTAGAGTCTGAGGTTTAACACAAAGAGGCACAAACCTGAGTGTAGAGTCTGTAGGTTTAACACAAAGAGGCCTGAACCTGAATGTAGAGTCTGAGGTTTAACACAAAGAGGCACAAACCTGAATGTAGAGTCTGTATGTTCAGCACAGAGGCACACACCTGAATGTAGAGTCTGTAGGTTTTCTTTTTTTAATATATTTTTCTTTTGAAATCAATGAAATATCAGACAGAGTGAGCATAATACTATTATCAAAGGAATGGGTTTGCATATTGCAACTCGTATTTCCAAACATTTAACTTTATATCCTCCCACCCCCCGCCCGTTCCCCAGACACAACAAAAACAGCACTAGTTGCTTCTTTAGTATGCTACCCTGAGACAGTTCACACAACAGCTGGTAAAAATATGTCCTTGATTCCACAATACGAGACCCGTCTGGTTCATCAATCAATCAATCAATCAATCAATCAGGTCATTTGTAGAGCGCGCTACTCACCCGTAGGGTCTCAAGGCGCTGGGAGGGGGGGGGGTGCCGCTACTGCTCGAACAGCCAGGTCTTGAGCTTCTTCCTGAAGGAGAGGTGGTCTTGGGTCAGGCGCAGATTGGTCGGAAGTGAGTTCCAGGTCTTGGCGGCCAGGTAGGAGAAGGATCTTCCTCCTGTTGTCGCTCTTCGGATTCGGGGGACGGCGGCGAGGGCGTGGTTGGTTGATCTGAGGAGGCGCTTGGGAGTGTAGAAGTTGATCCGGTTGTTGAGGTAGCTCGGGCCTTGGTCGTGTAGGGCTTTGTGCGCGTGGGTGAGGAGCCGGAAGGTGATTCTCTTGTTGACCGGGAGCCAGTGCAGATCTCTCAGGTGTCCGGAGATGTGGCTGCGTCGGGGGACGTCGAGGATGAGTCTCGCCGAGGCGTTCTGGATCCGCTGGAGTCTCTTCTGGAGTTTGGCAGTGGTTCCGGCGTAGAGGGCGTTGCCGTAGTCCAGTCGGCTGGTGACGAGGGCTTGGGTGACCGTCTTCCTCGTCTCGGTGGGGATCCACCGGAAGATCTTACGTAGCATGCGCAGGATGTTGAAGCATGACGAGGAGACGGCGTTGACTTGTCTGGTCATGGAGAGGGAGGAGTCCAGGATGAAGCCCAGGTTGCGTGCGTGGTCCGTCGGTTTGGGTGCGGTGCCCAGGGCGGGGGGCCACCAGGAGTCGTCCCAGGCGGAGGGCGTGGAGCCCAGGATGAGGACCTCCGTCTTGTCTGAGTTCAGTTTCAGGCGGCTGGTCGTCATCCATTCGGCTACGTCTCTCATCCCTTCGTGCAGGTTGGCTCTGGCGGTGGCGGGGTCGTTGGTCAGGGAGAGGATCAGCTGGGTGTCGTCGGCGTAGGAGATGATGTTCAGGTTGTGTTGGCGTGCGATGGCCGCGAGGGGGCTCATGTAGACGTTGAAGAGGGTTGGGCTCAGCGAGGATCCTTGGGGTACGCCGCAGATGACTTTGGTGGCCTCTGACTTGTACGGTGGTAGGCGGACTCTTTGTGTTCTTCCGTCGAGGAAGGAGGTGATCCATTCCAGTGCCTTCTCCTGGATTCCGATGTTGCTGAGGCGCTGTACTAGGGTGCGGTGGCAGACAGTGTCGAAAGCCGCGGAGAGGTCCAGGAGGATGAGGGCCGCTGTTTCTCCGTTGTCCATCAGAGTTCGAAGGTCGTCGGTGGCGGCGATGAGGGCGGTCTCGGTGCTGTGGTTCGCTCGGAAGCCGGACTGTGAGGGGTCGAGGGATCCATTCGTCTCGAGGAAGGCGGCCAGCTGTTTGTTGACGGTCTTCTCGATGACTTTGGCCGGGAACGGGAGGAGCGAGATGGGACGGTAGTTCTTGAGGTCGGTGGGGTCTGCTGTGGGCTTCTTGAGGAGAGCGCTGAGTTCGGCGTGCTTCCAGCTCTCAGGGAAGGTGGCGGAGTCGAAGGAGGTGTTGATGATGTCCCGCAGGTGGGGTGCGAGGACAGCGTCGGCCTTGTTGAAGACGTGGTGAGGGCAGGGGTCAGTCGGAGATCCGGAGTGGATGGAGTTCATGGTGCGGATGGTGTCTTCGGTGCTGATCGGGGTCCAGGTGCGGAGGGTGGTGGGTGGTGGCGTCGTTGCGGTTGTGGCTTGCGTTGGTTGGTTGTTGAAGCTGTTGTGTATGTCCGTGATCTTGTTGTGGAAGTAGGACGCGAGGGAGTTGCAGAGGTCTTGCGACGGTGTGATGTCGTTGTTTCCGGCGTTGGGGTTGGAGAGCTCTTTCACGATGTTGAAGAGTTCCTTGCAGTTGTGTGCGTTGTTGTCCAGCCGGTCCTTGTATGCATTTTTCTTGGTGGCGCGGATCAGTTGGTGGTGTTTCCGGGTGGCGAGCTTGAGGGTGGTCATGTTGTCCGTCGTTGGTTCCCTTCTCCAGGCTTTCTCGAGGGCTCGACAGTTCTTCTTGGAGCACTTGAGTTCGTCGGTGAACCATGGTGTTTTTCTGCTGCAGGATCTGCTGGGCGGGGTCCTTAGGGGGGCGAGTTCGTCCGCGCAGTTGCTGATCCACTTCGTGAGGTTGTCGGCGGCCTGGCTGGGGTTCGCTGAGTTGGCGGGAGGGTGCTGGCTCAGGGAGGCGGTGAGCTGGTCGGCTGTGATCTTGTTCCAGCTTCTTCGAGCAACCTGTTGCTGGAGGTGGTGGATCGTCGTTCTTCTGAAGGTGAAGTGGACGCAGCTGTGGTCCGTCCAGTGGAGTCCTGTTGCGTGGCTGAAGGTGACGTCTTTGCTGGATGAGAAGACGGCGTCGAGTGTGTGTCCGGCGAGGTGGGTGGGGGTGGTCACCAGTTGCTTGAGTCCGAGGTTGTCGAGGTTGTCGAGCAGGGTGGTGGTGTTGCGGTCGTTGTTGTTCTCCAGGTGGAAGTTGAGGTCCCCCAGGAGGATGTAGTCGGCGGAGGGGAGAGCGTGCGGGCTGACGAAGTCGGCGATGTCCTCGCTGAATCGTGTGCGCGGTCCCGGGGGTCGGTAGATCAGGGTGCCTCTGAGGGTGGTCTTCGGGTTGGTGTGGATCTGGAAGTGCAGGTGTTCAGCGGTGGTGAGGGTGTCGTCGGTGTTGGTCGTGATGCGGATGGTGTCTCTGTGGATGATGGCGATGCCTCCTCCGGTCTGGTTGTCGCGGTCCCTCCGGGTGATCTTGTAGCCCTCTGGGATGGCGATGGCGATGTCTGGGGCTGAGGAGGCGTTCATCCAGGTCTCGGTGATGAAGGCAACGTCGGGGGCGGTGGTGTCGAGCAGGTTCCAGAGTTCTACGGCGTGTCTGTGGACGGAGCGGGTGTTGAGCAGGATACACTTGAGGTGGGTGCTGCTGGAGTTCGGCTTGTCGGGTGCAGGGAAGGTCCGGATGCAGGTGAACTTGCAGGCGAGGCAGCTGAAGGGTCCGTGGGTGTGCTTCGGGGCGGCTCGGTGACATCCTGGGATGTGGCCGGTGTTGAGTGCGGTGAGGTCGGCGGCGCTGTAGGTTCGTCGGGTCGGCTTCCGTCGGTGGGGGCCAGGGGTCCTGGCGCTGGTCGCGATCCGGTCGCGGACGGGCGCAGACGGGCTTACCTTTGGCGCGCCTTCGGCGCACAATCGGCGCGCCCGCTGCGCGTGACCGCTGCGCGTTCGCACGGTCGCCATTTAAGGCGAAGTGCGCGGGTGGGCGGAGCAGCTGGGAGGCGGGAGCGGGGAGGGTTACAGAAGGCAAAAAGGGGCGTGGCTAAGCGGCGGTGGCGGGAAGGGAGGGCGGGGGGCGTCGAGGAAGGCGGTAGGCGGACAACAAGGAAGGAGGGCAACACGGAGGAGAAAACAATGTAGAAAACAGGCACAAATGCACGAAAAAGCGGGGAAAAAACAAGGAAAAACAAGTTACAAAATACAAGCACAAATCACTGTCAAAATAGCACAAAAAACCACTCGCAGCGGCGGGAGCCGGCAACGAGGCGGCGCTGAGGCAGAGGCGGCTGGGGGCACACGCAGCAGCTGGTGGCCGTGCGGCGCGGGGGTGTCCCACAAGTGGGTCACACTCACCTGCGTCGCACGGTCGCCATTTAAGGCCAAGTGCGCGGGTGGGCGGAGCAGCTGGGAGGCGGGAGCGGGGAGGGTTACAGAAGGCAAAAAGGGGCGTGGCTAAGCGGCGGTGGCGGGAAGGGAGGGCGGGGGGCGTCGAGGAAGGCGGTAGGCGGACAACAAGGAAGGAGGGCAACACGGAGGAGAAAACAATGTAGAAAACAGGCACA
The DNA here is from genome assembly GCF_964261635.1 of Lissotriton helveticus. Lineage (NCBI taxonomy): Eukaryota > Metazoa > Chordata > Amphibia > Caudata > Salamandridae > Lissotriton > Lissotriton helveticus. Next base: position 2,120,565,331 of record NC_136067.1, on the reverse strand, counting down.
AATGCACGAAAAAGCGGGGAAAAAAACAAGGAAAAACAAGTTACAAAATACAAGCACAAATCACTGTCAAAATAGCACAAAAAAACCACTCGCAGCGGCGGGAGCCGGCAACGAGGCGGCGCTGAGGCAGAGGCGGCTGGGGGCACACGCAGCAGCTGGTGGCCGTGCGGCGCGGGGGTGTCCCACAAGTGGGTCACACTCACCTGCGTCGCACGGTCGCCATTTAAGGCCAAGTGCGCGGGTGGGCGGAGCAGCTGGGAGGCGGGAGCGGGGAGGGTTACAGAAGGCAAAAAGGGGCGTGGCTAAGCGGCGGTGGCGGGAAGGGAGGGCGGGGGGCGTCGAGGAAGGCGGTAGGCGGACAACAAGGAAGGAGGGCAACACGGAGGAGAAAACAATGTAGAAAACAGGCACAAATGCACGAAAAAGCGGGGAAAAAACAAGGAAAAACAAGTTACAAAATACAAGCACAAATCACTGTCAAAATAGCACAAAAAACCACTCGCAGCGGCGGGAGCCGGCAACGAGGCGGCGCTGAGGCAGAGGCGGCTGGGGGCACACGCAGCAGCTGGTGGCCGTGCGGCGCGGGGGTGTCCCACAAGTGGGTCACACTCACCTGCGTCGCACGGTCGCCATTTAAGGCCAAGTGCGCGGGTGGGCGGAGCAGCTGGGAGGCGGGAGCGGGGAGGGTTACAGAAGGCAAAAAGGGGCGTGGCTAAGCGGCGGTGGCGGGAAGGGAGGGCGGGGGGCGTCGAGGAAGGCGGTAGGCGGACAACAAGGAAGGAGGGCAACACGGAGGAGAAAACAATGTAGAAAACAGGCACAAATGCACGAAAAAGCGGGGAAAAAACAAGGAAAAACAAGTTACAAAATACAAGCACAAATCACTGTCAAAATAGCACAAAAAACCACTCGCAGCGGCGGGAGCCGGCAACGAGGCGGCGCTGAGGCAGAGGCGGCTGGGGGCACACGCAGCAGCTGGTGGCCGTGCGGCGCGGGGGTGTTCATCCAGCACCATCTGAGATATCCTGGGAGTAATACTGCAGCCATTTGCCCCAAACCTTACGAAGTTTTCTGGGGCATTCCTTGCTGGCATGGGTGTCGTTTTTTCAACAAACAAGTACATGTCCATACCTGCCTTCCGCTCATCTTTGGTACGGCAAACCTGCAACTGCTCTAGCAATGTCTCTTTTGGCTACCACTAGACCAAGGCCACAGAATAGTAGCTGCGTTAGAGGGAGGTCTACATCTTTGGGTATCCCAAGAATAAGGAATTTTGGGGCCAAGGGGAGGTGAATTGAAAGCAACCTACCAAGTTTTTCCGTGATGCCCATCCAATATTCCCAGATCAAGGGACAGATCCATATTGTATGAAAGAAGGAACACTCTTTTCCCCGACATCTCAAGCACTGGGATTTCTTCTCTCCCCTTCCCTTGATATATAGATGATGCTTATCATAATTAACTCTGTGTAGCATTTTAAATTGAGCTAGGCACAGGATAGTTTTGCTTGCCACCTATCTCAGGTGCATCAATGCAGACTCCTAATCTATGTCATCCAGTTACCCGTGATCTCTTTCCCATGCTTCCCGCAGCTTGCAGCGAGCATCAGGCATAGTGTTGTTAAGGTTCTTTTAACTCAGAGAGATAGCCCCCTTACCCAGATCCTCAATCAATAGCCGGCCTTCAAGCAGGGACCCCTCAGGGATACCCTCCCCTGGAAGTCCCTCGGCATAGCAGGCGTGTTGCCTTTGCGTGTATTTTAAAAACTGGTTGGCGTTTATCCCATAATCCCTCTGAAGTGATGCGAATGGCATGATGTCACCACCCTCCAGCAGGTTCCACGCTTTAGATATTCCAAGCAAGTCTCAGGACCAAACCCCTGCAACTTCTGCCTTTCGGGGAGCTGTTTTCCCTCCCACAACGGTGTTTCTCTGTTACGCCTTACATGCCACCCAATCAATTTCAATACCTTTCCCAAGCCACCAAAGTGACCCGTGTTGCCAGTAGGAGACGGGCTGGCCTGCCACCTCCATATAGATATGGGAGATGTGACCCACCCCTCCATTGTGTCTTTTTCAACATAAATGTGGCGTGGTTGTCTGGGGCGAGTAATCAGTCATTTATAATGATGAGGTGCACGACCCAATAATAAGCTTATATGTCTCGCAAGGAAAGCCCAACATTGCATTGGTTCTATTGCAGGGATCTTAGAGCAATTCTAGGGTGACCACCATCCCACAACATTTTTCTCATGTTGCTCTCTATGAATTGGAAAACCTCAAGGGGATCCCATGATAAGTATCTTGCAGGAAATAGAGCAATTTGGGCAAAGAGATCATCTTGAACATAGGTGCTCTCCCCATAAGTGTGAGGGGCAGCCTACTCCATCTCTGCATCTTTCATCGCCAGGAGCGGATCACCCTCCCGAGGTTGCGAGGATAGCATGTTCCTCACTCTACTGTCATAAATGTCATAAATATACCCAGATATTTGAATCCGATGGAAGTGTAGGTTAACTGTCCGGATAGGGGTTGCATCTCTAAGTCCTCTTGTAGGAGAAATATCACCAATGTATCCCGGTTAGTACAGTATCTGGAATGACTCCCATACTCCTCGAACACTTGGAACATCACAGGCAAAGACAGGGAAGGCTTAGTCAAATACAATAGGATATTGTCCGCATCGAGCAAAATGTTTTCCTCTGCTCCTTTCTCATCAGAGAGCTGGAAGCCCCAAATGTCAGGGTGGTTCAGAACTGCACAGGCTAAAGACTATATCGTCAGGGCGAAAAGGAGGGGGGGGACCATAGTCAGCCCTGCCCAGTGCCTCTACCAATGGGAAATTCCTTAGAGACCACACCATTTACCAGGACTGCCGCCACTGGGGCTTGGTATAATTACTGAACCCACCTCCTATAACGGGGACCAAAACTGAATTAAACCTGAGTTCTATGCAAGGAATATATAAGGGGGGTCGGGTGCTTCCAGACTTCATTTAGCCAGTTGTGGGTTCTACAGAGATTGTAGCGCGTGTATCTCCCTGCCATAAATCCCGACTGGTCTCTATGAATCAAAATGTGTTATAACTCGCAGCAGTCTTGCTGACTAGATTGTGGCCAGGATTTTAACCTAGATGATAAGTAGTGAAATGAGGCGATAAGAGCTGCAGCAGGCCTTAGGCTTGCCGTCCTTAGGTATAACCACTAAGACCGCCCATCGTAGATCCAGTAGTGCCCCTATTACCTGCTTCAAGAAACATGTTTAACAGATGGGGTGCCAGAAGGCTTGAAAATCGTCCTGCCCCAAAACCTCCCCACTCCCACATATCTCCACAGCGGGTCTGTCCATTGTTTAGTATACAGAAAGGTGTTTTTTCTAAACAGATGGCTACTCCTCTTGACCCATACAAATACCGTGCATGCGAGAGTGTGACGTAAACACCTCTCCCCAAGAATATACACTGAGTGCCTTTGAGATGGGATTTCTGTAAAAGTAGCACGTCTGGATTCTGACACTTGATATATTGGGTTACCAGACCTCTCTTAATCCTGTCACCTAGCCCATTCATGTTTCATGACAGAACAGAGAGGGCCTTAATGTCCACTTGTGATGTACCCATTGGGACAGGGCAATAGAACGGGACAGTGCCCTATCCAATAAATTGGCGGGCAGCGTGGCAAATACCACCTCTAACTTTTCCTGAACCTTTGAAACAATGAGCCCATAGAAGCAAACAAACAAAACAATTAATCAGTCTGTTGCTGCTATGCTTTCCTTGGCTGGGCGTAGCTCCATCGTGCATTAGGGCCCAGGATTCTCTTGTTACACCCTTGACTAAACGACTGCTGTAAAATCCGAGGCAGTAGCGTCTGAAGGGGGCACTTAATGTTCCTTCTCCACATGTATTATGGTGACCATCAGTGGTTGGCAGTCTGGAATTCAGCTTTGTTATTGTACCCTGTAAGCCCACGTGAGGAGGAGTCCTTCTGGTCTGCGGAACTGCTTTTTTTGGAGGCCGCTGCAGCTACACTGTCGGAGCCCGTTGAGCCCCCTGGTCTTACTTCGGGTCCTTCTGCCTCCAGTGGGTGGTGTCAATTTGCCGCCAGGAGTGGAGTCCTCTCAGCCAGATCTACGCAAAGCAAATGGGCTGGCAGTGCACCCCTGTCTGGCCCCCAGTCCGGATTCTGTTGGTCACCCTGCTTTAGCCAGGGCCTCTCCTCCAGTCACTTCCATGCTTCCTCAGGACTCTGGAAAAAGAGAGATTATCCTTGGTACAGAACCGCCAGCTTGGCTGGGAAGAGTAACATGTATTGTATTTGGAGGGATTGCAGTTTAACTTTGACTGAGTCAAAAGTGCGCCTCTAGAGATGAACCTTCCTTGCGTAACATGGAAAAATCATAATTTTGGAGTTATCATGCCATACCTCTCCTAGTTAATGCACCTCAAATCTCTGCCTGAGAATTCATGAAATGGGCTACTACTGGCCTCTGTGGGGACCCTGGCAACAGGCTACTCCCCTGTGCTAGGTGGGCCCTTTCAATTACAAAGCAGGTAGAAAGTTCGTCTTATAGCAGAATACTTTGTAAAGAAGCATCCAGGAATCACTGCATGTCTGTGCCCTCAACCCCCTCAGGAAATCCAACTAACCTTAGATTGTTATGTCTAGCCTGATTTTCAGCATCTTCGAGCCACCACACCACCTCCCTGTTCATGGCCCGGGCCTCTGCCATACCCTTTTTCAGGGTCTGCACCATGCCCGCCAGTTTGGCTATCCTACTCTCCGTTGAGGTGACCCTTTTTGCCACATGTCGGAGGTCCTGGCACAAGAGAAACACCTGAGAGTGCATCGCTCCCATCCCCCTCTCCAGGGCCTGCCTTGAAGACTGGATAGCCTGAAGGAGAGCAGCATTATTGGGATCCAGCAGTGAAGCCACCTCCATCGTGGGTGCCACTACCTTGACATATCTGTCCATTTTGCCCTGTCTGGGAAGCTTTGTTTTCTTATCTCTGGCCATCTTCCTGGTGATAAGATGTCTGCACCTTCCAACACTCCTGGTGGGCCTACACCAGGATGGAGGGCTGGCCATGGCACAATCAGGTTCCAAAGGCACAGCCTCTTCAGCGGTCAAAGGGCTCTCTTGTCTCAGTATCGCCTTTCCCCACAGGCCCCAGGGGGACTCTAACTTCAGTCTCGTTCACTACCCCCAATGAGTGGGCTGCCACACTCACTCTATACAGGATGGTTAGGCACTACTTTAATATCTAGTAGTGAGGGATGTTCAGAGTAACCACCCAGCACCACCCGCATCCTAGTGACTGGCATTCTTGCTCGCTCAATGTGCACTAATGCCCGGCTCGTATTCGGTAACCCTCCACCGCGAAGCATCGGCTGGCAGCGTTATGACTGGGGGATGGATCTAGGAACTCTCTCTCCAGCTGTCTCCTGGCGCCGTGCAGGAGGTTCTGCCACTTTAAGCATTCAGACCCCGCCAGGTGCTGTTGTAGAGTCTTAAGGTTTAAAACAATGATTTAATACTAAGAGGCACAAACTTGAAAGTAGGGTCTGTAGGTTTAACACACAGAGGCACAAACCTGAATATAGAGTCTGTAGGTTTATCACAAAGAGGCCCAAACCTGAATGTAGAGTCTGAGGTTTAACACAAAGAGACACAAACCTGAATGTAGAGTCTGAAGGTTTAACACAAAGAGGCACAAACCTGAATGTAGAGTCTGTAGGTTTAACACAAAGAGGCACAAACCTGAATGTAGAGTCTGGGGTTTAACACAAAGAGGCACAAACCTGAATGTAGAGTCTGTAGGTTTAGTACAAAGAGGCACAAACCTGAATGTAGAGTCTGTAGGTTTAACACACAGAGGCACAAAGCTGAATATAGAGTCTGTAGGTTTATCACAAAGAGGCCCAAACCTGAATATAGAGTCTGTAGGTTTAGGACAAAGAAGCACAAACCTGAATGTAGGGTCTGTAGGTTTAACACAGAGAGGCACAAACCTGACGCCAGCGCTCTTGATCCCAACAGAGAGGAGATCGATCTGCAACACGTGTAACTTCAAGGACCGTGACGACTCCTGCACCGACCTCCCGAACGGATGCTTGCGGACGCCGTGTCCTCGGATACTCAACCCAGAGGTCATTAGCGCCCTGCATTTCTAAAAGGTACTGTTTGTGGGTCTTCCCGACACGGTAGCTGACCTGCGCCGCCACGGCCAGCCAGAACTCTTTTGGATTTGTGTTTTTACGACGTAGTGGTAGCCTGGACGGAGCTATCCACACAAGGAAGTCTATTTAATTAGCGTATCTTTGGAAATGTGACTTTTTAAGTATAGTATTGTGTATTTTTATCATTTGTGGTCTTGTTTTAATTAAATAAAATTATTGTATATTTTTCTAAACCAGTGTTGTGTCCTTTTGTAGTGTTGAGACTGAATTACTGTTAGATATGTGGAAATGCTTTACACACTGCCTCTAAGATAAGCCTGACTACTGGTGCCAAGCTACCAAGGGGGTGAGCAGGGGTTATTTTAGGAGTGTAACTCCCTTATCCTGACTAGAATGGTTGTTTTTGCCTTGCTTTGGACCACGCCCTAGCCTACTAAAATTCCCATTTCTAACAGTAGGTTTAACACAAAGAGGCAGAAACCTGAATGTAGGGTCTGTAGGTTTAACACAGAGAGGCACAGACCTGAATGTAGAGTCTGTAGGTTTAACACAAAGAGACACAAACCTGAATGTAGAGTCTGAGGTTTAACACAAAGAGGCACAAACCTGAATGTAGAGTCTGTAGGTTTAACACAAAGAGGCACAAACCTGAATGTAGAGTCTGTAGGTTTAACACAAAGAGGCAGAAACCTGAATGTAGAGTCTGTAGGTTTAACACAGAGAGGCAGAAACCTGAATGTAGGGTCTGTAGGTTTAACACAGAGAGGCATAAACCTGAATGTTGGGTCTGTATTTTTGCAAAAACAACAGCAAAAACAACAGGTGATGGACAGAATGCAGAACAATGTCATACATTCACCCCAGTACAGAGATCTGGACCTAAATCCATTGTTTTTTTGCTCACCAGGCCATTCCAGTTTGAACCCAGCCATATGCAAATCAGTCTTGACCCTGTGCCCCATAGGTACAGTCCAGCCCGAACTGCCAAGCCAAGTCCTCCCTGGACTGGAAACAAGCATCCAAGGACCAGTTTCGGGCTTTCAGCCCTCATCAGCCTGGATAGCTTGATTCCAGTTGCATGGAGAGCACGGGACTCACGTCTGAGCATATCCGTCCCACTCGGGGTGACAAAGCAAAAACAACAGGTGATGGACAGAATGCAGAACAATGTCATACATTCACCCCAGTACAGACATCTGGGCCTAAATCCATTGTTTTTTTGCTCACCATGCCATTCCAGTTTGAACCCAGCCATATGCAAATCAGTCTTGACCCTGTGCCCCATAGGTACAGTCCAGCCCGAACTGCCAAGCCAAGTCCTCCCTGGACTGGAAACAAGCATCCAAGGACCGGTTTCGGGCTTTCAGCCCTCATCAGCCTGGATAGCTTGATTCCAGTGGCATGGAGAGCACGGGACTCACGTTTGAGCATATCCGTCCCACTCGGGGTGACAAAGCAAAAACAACAGGTGATGGACAGAATGCAGAACAATGTCATACATTCACCCCAGTACAGAGATCTGGGCCTAAATCCATTGTTTTTTTGCTCACCATGCCATTCCAGTTTGAACCCAGCCATATGCAAATCAGTCTTGACCCTGTGCCCCATAGGAACAGTCCAGCCCGAACTGCCAAGCCAAGTCCTCCCTGGACTGGAAACAAGCATCCAAGGACCAGTTTCGGGCTTTCAGCCCTCATCAGCCTGGATAGCTTGATTCCAGTGGCATGGAGAGCACGGGACTCACGTCTGAACATACCCATCCCGTTCGGGGTGACAAATGCAAAAACAACAGGTGATGGACAGAATGCAGAACAATGTCATACATTCACCCCAGTACAGAGATCTGGGCCTAAATCCATAGTTTTTTTAATCACCATGCCATTCCAGTTTGAACCCAGCCATATGCAAATCAGTCTTGACCCTGTGCCCCATGGGTACAGTCTAGCCCGAACTGCCAAGCCAAGTCCTCCCTGGACTGGAAACAAGCATCCAAGGACCGGTTTCGGGCTTTCAGCCCTCATCAGCCTGGATAGCTTGATTCCAGTGGCATGGAGAGCACGGGACTCACGTCTGAACATACCCATCCCGTTCGGGGTGACAAATGCAAAAACAACAGGTGATGGACAGAATGCAGAACAATGTCATACATTCACCCCAGTACAGAGATCTGGGCCTAAATCCATCATTTTTTTAATCACCACGCCATTACAGTTTGAACCCAGCCATATGCAAATCAGTCTTGACCCTGTGCCCCATGGGTACAGTCCAGCCCGAACTGCCAAGCCAAGTCCTCCCTGGACTGGAAACAAGCATCCAAGGACCGGTTTTGGGCTTTCAGCCCTCATCAGCCTGGATAGCTTGATTCCAGTGGCATGGAGAGCACGGGACTCACGTCTGAACATACCCGTCCCGTTCGGGGTGACAAATGCAAAAACAACAGGTGATGGACAGAATGCAGAACAATGTCATACATTCACCCCAGTACAGAGATCTGGGCCTAAATCCATCGTTGTTTTGCTCACCATGCCATTCCAGTTTGAATCCAGCCATATGCAAATCAGTCTTGACCCTGTGCCCCATGGGTACAGTCCAGCCCGAACTGCCAAGCCAAGTCCTCCCTGTACTGGAAACAAGCATCCAAGGACCGGTTTCGGGCTTTCAGCCCTCATCAGCCTGGAAAGCTTGATTCCAGTGGCATGGAGAGCACGGGACTCACGTCTGAGCATACCCGTCCCACTCGGGTGACAAATGCAAAAACAAAAGGTGATGGACAGAATGCAGAACAATGTCATACATTCACCCCAGTACAGAGATCTGGGCCTAAATCCATCATTTTTTTTGCTCACCATGCCATTCCAGTTTGAACCCAGCCATATGCAAATCAGTCTTGACCCTGTGCCCCATAGGTACAGTCCAGCCCGAACTGCCAAGCCAAGTCCTCCCTGGACTGGAAACAAGCATCCAAGGACCGGTTTCGGGCTTTCAGCCCTCATCAGCCTGGATAGCTTGATTCCAGTGGCATGGAGAGCACAGGACTCACGTTTGAGCATATCCGTCCCACTCGGGGTGACAAAGCAAAAACAACAGGTGATGGACAGAATGCAGAACAATGTCATACATTCACCCCAGTACAGAGATCTGGGCCTAAATCCATTGTTTTTTTGCTCACCATGCCATTCCAGTTTGAACCCAGCCATATGCAAATCAGTCTTGACCCTGTGCCCCATAGGAACAGTCCAGCCCGAACTGCCAAGCCAAGTCCTCCCTGGACTGGAAACAAGCATCCAAGGACCAGTTTCGGGCTTTCAGCCCTCATCAGCCTGGATAGCTTGATTCCAGTGGCATGGAGAGCACGGGACTCACGTCTGAACATACCCATCCCGTTCGGGGTGACAAATGCAAAAACAACAGGTGATGGACAGAATGCAGAACAATGTCATACATTCACCCCAGTACAGAGATCTGGGCCTAAATCCATAGTTTTTTTAATCACCATGCCATTCCAGTTTGAACCCAGCCATATGCAAATCAGTCTTGACCCTGTGCCCCATGGGTACAGTCCAGCCCGAACTGCCAAGCCAAGTCCTCCCTGGACTGGAAACAAGCATCCAAGGACCGGTTTCGGGCTTTCAGCCCTCATCAGCCTGGATAGCTTGATTCCAGTGGCATGGAGAGCACGGGACTCACGTCTGAACATACCCATCCCGTTCGGGGTGACAAATGCAAAAACAACAGGTGATGGACAGAATGCAGAACAATGTCATACATTCACCCCAGTACAGAGATCTGGGCCTAAATCCATCATTTTTTTAATCACCACGCCATTACAGTTTGAACCCAGCCATATGCAAATCAGTCTTGACCCTGTGCCCCATGGGTACAGTCCAGCCCGAACTGCCAAGCCAAGTCCTCCCTGGACTGGAAACAAGCATCCAAGGACCGGTTTTGGGCTTTCAGCCCTCATCAGCCTGGATAGCTTGATTCCAGTGGCATGGAGAGCACGGGACTCACGTCTGAACATACCCGTCCCGTTCGGGGTGACAAATGCAAAAACAACAGGTGATGGACAGAATGCAGAACAATGTCATACATTCACCCCAGTACAGAGATCTGGGCCTAAATCCATCGTTGTTTTGCTCACCATGCCATTCCAGTTTGAATCCAGCCATATGCAAATCAGTCTTGACCCTGTGCCCCATGGGTACAGTCCAGCCCGAACTGCCAAGCCAAGTCCTCCCTGTACTGGAAACAAGCATCCAAGGACCGGTTTCGGGCTTTCAGTCCTCATCAGCCTGGAAAGCTTGATTCCAGTGGCATGGAGAGCACGGGACTCACGTCTGAGCATACCCGTCCCACTCGGGTGACAAATGCAAAAACAAAAGGTGATGGACAGAATGCAGAACAATGTCATACATTCACCCCAGTACAGAGATCTGGGCCTAAATCCATCGTTTTTTTTGCTCACCATGCCATTCCAGTTTGAACCCAGCCATATGCAAATCAGTCTTGACCCTGTGCCCCATGGGTACAGTCCAGCCCGAACTGCCAAGCCAAGTCCTCCCTGGACTGGAAACAAGCATCCAAGGACCGGTTTCGGGCTTTCAGCCCTAATCAGCCTGGATAGTTTGATTCCAGTGGCATGGAGAGCACGGGACTCACATCTGAGCATACCCGTCCCACTCGGGGTGACAAATGCAAAAACAAGAGGTGATGGACAGAATGCAGAACAATGTCATACATTCACCCCAGTACAGAGATCTGGGCCTAAATCCATAATTTTATTTTGCTCACCATGCTATTCCAGTTTGACCCCAGCCATATGCAAATCAGTCTTGACCCTGTGCCCCATGGGTACAGTCTAGCCCGAACTGCCAAGCCAAGTCCTCCCTGGACTGGAAACAAGCATCCAAGGACCGGTTTCGGGCTTTCAGCCCTCATCAGCCTGGATAGTTTGATTCCAGTGGCATGGAGAGCATGGGACTCACGTCTGAGCATACCCGTCCCACTCGGGGTGACAAATGCAAAAACAACAGGTGATGGACAGAATGCAGAACAATGTCATACATTCACCCCAGTACAGAGATCTGGGCCTAAATCCTTCGTTTTTTTGCTCACCATACCATTCCAGTTTGAACCCAGCCATATGCAAATCAGTCTTGACCCTGTGCCCCATGGGTACAGTCCAGCCCGAACTGCCAAGCCAAGTCCTCCCTGGACTGGAAACAAGCATACAAGGACCAGTTTCGGGCTTTCAGCCCTCATCAGCCTGGATAGCTTGATTCCAGTGGCATGGAGAGCACGGGACTCACGTCTGAGTATACCCGTACCACTTTGTTCGCCATAAGTTGGCAGGGTATGCTCAGACGTGAGTCCCTTGCTCACTTTGCCACTAGATTCAAGCAAACCGGGCTGAAGACGGCTGAAATGCCAGAAACCGGTCCTCGGAAGATTGTTTCCGGTCCAGGGAAGGCATGGCTTGGCAGTTCGGGCTGGACTCATCCCATGAGGCACAGGGTCAAACTGATTTGCATATGGCCATGTCTGAACTGGGGTGGCAGAGTGGGCTAAAAAACGATGATGGATTAAACCCAGATCATTTGACTGGGTGTGAGTGTTTGATTGGTTCAGATGCTCCGTCCATCACCACCCCCTTTTGTACCACTTTGTTCGCCATAAGTTGGCAGGGTATGCTCAGACGCGAGTCCCTTGCTCACTTTGCCACTGGATTCAAGCAAGCCGGGCTGAAGACGGCTGAAATGCCAGGAACCGGTCCTCTGAAGCTTGTTTCCGGTCCAGGGAAGGCATGGCTTGGCAGTTCTGTCTGGACTATTCCCATGAGGCACAGGGTCAGACCTATTTGCATATGGCCATTTCTGAACTGGGGTGGCAGAGTGGGCTAAAAAACGGTGATGGATTAAACCCAGATCATTTGACTGGGTGTGAGTGTTTGATTGGTTCAGATGCTCCGTCCATCACCACCCCCTTTTGTACCACTTTGTTCTCCATAAGTTGGCAGGGTATGCTCAGACGTGAGTCCCATCCTCACTTTGCCACTGGATTCAAGCAAGCCGGGCTGAAGACGGCTGAAATTCCAGAAATCGGTCCTCGGGAGCTTGTTTCCGGTCCAGGGAAGGCATGGCTTGGCAGTTCGGGCTGGACTGTTCCCATGAGGCACAGGGACAGACTGATTTGCATATGGCCATGTCTGAACTGGGGTGGCAGAGTGGGCTAAAAACGGTGATGGATTTAACCCAGATCATTTGACTGGTATGAGTGTTTGATTGGTTCAGAAGCTCCGTCCATCACCACCACCTTTTGTACCACGGGTCTGTAGGTTTAACACAAAGAGGCCCAAACCTAAATGTAGAGTCTGTAGGTTTAACACTAAGAGGGCAAAACCTGAATGTAGAGTCTGTAGGTTTAACACAAAGAGGCACAAACCTGAATATAGAGTCTGTAGGTTTAACACAAAGAGGCACAAACCTGAATGTAGAGTCTGAGGTTTAACACAACGAGGCACAAACCTGAATGTAGAGTCTGAGGTTTAACACAAAGAGGCACAAACCTGAATGTAGAGTCTCAGGTTTAACAGAGAGAGACATAAGCCTGAATGTAGAGTCTGAAGGTTTAACACAAAGAGGCACAAACCTGAATGTAGAGTCTGAGGTTTAACACAAAGAGGTACAAACCTGAATGTAGAGTCTGTAGGTTTAACACAAAGAGGCACAAACCTGAATGTAGAGTCTGTAGGTTTAACACAAAGAGGCGCAAACCTGAATGTAGAGTCTGAGGTTTAACACAAAGAGGTACAAACCTGAATGTAGAGTCTGTAGGTTTAACACAAAGAGGCACAAACCTGAATGTAGAGTCTGTAGGTTTAACACAAAGAGGTACAAACGTGAATGTAGAGTCTGAGGTTTAACACAAAGAGACACAAACCTGAATGTAGAGTCTGAGGTTTAACACAAAGAGACACAAACCTGAATGTAGAGTCTGAGGTTTAACACAAAGAGACACAAACCTGAATGTAGAGTCCGTAGGTTTAACACAAAGAGACACAAACCTGAATGTAGAGTCTGTAGGTTTAACACAAAGAGGTACAAACGTGAATGTAGAGTCTGAGGTTTAACACAAAGAGACACAAACCTGAATGTAGAGTCTGAGGTTTAACACAAAGAGACACAAACCTGAATGTAGAGTCTGAGGTTTAACACAAAGAGACACAAACCTGAATGTAGAGTCCGTAGGTTTAACACAAAGAGACACAAACCTGAATGTAGAGTCTGTAGGTTTAACACAAAGAGGTACAAACGTGAATGTAGAGTCTGAGGTTTAACACAAAGATGCACAAACCTGAATGTAGAGTCTGAGGTTTAACACAAAGAGACACAAACCTGAATGTAGCGTCTGCAGGTTTAACACAAAGAGGTACAAACGTGAATGTAGAGTCTGTAGGTTTAATACAAAGAGACACAAACCTGAATGTAGAGTCTGAGGTTTAACACAAAGAGGTACAAACGTGAATGTAGAGTCTGAGGTTTAACACAAAGATGCACAAACCTGAATGTAGAGTCTGTAGGTTTAGTACAAAGAGACGCAAACCTGAATGTAGAGTCTGTAGGTTTAACACAAAGAGACGCAAACCTGAATGTAGAGTCTGAGGTTTAACACAAAGAGGCACAAACCTGAATGTAGAGTCTGAGGTTTAACACAAAGAGGTACAAACGTGAATGTAGAGTCTGAGGTTTAACACAAAGAGACACAAACCTGAATGTAGTATCTGTAGGTTTAACACAAAGAGACGCAAACCTGAATGTAGAGTCTGTAGGTTTAACACAAAGAGGTACAAACGTGAATGTAGAGTCTGAGGTTTAACACAAAGATGCACAAACCTGAATGTAGAGTCTGTAGGTTTAACACAAAGAGACACAAACCTGAATGTAGAGTCTGTAGGTTTAACACAAAGAGACACAAACCTGAATGTAGAGTCTGAGGTTTAACACAAAGAGGCACAAACCTGAATGTAGAGTCTGTAGGTTTAACACAAAGAGGCACAAACCTGAATGTAGAGTCTGAGGTTTAACACAAAGAGACACAAACCTGAATGTAGAGTCTGTAGGTTTAACACAAAGAGGTACAAACGTGAATGTAGAGTCTGAGGTTTAACACAAAGAGGTACAAACGTGAATGTAGAGTCTGAGGTTTAACACAAAGATGCACAAACCTGAATGTAGAGTCTGAGGTTTAACACAAAGAGGCACAAACCTGAATGTAGAGTCTGAGGTTTAACACAAAGAGACACAAACCTGAATGTAGAGTCTGAGGTTTAACACAAAGATGCACAAACCTGAATGTAGAGTCTGAGGTTTAACACAAAGAGACACAAACCTGAATGTAGAGTCTGTAGGTTTAACACAAAGAGACACAAACCTGAATGTAGAGTCTGTAGGTTTAACACAAAGAGACACAAACCTGAATGTAGCGTCTGCAGGTTTAACACAAAGAGGTACAAACGTGAATGTAGAGTCTGTAGGTTTAATACAAAGAGACACAAACCTGAATGTAGAGTCTGTAGGTTTAGTACAAAGAGACGCAAACCTGAATGTAGAGTCTGTAGGTTTAACACAAAGAGGTACAAACCTGAATGTAGAGTCTGTAGGTTTAACACAAAGAGACACAAACCTGAATGTAGAGTCTGTAGGTTTAACACAAAGAGACGCAAACCTGAATGTAGAGTCTGTAGGTTTAACACAAAGAGGTACAAACGTGAATGTAGAGTCTGAGGTTTAACACAAAGAGACACAAACCTGAATGTAGTATCTGTAGGTTTAACACAAAGAGACGCAAACCTGAATGTAGAGTCTGTAGGTTTAACACAAAGAGGCACAAACCTGAATTTAGAGTCTGAGGTTTAACACAAAGAGGCACAAACCTGAATGTAGAGTCTGAGGTTTAACACAAAGAGGTACAAACCTGAATGTAGAGTCTGTAGGTTTAACACAAAGAGACACAAACCTGAATGTAGAGTCTGTAGGTTTAACACAAAGAGACACAAACCTGAATGTAGAGTCTGAGGTTTAACACAAAGAGGCACAAACCTGAATGTAGAGTCTGTAGGTTTAACACAAAGAGGCACAAACCTGAATGTAGAGTCTGAGGTTTAACACAAAGAGGCACAAACCTGAATGTAGAGTCTGTAGGTTTAACACAAAGAGGTACAAACCTGAATGTAGAGTCTGTAGGTTTAACACAGAGAGGCACAAACCTGAATGTAGAGTCTGAGGTTTAACACAAAGAGGTACAAACCTGAATGTAGAGTCTGTAGGTTTAACACAAAGAGGTACAAACCTGAATGTAGAGTCTGAGGTTTAACACAAAGAGGCACAAACCTGAATGTAGAGTCTGAGGTTTAACACAAAGAGACACAAACCTGAATGTAGAGTCTGTAGGTTTAACACTGAGGCACAAACCTGAATGTAGAGTCTGTAGGTTTAACACAAAGAGGCGCAAACCTGAGTGTAGAGTCTGTAGGTTTAACACAAAGAGGCACAAACCTGAATGTAGAGTCTGAGGTTTAACACAAAGAGGCACAAACCTGAATGTAGAGTCTGAGGTTTAACACAAAGAGGCACAACCCTGAATGTAGAGTCTGAGGTTTAACACAAAGAGGCATAAACCTGAATGTAGAGTCTGAAGGTTTAACACAAAGAGACACAAACCTGAATGTAGAGTCTGAGGTTTAACACAAAGAGGTACAAACCTGAATGTAGAGTCTGAGGTTTAACACAAAGAGGCACAAACCTGAATGTAGAGTCTGAGGTTTAACACAAAGAGGCACAAACCTGAATGTAGAGTCTGAGGTTTAACACAAAGAGGCACAAACCTGAATGTAGAGTCTGAGGTTTAACACAAAGAGGCACAAACCTGAATGTAGAGTCTGAGGTTTAACACAAAGAGACACAAACCTGAATGTAGAGTCTGAAGGTTTAACACAAAGAGACACAAACCTGAATGTAGAGTCTGAGGTTTAACACAAAGAGGTACAAACCTGAATGTAGAGTCTGAGGTTTAACACAAAGAGGCACAAACCTGAATGTAGAGTCTGAGGTTTAACACAAAGAGGCACAAACCTGAATGTAGAGTCTGAGGTTTAACACAAAGAGGCACAAACCTGAATGTAGAGTCTGAGGTTTAACACAAAGAGACACAAACCTGAATGTAGAGTCTGAAGGTTTAACACAAAGAGACACAAACCTGAATGTAGAGTCTGAGGTTTAACACAAAGAGGTACAAACCTGAATGTAGAGTCTGAGGTTTAACACAAAGAGGCACAAACCTGAATGTAGAGTCTGAGGTTTAACACAAAGAGACACAAACCTGAATGTAGAGTCTGAAGGTTTAACACAAAGAGACACAAACCTGAATGTAGAGTCTGAGGTTTAACACAAAGAGGCACAAACCTGAATGTAGAGTCTGAGGTTTAACACAAAGAGGCACAAACCTGAATGTAGAGTCTGTAGGTTTAACACAAAGAGACACAAACCTGAATGTAGAGTCTGAAGGTTTAACACTGAGGCACAAACCTGAATGTAGAGTCTGAGGTTTAACACAAAGAGACACAAACCTGAATGTAGAGTCTGTAGGTTTAACACAAAGAGACACAAACCTGAATGTAGAGTCTGAAGGTTTAACACTGAGGCACAAACCTGAATGTAGAGTCTGAGGTTTAACACAAAGAGACACAAACATGAATGTAGAGTCTGTAGGTTTAACACTGAGGCACAAACCTGAATGTAGAGTCTGAGGTTTAACACAAAGAGGCACAAACCTGAATGTAGAGTCTGAAGGTTTAACACAAAGAGACACAAACCTGAATGTAGAGTCTGAGGTTTAACACAAAGAGGCACAAACCTGAATGTAGAGTCTGAGGTTTAACACAAAGAGGCACAAACCTGAATGTAGAGTCTGTAGGTTTAACACAAAGAGACACAAACCTGAATGTAGAGTCTGTAGGTTTAACACAAAGAGGCACAAACCTGAATGTAGAGTCTGTTGGTTTAACACAAAGAGGCACAAACCTGAATGTAGAGTCTGAGGTTTAACACAAAGAGACACAAACCTGAATGTAGAGTCTGAGGTTTAACACAAAGAGACACAAACCTGAATGTAGAGTCTGTAGGTTTAACACAAAGAGGTACAAACCTGAATGTAGAGTCTGAGGTTTAACACAAAGAGGCACAAACCTGAATGTAGAGTCTGTAGGTTTAACACAAAGAGGTACAAACCTGAATGTAGAGTCTGTTGGTTTAACACAAAGAGGCACAAACCTGAATGTAGAGTCTGAGGTTTAACACAAAGAGACACAAACCTGAATGTAGAGTCTGAGGTTTAACACAAAGAGACACAAACCTGAATGTAGAGTCTGTAGGTTTAACACAAAGAGACACAAACCTGAATGTAGAGTCTGAGGTTTAACACAAAGAGGCACAAACCTGAATGTAGAGTCTGTAGGTTTAACACAAAGAGGTACAAACCTGAATGTAGAGTCTGAGGTTTAACACAAAGAGACACAAACCTGAATGTAGAGTCTGAGGTTTAACACAAAGAGGCACAAACCTGAATGTAGAGTCTGTAGGTTTAGTACAAAGAGGCACAAACCTGAATGTAGAGTCTGTAGGTTTAACACAAAGAGGTACAAACCTGAATGTAGAGTCTGTAGGTTTAACACAGAGAGGCACAAACCTGAATGTAGAGTCTGTAGGTTTAACACAAAGAGGCACAAACCTGAATGTAGAGTCTGAGGTTTAACACAAAGAGGTACAAACCTGAATGTAGAGTCTGAGGTTTAACACTGAGGCACAAACCTGAATGTAGAGTCTGAGGTTTAACACAAAGAGGCACAAACCTGAATGTAGAGTCTGAGGTTTAACACAAAGAGGCACAAACCTGAATGTAGAGTCTGAGGTTTAACACAAAGAGACACAAACATGAATGTAGAGTCTGTAGGTTTAACACTGAGGCACAACCCTGAATGTAGAGTCTGAGGTTTAACACAAAGAGGCACAAACCTGAATGTAGAGTCTGAAGGTTTAACACAAAGAGACACAAACCTGAATGTAGAGTCTGAGGTTTAACACAAAGAGGCACAAACCTGAATGTAGAGTCTGTAGGTTTAACACAAAGAGGCACAAACCTGAATGTAGAGTCT
This sequence comes from Lissotriton helveticus, assembly GCF_964261635.1. Lineage (NCBI taxonomy): Eukaryota > Metazoa > Chordata > Amphibia > Caudata > Salamandridae > Lissotriton > Lissotriton helveticus. Next base: position 2,120,546,945 of record NC_136067.1, on the reverse strand, counting down.
GAGGTTTAACACAAAGAGGCACAAACCTGAATGTAGAGTCTGAAGGTTTAACACAAAGAGACACAAACCTGAATGTAGAGTCTGAGGTTTAACACAAAGAGGCACAAACCTGAATGTAGAGTCTGAGGTTTAACACAAAGAGGCACAAACCTGAATGTAGAGTCTGTAGGTTTAACACAAAGAGGCACACACCTGAATGTAGAGTCTGTAGGTTTAACACAAAGAGACACAAACCTGAGTGTAGAGTCTGTAGATTTAACACAAAGAGGCACAATCCTGAATGTAGAGTCTGAGGTTTAACACAGAGAGGCACAAACCTGAATGTAGAGTCTGAAGGTTTAACACAAAGAGACACAAACCTGAATGTAGAGTCTGAGGTTTAACACAAAGAGGCACAAACCTGAATGTAGAGTCTGTTGGTTTAACACAAAGAGGCACAAACCTGAATGTAGAGTCTGAGGTTTAACACAAAGAGACACAAACCTGAATGTAGAGTCTGAGGTTTAACACAAAGAGACACAAACCTGAATGTAGAGTCTGTAGGTTTAACACAAAGAGGCACAAACCAGAGTGTAGAGTCTGAGGTTTAACACAAAGAGACACAAACCTGAATGTAGAGTCTGAGGTTTAACACAAAGAGGCACAAACCTGAATGTAGAGTCTGTAGGTTTAACACAAAGAGGCACAAACCAGAGTGTAGAGTCTGAGGTTTAACACAAAGAGACACAAACCTGAATGTAGAGTCTGTAGGTTTAACACAAAGAGACACACACCTGAATGTAGGGTCTGTAGGTTTAACACAGAGAGGCGCTCATCGCAATAAAAAGCTCATAAACTCATATATCATGATCAAATATTTAAACCTCTTTAAAGCACATTACATCATGATGACATAACAAGGAACCAGCTCCCTTTCCAATCACATGCTGGCTGTATCTCTGTCTTTGACTCTGAACCACGCCCCACTGCCTCTTGCTAGGAATGGGTTATACAAATACTACATAGATGGAACTTTACATTTACCACACAGAGCCACATACTTAAATATACAACATTTATGGTTAACATACAGAGGCACATACCTGAGAGTAGAGCAATTTATCATCCCAGGCCGCATGATTTCCTGAGCTTTTGGTCCGAAGTGTACATGCCGCAGGTTGAGAGTCTTGTCTCCTTGGCAATGCATTAAGCCGAATGAAATCGCTTTCAAATTGACTATACTATAATCTGACTTTTTTATTTGAATGCTCTGAATATTGTTCATCGTTGTAGAAATCATATCTCCATCTTGAGCCTCATGCAAGCAGTGGAAAACATCCAGTAGCAGGCTTTCCTGTTTTAGGTCCTGAAGCCACGCTACCAGGTCACCTCTGGCGCTGAGAGATATTTTACAGCCCAGGATTTTCTCCACATGGTGCAATTGGTCCTTGTTGATCAGGCCAAATAAGAATCGCACTGTTAGCATTAAATGGCCTTTTGTCTGCTGGCTATATTCTTTCAATAAATGCTTTAAATCTCTCTGGGGGTTTGGTGATCCCTCATCTATGTCAAGGATGTAGAACAGGGCTGCAAAAAACTCCTGAAAGCTGAGGTGGATGAAGCTGTGGGCTGAGTAGACATCAATGTCTCGATGGAAGATGGTTTGATTGAGAAACAGCGACTGGATGTCCGACACTTCGAGGTCGAACTGCTGAAGGTCCTCCTCATAGAAGAGGATTCTCTGCTCAAAGACGCCATTGAGTGCCAGGGAGCAGAGCTTCTTCAGGCTCCTTTGCATGGTCTCTGAAGAAGCACCAGAGTGGTCACTCAACAAAGTTGACAAGAAGGACAAGTAGACCTCTGTTGTGGTCTTTGAAGAATTTGTAGTGTCCTGGCCTTTCTCTATCTCCTGCTTCATGACAGTGCACACGATCGAGCAGACGATGGGGAGGAAGCACATGGTATAAAGGGTGTCATTGTCTTTCACCACGGCAAGGGCTCTGGATGCCTGTTCATCATTGCCAAAGAAACTACTGAAGTACGACTTCCTGTCCTCTTCTGTAAATCCTATTATCTCAGCACAAAGATCAGCCTTGATGCACTGCCTGAGCCTTTCCAGAGCCGTCGGACGTGTGGTGACGATCAAGGTGCACCCCGGCAGGATATTTCTTCTCAACAGGTTACTCAGGGTGACTTCCACAGGATTCCTCTGATGCGGATCCCTGCAGAGCTGGTCCTCCTTCAAGTCGAGAGAGAACTTCAGCTCATCAAAGCCATCAAGGATGAGCAGTATCTTGCTGGGATCCGCCAGCAGCACCCTCCTTGGTACCGTCCTCTCCGGGCAGCCGGCTGCAATCACATCAAAGACACTGTTGTCGCTTCTGACTCTGTTGATTTCTCTGCAGTTGAGGTAGAACACGTAATCAAACAGTTCCCGATAGAGCTTTCCTAAAGTCCAGTCCAACATGATTTTTTGGGCTGTCATGGTCTTCCCGATGCCCGCTGGCCCCTGCAGCACTACGGTCCTGGGTCTGTGCCCATCCTTCATGGAGTCGAAGAGAGAATCTAAATGAAAGTAGAGCTTGGAATGGACCAGTCTGTCCATTATCTCAGTGTGCTTCCATCCATAGGACATGATCTCGTGCTGACGCTCCTTCTCATTAGGGTGCTGCTGGACAATCAGATGCTTTGTGTACTTTTTCTGTAGTGGGACCGTTTCACCCACCCGGGCATTCCTGTCTATCAGCCTGGATTGCTCAAAAATATGCTCCATGTTTATCCCCCTGAAATCTGAGAATCATATCATGGTAAATATCTCATGGACACAAATTCAAAATCATAAACATCACCAAAGCAACTTGCAGAATGATTAGTCTTTAGAAATTTACGAAGTGCAAACTGCTGCCCAAAGGAACTCCTGGCACTGGCAAAGGCAGAACAGACAGGAGATAACAGGCAGAAAACACCCAGGTCAAAGTTTAACATTCCTATTTATTTCATCATAGGTCGGAGTTTAACAATCCAGGTTTCAAGTGACTCCCTATACGGCCAGTTCCACAAGTGGTGCAGAGTAGGAAAAAGCGCATTCTGGGGCATATTGTCAAGGATCTGCGATGTTTATCGCAAAGCGCGCTTAGCGCTGTTTTTTTATCGCCGGCAATTGCTGGATTTCCTTGCCGTGAGTGCGCAGTATTATCAACGCGTATCGCAAAGGCGATAGGAAATTCAGCGATAGCGAGTAAAACCACCAAGAGCGTGAGTATTCAAGCTCTAAATTCACTGTGCAAATAAAAATCTTCCTAATAGGCAAGTGTGTACTTAACCGAACAATCCACCCCCCCATTGACAAGATGGTTAAGGCAAGTTTACTCCAGGTGTTAAATTCCAGCGATAAGCACAGTTAGCGCACATTTTCTTATTGCGTCGCGGGCATTGATAATAGGGGGAAGTTGTGTTTGCGACTGTTTCAATGGAGTTTTATTCAGGAACGCCTACTTTGCATGTCATTAGCGATATATATCGCTGACATGCTTAGAGATAAAAAAAAACAGCCACTATTGCTAAACAACTCGCGCTAAGGCCCGTTAGGTGCAGCTTGTTAATAGTGTGATGAAAATATCGCCGTATTGCAGGGCAGAAAAGTGCTGCTAACGCGGCAATAAAGGGCTTGATAATATGCCCCCCTAAGCCTTTGGTGCCCAATGAGACAGAGCTCCAGTGCTGGCAATCATGAGGAGGCTTCTGGGAACATCAGCAGGTCAGGATGTGATGGGCTCAGTAAACATGAACAGGAGCATCACTTGAGTTTCTGTGTTAGAAAGGTCCGGCCTGAATGTTGTTACAAAGCGCCTTGAAAATACACCCCTTGGCATCAAACGAAAATGAGTATTTTAGGTGTGTTCAAAAATAGATTTACCCCAGAAAGAAACAGAGCAGCATTTTCATTGCTCTACAGGCGGGATAAAAAACACTCTGGGCCTTCAAGCAGAGGGAAACACTAGAGCCAAAGGGAACAAGCATTTGCAATGCAACAGGTCTCGCATTTACGCGAGTTTGAGCTATTGGCATTGTGAATGAAATGGCTTTTATTTATGATTTGGGTTTTAAAACATAAATAAAAGGCATTGTCATTTACAATACTAATAGCTTAAACTCTTGCAAATGCGAGACCTATTGCATTGCAAATGCTTGTTTAAATGGTTAGTGGCCTAGCAGGGTAAAGGAACGTGTTTACTGTTGTGCTCCTTATGCATTTCATTCTCCAAAACACAGGAAATACTACTTTTTATTGCACTGTCCAAGAACGGTACAGTTTAATATTATACCTCGTACTCTTTTGAGGTCCTATATGCAAGTTTGAAGGAGAGCATCAAACACATTTGTTAGAAGGAGTATGAGCCAACACATAAATAAAGCCAGGAAACTGGCCACAATCTTGGCATTGTATCAGCATGTGCTTCCTGCACTACATGAATGCAGAGTCTGTCAAACATCTCTCTATACCTCGCTATTGAACCAGCATGCATTCACTCTGAGGACACACAGTCACTCTGAGGACACACGGTCACTCTGAGGACACACAGTCACTGTGAGGACACACAGTCACTCTGAGGACACACAGTCACTCTGAGGACACACAGTCACTCTGAGGACACACAGTCACTCTGAGGACACACAGTCACTCTGAGGACACACAGTCACTCTGAGGACACACAGTCACTCTGAGGACAAACAGTCACTCTGAGGACACACAGTCACTCTGAGGACACACAGTCACTCTGAGGACACACGGTCACAGGTCTTTATACCACGTGTTTGAACCAGCATGCATTCACTCTGAGGACACACAGTCACTCTGAGGACACACGGTCACTCTGAGGACACACAGTCACTCTGAGGACACACAGTCACAGGTCTTTATACCACGTGTTTGAACCAGCATGCATTCACTCTGAGGATACACAGTCACTCTGAGGACACACGGTCACTCTGAGGACACACGGTCACTCTGAGGACACACAGTCACTCTGAGGACACACGGTCACTCTGAGGACACACGGTCACTCTGAGGACACACAGTCACTCTGAGGACACACGGTCACTCTGAGGACACACGGTCACTCTGAAGACACACAGTCACTCTGAGGACACACGGTCACAGGTCTTTATACCACGTGTTTGAACCAGCATGCATTCACTCTGAGGACACACAGTCACTCTGAGGACACACGGTCACTCTGAGGACACACAGTCACTCTGAGGACACACAGTCACAGGTCTTTATACCACGTGTTTGAACCAGCATGCATTCACTCTGAGGATACACAGTCACTCTGAGGACACACGGTCACTCTGAGGACACACGGTCACTCTGAGGACACACAGTCACTCTGAGGACACACGGTCACTCTGAGGACACACGGTCACTCTGAGGACACACAGTCACTCTGAGGACACACGGTCACTCTGAGGACACACGGTCACTCTGAAGACACACAGTCACTCTGAGGACACACGGTCACTCTGAGGACACATGGTCACTCTGAGGACACACAGTCACTCTGAGGACACACGGTCACTCTGAGGACACACACGGTCACTCTGAGGACACACAGTCACTCTGATGACACACAGTCACTCTGAGGACACACGGTCACTCTGAGGACACACAGTCACTCTGAGGACACACAGTCACTCTGAGGACACACGGTCACTCTGAGGACACACAGTCACTCTGAGGACACACAGTCACAGGTCTTTATACCACGTGTTTGAACCAGCATGCATTCACTCTGAGGACACACAGTCACTCTGAGGACACACAGTCACTCTGAGGACACACAGTCACTCTGAGGACACACGGTCACAGGTCTTTATACCACATGTTTGAACCAGCATGCATTCACTCTGAGGACACACAGTCACTCTGAGGACACACAGTCACTCTGAGGACACACAGTCACTCTGAGGACACACAGTCACTCTGAGGACACACGGTCACTCTGAGGACACACAGTCACTCTGAGGACACACAGTCACTCTGAGGACACACGGTCACTCTGAGGACACACAGTCACTCTGAGGACACACGGTCACTCTGAGGACACACGGTCACTCTGAGGACACACAGTCACTCTGAGGACACACAGTCACTCTGAGGACACACAGTCACTCTGAGCACACACAGTCACTCTGAGGACACACGGTCACAGGTCTTTATACCACATGTTTGAACCAGCATGCATTCACTCTGAGGACACACAGTCACTCTGAGCACACACAGTCACTCTGAGGACACACGGTCACAGGTCTTTATACCACGTGGTTGAACCAGCATGCATTCACTCTGAGGACACACAGTCACTCTGAGGACACACAGTCACTCTGAGGACACACAGTCACTCTGAGGACACACAGTCACTCTGAAGACACACGGTCACTCTGAGGACACACAGTCACTCTGAGGACACACAGTCACTCTGAGGACACACGGTCACTCTGAGGACACACAGTCACTCTGAGGACACACGGTCACTCTGAGGACACACGGTCACTCTGAGGACACACAGTCACTCTGAGGACACACAGTCACAGGTCTTAATACCACGTGTTTGAACCAGCATGCATTCACTCTGAGGGCAACACAGGGTTATTATCCTCAAGCACAGGTCACAATAAACAAGAATCAAATCCAAACACCCCCACTGGAAAGGGTCCATCTGGAGGGAGGGGAGGAATGGGGAAGCATTTTTCATAAGTGGAGAGAAAGCAGTATTTGTCTTCTCAAGCATACCCCATAACTGAAAAAGGGAATTTTCCGATCTTTTGTGTTAATTGTGCATTCATCTGGCACCACTTTTAGGTGGCGCTCAAAAGCTGCTGCCCTGTTTCAGCCAAGGAAAGCATTAACTATTGGTGCAGTGTGTCCCAGAACAGACAAGTGGCCCTGACAGATGACGTCACGTCAGTAAGACATGGCATCTCCATCGCTGGGTGACCGTCTCACAGCCTGAGCTCTCTGGAAGCTGGACCAAGAGTTAACCTCACTTGAGCCAACTGGGCTTTAGAAGCAGGGGCAAAGGTCTCTTTAGAGGGGCAGCCAGTGACTGAGGGCACAATAGGTCTCAAACTGCAGCTAGCATCAAACAAAGGAAGAAATGTAATGCTAACTGTTGGCGACAAGCTCAAGAGACGGGGGTTCAATTCAATTGAGATGTGAATAATACCTGGAGGGGATGGAATACATAGTTACAGAGCGGCTCCTCTGGCACAGAAAGCAGACGAGTCAGTGCCCCCAGGGATGCTCATTGCCACTGCAATTTAACTAATACATGCACAACTAGAGCTGTCTAGGCTCACATGTCACCTACGAAGTCACTCAGCCCACACGTGGTCAAGCCAGCCTCAGGCACACCCCTTGTAGAGCAGTCTAGGCACACGTGTCACCTAAGAAGTCACTCAGACACACGTGGTCAAGCCAGCCTCAGGCACACCCCTTGTAGAGCAGTCTAGGCACACGTGTCACCTAAGAAGTCACTCAGGACACACGTGGTCAAGCCAGCCTCAGACACACCTCTTCTAGAGCAGTCTAGGCACACGTGTCACCTAAGACATCACTCAAGACACACGTGGTCAAGCCAGCCTCAGGCACACCCTTTGTAGAGTAGTCTAGGCACACGTGTCACCTAAGAAGTCACTCAGCGCACACGTGGTCAAGCGCCTTGTAGAGCAGTCTAGGCAAACGTGTCACCTAAGAAGTCACTCAGCACACACGTGGTCAAGCCAGCCTCAGGCACACCCCTTGTAGAGCAGTCTAGGCACACGTGTCACCTAAGAAGTCACTCAGCACACACGTGGTCAAGCCAGCCTCAGGCACACTCCTTGTAGAGCAGTCTAGGCACACGTGTCACCTAAGAAGTCACTCAGCACACACATGGTCAAGCCGGCCTCAGACACACCTCTTGTAGAGCAGTATAGGCACACGTGTTACCTAAGACATCACTCAAGACACACGTGGTCAAGCCAGCCTCAGGCACACCCCTAGTAGAGCAGTCTAGGCACACATGTCACCTAAGAAGTCACTCAGCACACATGTGGTCAAGCCAGCCTCAGACACACCCCTTGTAGAGCAGTCTAGGCACACGTGTCAGCTAAGAAGTCACTCAGCACACACATGGTCAAGCCAGCCTCAGACACACCTCTTGTAGAGCAGTATAGGCACACGTGTCACCTAAGACATCACTCAAGACACACGTGGTCAAGCCAGCCTCAGGCACACCCTTTGTAGAGTAGTCTAGGCACACATGTCACCTAAGAAGTCACTCAGCACACACGTGGTCAAGCCAGCCTCAGGCACACCCCTTTTAGAGCAGTCTAGGCACATGTGTCACCTAAGAAGTCACTCAGCACACACGTGGTCAAGCCAGCCTCAGGCACACCCCTCGTAGAGCAGTCTAGGCACACGTGTCATCTAAGAAGTCACTCAGCACACACGTGGTCAAGCCAGCCTCAGACACACCCCTTGTAGAGCAGTCTAGGCACACGTGTCATCTAAGAAGTTACTCAGCCCACACGTGGTCAAGCCAGCTCTCAGGCACACCCCTTGTAGAGCAGTCTAGGCACACGTGTCATCTAAGAAGTCACTCAGCACACACGTGGTCAAGCCAGCCTCAGGCACACCCCTTTTAGAGCAGTCTAGGCACATGTGTCACCTAAGAAGTCACTCAGCACACACGTGGTCAAGCCAGCCTCAGGCACACCCCTCGTAGAGCAGTCTAGGCACACGTGTCATCGAAGAAGTCACTCAGCACACACGTGGTCAAGCCAGCCTCAGGCACACCCCTCGTAGAGCAGTCTAGGCACACATGTCACCTAAGAAGTCACTCAGCACACACGTGGTCAAGCCAGCCTCAGACACACCCCTTGTAGAGCAGTCTAGGCACACGTGTCACCTACGAAGTCACTCAGCACACACGTGGTCAAGCCAGCCTCAGACACACCTCTTGTAGAGCAGTATAGGCACACGTGTCACCTAAGACATCACTCAAGACACACGTGGTCAAGCCAGCCTCAGGCACACCCTTTGTAGAGTAGTCTAGGCACACATGTCACCTAAGAAGTCACTCAGCACACACGTGGTCAAGCCAGCCCCAGGCACACCCCTTTTAGAGCAGTCTAGGCACATGTGTCACCTAAGAAGTCACTCAGCACACACGTGGTCAAGCCAGCCTCAGGCACACCCCTCGTAGAGCAGTCTAGGCACACGTGTCATCTAAGAAGTCACTCAGCACACACGTGGTCAAGCCAGCCTCAGACACACCCCTTGTAGAGCAGTCTAGGCACACGTGTCATCTAAGAAGTTACTCAGCCCACATGTGGTCAAGCCAGCTCTCAGGCACACCCCTTGTAGAGCAGTCTAGGCACACGTGTCATCTAAGAAGTCACTCAGCACACACGTGGTCAAGCCAGCCTCAGGCACACCCCTCGTAGAGCAGTCTAGGCACACATGTCACCTAAGAAGTCACTCAGCACACACGTGGTCAAGCCAGCCTCAGACACACCCCTTGTAGAGCAGTCTAGGCACACGTGTCACCTAAGAAGTCACTCAGCACACACGTGGTCAAGCCAGCCTCAGACACACCTCTTGTAGAGCAGTATAGGCACACGTGTCACCTAAGACATCACTCAAGACACACGTGGTCAAGCCAGCCTCAGACACACCTCTTCTAGAGCAGTCTAGGCACACGTGTCACCTAAGACATCACTCAACACACACGTGGTCAAGCCAGCCTCAGGCAAACCCCTTGTAGAGCAGTCTAGGCACACGTGTCATCTAAGAAGTCACTCAGCACACACGTGGTCAAGCCATCCTCAGGCACACCCCTCGTAGAGCAGTCTAGGCACACGTGTCACCTAAGAAGTCACTCAGACACACGTGGTCAAGCCAGCCGCAGGCACACCCCTTGTAGAGCAGTCTAGGCACACGTGTCACCTAAGAAGTCACTCAGCACACACGTGGTCAAGCCAGCCTCAGGTACACCCCTTGTAGAGCTGTCTAGGCACATGTATCACCTAAGAAGTCACTCACAACACACGTGGTCAAGCCAGGCACACCCCTTGTAGAGCAGTCTAGACGCACGTGTCACCTAAGAAGTCGCTCAGCACACACGTGGTCAAGCCAGCTCTCAGGCACACCCCTTGTAGAGCTGTCTAGGCACACGTGTCACCTAAGAAGTCGCTCAGCACACACGTGGTCAAGCCAGCCTCAGGCACACCCTTTGTAGAGCAGTCTAGGCACACGTATCACCTAAGAAGTCACTCAGCACACATGTGGTCAAGCCAGGCATACCCCTTGTAGAGCAATCTAGGCACATGTGTCACCTAAGAAGTCACTCAGCACACACGTGGTCAAGCCAGCCTCAGACACACCCCTTGTAGAGCAGTCTAGGCACACGTGTCACCTAAGAAGTAACTCAGCGCACACATGGTCAAGCCAGCCTCAGACACACCCCTTGTAGAGCAGTCTAGGCACATGTGTCACCTAAGAATTCACTCAGCACACACGGAGTCAAGCCAGCCTCAGGCACACCCCATGCTAGAGCAGTCTAGGCACACGTGTCACCTAAAACATCACTCAGCACACACTTGGTCAAGTCAGCCTCAAATACACCCCTTGTAGAGCAGTTTAGGCACACGTATCACGTAAGGCATCACTCAGCACACAGGTGGTCAAGCTAGCCTCAAGCACACCCCTTGTAGAGCAGTCTAGGCACACGGGTCACCTAAGAAGTCACTGAGCACCCATATGGTCAAGCCAGCCTCAGGCACACCCCTTGTAGAGCAGTCTAGGCACACGTGTCACCTAAGAAGTCACTCAGCACACACGTGGTCAAGCCAGCCTCAGGCACACCCCTTGTAGAGCAGTCTAGGCACACGTTTCACCTAAGATGTCACTCAGCACACACGTGGTCAAGCCAGCCTCAGACACACCCCTTGTAGAGCAGTCTAGGCACACGTGTCACCTAAGAAGTCACTCAGCACACACGTGGTCAAGCCAGCCTCAGGCACACCCCTTTTAGAGCAGTCTAGGGACACGTGTCAGCTAAGAAGTCACTCAGCACACACGTGGTCAAGCGCCTTGTAGAGCAGTCTAGGCATACGTGTCACCTAAGAAGTCACTCAGCACACACGTGGTCAAGCCAGCCTCAGGCACACCCCTTTTAGAGCAGTCTAGGCACACGTATCACCTAAGAAGTCACTCAGCACACACGTGGTCAAGCCAGCCTCAGACACACCCCTTGTAGAGCAGTCTAGGCACACGTGTCACCTAAGAAGTCACTCAGCACACATGTGGTCAAGCCAGCCTCAGGCACTCCCCTTGTAGAGCAGTCTAGGCACACGTGTCACCTAAGAAGTCACTCAGCACACACGTGGGCAAGCCAGCCTCAGACACACCTCTTGTAGAGCAGTCTAGGCACACGTGTCATCTAAGAAGTCACTCAGCACACACGTGGTCAAGCCAGCCTCAGGCACACCCCTTGTAGAGCAGTCTAGGCACACGTTTCACCTAAGAAGTCACTCAGCACACACGTGGTCAAGCCAGCCTCAGGCACACCCCTTGTAGAGCAGTCTAGGCCCACGTTTCACCTAAGAAGTCACTCAGCACACACGTGGTCAAGCCAGCCTCAGACACACCTCTTGTAGAGCAGTCTAGGCACACGTGTCATCTAAGAAGTCACTCACAACACACGTGGTCAAGCCAGGCACACCCCTTGTAGAGCAGTCTAGACGCACGTGTCACCTAAAAAGTCGCTCAGCTCACACGTGGTCAAGCCAGCTCTCAGGCACACCCCTTGTAGAGCTGTCTAGGCACACGTGTCACCTAAGAAGTCGCTCAGCACACACGTGGTCAAGCCAGCCTCAGACACACCCCTTGTAGAGCAGTCTAGGCACACGTGTCACCTAAGAAGTCACTCAGCACACATGTGGTCAAGCCAGCCTCAGGCACTCCCCTTGTAGAGCAGTCTAGGCACACGTGTCACCTAAGAAGTCACTCAGCACACACGTGGGCAAGCCAGCCTCAGACACACCTCTTGTAGAGCAGTCTAGGCACACGTGTCATCTAAGAAGTCACTCAGCACACACGTGGTCAAGCCAGCCTCAGGCACACCCCTTGTAGAGCAGTCTAGGCACACGTTTCACCTAAGAAGTCACTCAGCACACACGTGGTCAAGCCAGCCTCAGGCACACCCCTTGTAGAGCAGTCTAGGCCCACGTTTCACCTAAGAAGTCACTCAGCACACACGTGGTCAAGCCAGGCACACCCCTTGTAGAGCAGTCTAGACGCACGTGTCACCTAAGAAGTCGCTCAGCACACACGTGGTCAAGCCAGCCCCAGGCACACCCCTTTTAGAGCAGTCTAGGCACATGTGTCACCTAAGAAGTCACTCAGCACACACGTGGTCAAGCCAGCCTCAGGCACACCCCTCGTAGAGCAGTCTAGGCACACGTGTCATCTAAGAAGTCACTCAGCACACACGTGGTCAAGCCAGCCTCAGACACACCCCTTGTAGAGCAGTCTAGGCACACGTGTCATCTAAGAAGTTACTCAGCCCACATGTGGTCAAGCCAGCTCTCAGGCACACCCCTTGTAGAGCAGTCTAGGCACACGTGTCATCTAAGAAGTCACTCAGCACACACGTGGTCAAGCAAGCCTCAGGCACACCCCTCGTAGAGCAGTCTAGGCACACATGTCACCTAAGAAGTCACTCAGCACACACGTGGTCAAGCCAGCCTCAGACACACCCCTTGTAGAGCAGTCTAGGCACACGTGTCACCTAAGAAGTCACTCAGCACACACGTGGTCAAGCCAGCCTCAGACACACCTCTTGTAGAGCAGTATAGGCACACGTGTCACCTAAGACATCACTCAAGACACACGTGGTCAAGCCAGCCTCAGGCACACCCTTTGTAGAGTAGTCTAGGCACACATGTCACCTAAGAAGTCACTCAGCACACACGTGGTCAAGCCAGCCTCAGGCACACCCCTTGTAGAGCAGTCTAGGCACACGTGTCACCTAAGAAGTCACTCAGGACACACGTGGTCAAGCCAGCCTCAGACACACCTCTTCTAGAGCAGTCTAGGCACACGTGTTTCTCTTAAGACATCACTCAACACACACGTGGTCAAGCCAGCCTCAGGCAAACCCCTTGTAGAGCAGTCTAGGCACACGTGTCATCTAAGAAGTCACTCAGCACACACGTGGTCAAGCCATCCTCAGGCACACCCCTCGTAGAGCAGTCTAGGCACACGTGTCACCTAAGAAGTCACTCAGACACACGTGGTCAAGCCAGCCGCAGGCACACCCCTTGTAGAGCAGTCTAGGCACACGTGTCACCTAAGAAGTCACTCAGCACACACGTGGTCAAGCCAGCCTCAGGTACACCCCTTGTAGAGCTGTCTAGGCACACGTTTCACCTAAGATGTCACTCAGCACACACGTGGTCAAGCCAGGCACACCCCTTGTAGAGCAGTCTAGACGCACGTGTCACCTAAGAAGTCGCTTAGCACACACGTGGTCAAGCCAGCTCTCAGGCACACCCCTTGTAGAGCTGTCTAGGCACACGTGTCACCTAAGAAGTCGCTCAGCACACACGTGGTCAAGCCAGCCTCAGGCACACCCTTTGTAGAGCAGTCTAGGCACACGTATCAGCTAAGAAGTCACTCAGCACACATGTGGTCAAGCCAGGCATACCCCTTGTAGAGCAATCTAGGCACATGTGTCACCTAAGAAGTCACTCAGCACACACGTGGTCAAGCCAGCCTCAGACACACCCCTTGTAGAGCAGTCTAGGCACACGTGTCACCTAAGAAGTAACTCAGCGCACACATGGTCAAGCCAGCCTCAGACACACCCCTTGTAGAGCAGTCTAGGCACACGTGTCACCTAAGAATTCACTCAGCACACACGGAGTCAAGCCAGCCTCAGGCACACCCCAGGCTAGAGCAGTCTAGGCACACGTGTCACCTAAAACATCACTCAGCACACACTTGGTCAAGTCAGCCTCAAATACACCCCTTGTAGAGCAGTTTAGGCACACGTATCACGTAAGGCATCACTCAGCACACAGGTGGTCAAGCTAGCCTCAAGCACACCCCTTGTAGATCAGTCTAGGCACACGTGTCACCTAAGAAGTCACTGAGCACACATATGGTCAAGCCAGCCTCAGGCACACCCCTTGTAGAGCAGTCTAGGCACACGTGTCACCTAAGAAGTCACTCAGCACACACGTGGTCAAGCCAGCCTCAGGCACACCCCTTGTAGAGCAGTCTAGGCACACGTTTCACCTAAGATGTCACTCAGCACACACGTGGTCAAGCCAGCCTCAGACACACCCCTTGTAGAGCAGTCTAGGCACACGTGTCACCTAAGAAGTCACTCAGCACACCCGTGGTCAAGCCAGCCTCAGGCACACCCTTTGTAGAGCAGTCTAGGCCCACGTTTCACCTAAGAAGTCACTCAGCACACACGTGGTCAAGCCAGCCTCAGACACACCTC